>NC_033798.1:173576-214731 GCF_001876935.1 Asparagus officinalis | reverse complement strand
GGTGCCGTTGCTGTGCTGCTGTTGCTGAGGTTGCAACTGAAAAGGTTGGTTAAGAATACAGCATTAAACTCGAGCCTGTACCTCCTTTCCCTTCTTGGGGTTAAAGTTCTGCTTCGGAAGATTGTCTGACGGTGACTCTTCTCCGCCTTCTTCCTTTTGATGAACCGCTCAGCTTGCTCCCCTCGGACTTTCAAATCCTTCCACGTCTTGGATGGTGCCGTGCCCATTGCTTCCAACACGTCCAGCGAGAGGTTGTTGTGGCAAGTCTGGAGAATGAATTCCTCGGTGATCGGGTCCCGGCAATTCATCGCCTTGTTGCGGAACCTCTTGACGAAGGTGTCGACCAACTCCCCGTCTTTCTGCTTCTCATCGAGCAATGACCCAATAGAAACTTCGGTGTCGTCATCGAAGAAGTTTGCGAGGAACTTTGACTCCATGTCGTCCCAGCTATTTATGCTCCCTGGCTTGAGGCGACGATACCAATCGAAGGCGGCTCCGCGAAGAGTGCCAACGAATGACCGCACCATCAGAGGTTCATTACCAGAGATGACTCCCAAGTGCGATTTGAAATATATCAAATGCTGAGTAGGGGAACCCATCCCATTAAACGGCGTGAAGTTAATTAGACTGAACTTCGCCGGATATGGGATTGATTCCCACTCCCTTGGGTATGGACAAGGAATGCCCGTCTTTTTTGTCTCTTGAGCGGAAATCAACGTATTGATTTTGCTCTCGAGATTTTTGATCTTCAGGTTTTCGCTGGTTTCTTCGCCAGCATTCTCATTACCACCCCCTGCGTTGACGGGAGGATCATTGGTATTACGAGCATTCGCATCCTCATCTTCCAGATTAATCGGGTTACGATGATTCTGCTCGCCTTGTTGGTTCGCCAATGCTTGGATCTGTTGGTCATGCATTTCTCTCATCCGCTGCATGGCCATATCCATTTCAAATTTGAAACTTTCTTTCTGTTTAGCCAAAGCGTCTTCAAGCATCTTGGCCATCTGTTCCGCGCTTATCATCAGGGCCTCGCGGGGTTGTCCCTCACTGGATACAGTATTATCTGACGCCACCGCGGAACCGGCATCGGATTCTTCATCTTCTGAAGGGTGTCTTGTCCGAACCCTACCATAGGTTGCTCGTTCAATGGCTCCGGACTGCAGACGGGTTCTAGGTCGGGATGCTTTCAGTATTGTTTCGAGATCATCTCGTATCGACGTCCCTCTGTTGGTCATGTTGGCGGTGACTCTCGGATGTTCACCGTCTTTGACCGCTATTCTTCTTCGTTGGAAACGCCTATGCCTTGGTTTTGGCGTTTCGACACTAAGTCTCTCGAATACTGAAACCCTGTCAGGGACTGTCTTGACACAGTTGCATTCTGAGAGTACTGCCCGAATAAGCTTCGAGCAAGGACATTGCGCTTCTAATCTTTGAGGGCTCCTCTTTCTGGTTTTATTCGTACCCCCTGCACGATAGTACAGCTCGTCCGTTTGACGGTTGGAGCAACCCATCGTGTGTTGGCACATTCTCCCAGGTATAACGTCGTCGTCATCAGACGACAACATTTCCTTCTGAGGATGGTTTATCTTCTTCGGACCGTCCAGAGTCGCACGCCTTGAAACGCGCCTTTGTGAGCGTGAATCTCCAGCAGGCTCCTGTACTTCTATGCGCAAAGTTGTGCGCTTGGGCGCCGCAATTTTCTCCAAGTGCTGCGGGTTGCGGCGACCTCCAGCATGTGATATTGTTTGGGACTTCTTCATTGGTCCCAAGCGTTCTTGGACTGGAGCTTTACCTCGTTCTTTGGGAATAGGACCGAGGCGCTCCAAAACTGACTTTCTCTCCTGGGATGGTCCTGCAGGATTTCCCGGAGCAGTTGCAGAAATCACCGGCCGTTTGGATTGATTTGCCGAGTGTTGAACCTTTGGCGGTTGCGGGTTTTGCTCCTTAGTCTGAACCACTCCAGACTTCGGCTTCCAAACCTTGCGAGTCGATGGCTGCTTCTCGGCCACCTCACGCTGTAGCTTGCGACGGGCTTCTTCAGCTTTAGCCCGCGCTTGCGCAGATAATGCGCGGCGCTTGCGGATACGTTCCTCCAGTGTCGAGCGGTCCCGTTTGACACGAACCCACTCCATTGTTGATGGCTTGGAGGAACCATCCTTCATTTGCTGTTGAGGCTGTTTGCCTCGTTTGTTCTTCAGATCCGCATGGTAACGGACCCCGTCAACAGACTCCATGGCCTTGGCGAACTGCTTCGCGAGGCGTTGGCGCTGCCTCTGGCGAGCTCTCTTAGAGAGAATCACCACGCCTTCGACGGCGGATTTGACCTGCTTCGAGGCCGGTAGGACTTCACCTGACGCAACTTCGGCGTCGAATGGGGTGAGGTCGTCGTTGGTGGCTTCAACTTCTTCGCACCAACGGACTTTTCTCCTGGAGGAGAACTTCTGAAACTTCTTGGACTTGGGGGAGGAGGTAGATCCAGACGAGGACACGTACTCCTCGTACTTCTGTTGGTCGAACTCATACTCGACCTCCTCCACGACCGGGATCGAGATCCGCGGCTGCGCAAAACTTGTGTTGTATATATATGTGATTACATATATATACAAGGAAACTAATAAAATGTGTGTGTATAGATAATTGAGCTTAGAGTACTTAACACACATAATATAAATGCTAAACTACATTACCCAAGCAATCTTGATCTTCAATTAAGCTTGACTTGGTACACGTTGCTGTTCGCGGGGAAAGTTGGTGTTTTCTTCATTATCGATTCCATTGCACTCAGTTAACAACTTTATGCGTTACAAAGAGATCCGGTCTTTTTATAAGATCCGGCTTACAATGAAAATCAAAATAAAACAAAGAAATCAAAATTACAACTTCTCTCTTTTACCGAACAAATCACAAGATCCTGTTATCCGGTCTCTTGCTTCTGTGGGTTGTTTGCCTGCGCCGGGGTTGCTTACCGTGGACCACCGCGTGATCTGGATCCAAGCAGATCTACGACGTATTACGGGTATTATCCCACCAAGGAGATAATAGCCGGGAGGGATCGTTTCACCAAGGAAACGACCGCTCGAATCTCGGGATCTAAGAACCAAGCTTAGATCCGGAGTGTGACGACGTAGATCTGAGGATTAGACTCTCTCGAACTCCTGCCTTTTTCGGTGCGGGTGCTCGCTAAGAATCAAATCCGGGTCTCCAAGTCTTCAAGCCTTCAGATCTCCGAGTTGAGGTGACAATCCGGCAGAGTTTCGGCTCTCTCCAAAGTTTCAGAAGAAGTCCCTCAAATGAACGAGTACCAGGCCTATTTATAGGCTCTCAGAACTGTGCGTTTGCACAGTTCTGAGCCTAGCCACCCCTAGGTGGCTCGGCCATAGCCGAGCCACCCAGGGGTGGCTCGGTCTTGGCCGAGCCACCTCAGGGTGGCTCGGCCTTGGCCGAGCCACCCTGGGGTGGCTCGGCCACCGAGCCACCCTAGGGTGGCTCGGCTTGGGCCGAGCCACCTTAGGGTGGTTCGGTTCGGGCCGAGTTCCCCCAGGTGCGCTGGTTTTGTCGTTTTCCGTTGTTTCCGGTTGTTTTGTCCGTTGTTCGGTTGTTTTGTTGATTTGTTGACTTGATTCCGGATTTGGCAGTAAACTCAGTCGGTGTTTGAGTTCAAATCCATTTTGTTGGAAGACCCGTCGACTCCCCGAACCACTAACGTTGTTCACATGCAGTTCGTTAGCTTTGTAGCCTCTTTAGTTCGTTTCGTTGCTTGAACGTTCGTCGATTTGTCGAATCATCGCGCCGAACACCACCCTGTAGCTGCTGCAAATGGTGTTATCCCCGTCCATAAAGGGGAGATGCACTTGAAAAACACCGACTTGCACAACCAGAAGGGCAGGGGGTTGGTACCCCTGACTATTCCAAAGGGAGAAATTATGTGGGTCCATCCTGACCTAATCGAGGATCAGCAATGGATGAACACCACATTCAAGAAGAAAAGAGGTAAGGCTAAGTCATCCAACATGATTATCCCCTCTGTTAATGAGAATAATGACCATCTCAAACCTCTCACCGACTCAGAAGAAGAGAGGATCGTCCTAGCAGCATACCCAGAAGGTAACCCCGGTACTCGGTCGGGGAAAACTTATTTGAGGAATTATGATCAGGAACGCCTCAGGAGCTGAAGAACACCCAAACCTGGGGGTTCATGTGCCAAGAAGCGGTGACAACAGGAAACAAAAAGAGCTCCGGTTCAGCAAAAATCTTCACCAAGATCCTGGCGAAACAAATGCCCCTTATCAATTTAATGTGATGGCACAGTTGGCCAATATACCAGCCAGGATCACCCTTTACGAGCTCTTGAAGTTGTCCAAAGTCACCAGAGAGGCTCTGATTGAAGCTTTGAAGAATCCTGTCTGCAGTGTTTACAAGCAGTCAGAAGCCTGCCCTGCATATCATTCACTCAGGAAGATATGCAAGTGAAACATAAACATGACAGACCCCTGTATTACACAGGATATATCGGGTCATCAGAAATCAGCCGCGTTCAGGTTGACCCAGGCTCGGCGCTTAGTATCATGCCATACAGAGTTATGCAAGTTTTAGGGATTCCCTTACATCGGTTACATGCTACCCAAACCACCATCTTCGGATTCAATGCTAAAAGCACTCGGCCTATGGGAAAGATCAAGCTTATATCGGGTCATCAGAAATCAGCCGCGTTCAGGTCGACCCAGGCTCGGCACTTAGCATCATGCCATACAGAGTTATGCAAGTTTTAGGGATTCCCATGCATCGGTTGCACGCTACCCAAACTACTATCTTCGGATTCAATGCTAACAGCACTCGGCCTATGGGAAAGATCAAGCTCAGATGTCAAATCGGAGATCTCAGATCCGAAGTGGCTTGTTACATTATAGATGCAGACACATCCTATAATCTGTTATTAGGATGACCATGGATTCACGCAAATCGTGTTGTCCCATCTACATTGCATCAAGTCATGAAGTATGTCAATGATGAAGACGAAGTTCGAACCCTGATTGCGGAGAAATACCCCTTCAAGGGAGTGGAAAACTTCCACACCGATTCAGTCTTCTACTCAGAGTCGCAAGAGGAAGAAGACGTCGACAGTGGTAATGAGGCAGATGTCGAACCAGACCCGGAAGGGAATTGCCCATAGGAGCTGAACTTTAATGCAATTGGTCCAGTCGAGAACAATAATAATGTATCGAGTGAGGGCGAGTGGTGCATTAATGAAGATTTTATTTTGGCGTACTTGTCGGATGAGCCTTTTAAAGTTAGACAAACAGAGAATAATCATAATACAGGTACCAGCTCATGGCATACATTGCGTGCAGAAGCATGCCTCACATTGCCAGTGCAGGAGCATGCTTCACCTTGCCAATTAGGTCATCCTTCACTTCCGATGAAGAAGTAGAAGATGCACAAAAGGCTTTCTTCGAAGTCCCGTCTAAAAAGAAATGGCAAAAGCCAATCCGTCTCAGCAAGGTTAAACCCACACCACTCCGACGGAGAAGCTCATAAGAAGATGATGGAGTTCCTCAATTTCATTACCATGAACCCAATTCTATACACTTAATGAAACGAATGGGGTATAACTTTAATGAAAAGCAGGGCTTAAACTTCGGGAGAGGAAGGCGAACACCAATTCGGATGACTCACACTCCCGAAGGAAAACCTCCGGATTACTATCAAAAAACCGGAAGAGGCGTGGGCTACGTCACAACCCCGCCAGCCTCAGAAAACGAAATCAGTAACTACCTGCGTCACAACCATTCCTCTGAAACATCTTCTTGCGAATCCGATGTCAGTGTTGGGCCTTTCTTTAAAAGCCTAACTGTGAACATGGTTTCGACCAGTCATCCAGATGAAGACGCAGGGGGTGACGAAGAGTTAGTCGAATCAACCGATGATCCTTGGATCAAACGTCTTAACATCCTGTGGGATATGCGCTTCGAACGTGAACCACCCACTGAAGATAAAGTGATCCAGGTCAACATGGGAGATGAATCTAACCCCAAGCCTATCTTCATAGCTGAAGACTTATCATCATCCGAAAAAGAAGATCTTATATCTCTCATCCGAGAATATATAGATGTCTTTGCTTGGAATTATGAAGACATGCCTGGTCTTGACCCAAGAGTGGCCATGCATCGTCTCAACATTGATCCGGATGCCAAACCTGTTAAACAACAGCAACGCCGGTTTCGTCCAGAGATCATGGAATCAATTGAGTCAGAAGTTAAAAAGCTCATAGATTCGGGCTTCGTTAGGGAAGAGCAACACCCCGACTGGGTGGCTAACATCGTCCCAGTGCCCAAGAAGAACGGTAAGGTCCGGATATGCATCGACTTTCGTGACCTTAATGCAGCTTGCCCAAAAGATGAGTTTTCGCTTCCTATCACCGACGTCATGATCGATAACACCTGTGGATATGAAAGGATGTCTTTCATGGACGGGTTTTCCGGGTACAATCAGATCAAGATGCACCCAAAAGATGAAAATCATACCGCTTTTAGAACACCACTGGGGGTGTATTGCTACACAGTGATGCCATTCGGCCTGAAAAACACGGGTGCAACTTATCAACGTGCAATGAATGTCATCTTTCACGAGCACCTACGTAAGAAAATTGAGTGCTATGTTGACGATATAGCGGTAAAAAGCCAACACAAAGTTGATCATCTTACGGACTTGAAGACAATGTTCGATATCATGCGAGCACATCAACTGAAGATGAACCCGACAAAATCGTTTCTCGGGGTATCAAGTGGAAAATTCCTGGGATTTATCGTCACATCCAAAGGAATATCTCTTGATCCAGAGAAAGTGCGTGCCATCCAAGATATGCCACCTCCGAAGAATCTCAAAGAGCTCAGAGGTTTGCAAGGGAGATTGGCCTATATTCGTAGATTTATATCGAACCTCTCAGGACGCTGTCAACCTTTCTCTAAGCTCATGAAGAAAGGAGTATCATTTGTCTGGGATACAGAATGTCAAAAAGCATTCAAGGAGATTAAAGAGTACCTTACTCAACCGCCAGTTCTTGTAGCCCCAATATCAGGAAACCCATTCCTGTTATAGTGAGAGCCATGGAACATTCGCTTGGAGCTCTGTTGGCCCAGAATAACGATCAGGGTCAAGAGCAAGCCATCTATTACCTAAGCAGGACTATGATGGGAGCCGAACACTGATACAATCCAGTTGAAAAAGAATGTCTCGCTTTGGTTTTCGCGGTTCAAAAGATGCGACATTACCTAGTGGGACAGACAATTCACGTCATCTCTAAGGTGAATCCGTTGAGAGTTTTGATGACGAAACCATCATCTCTAAATTGCCGACTCGCAAAGTGGGCCATTCTCTTGTCACAATATGATATGCAGTTTATGCCCCAAAAGGCAGTCAAGGGTCAACCGCTGGCACATTTCTTAGCTGATCACCCGGTACCAGGGACATCTAAGTTGTATGAAGAGTTGCCTGATGAAGTCGCTGAAACTTGCGTTACTCAAGAAACCACGCAAGTGTGGAAATTATTCTTCGACGGGGCATCTAGAGCAAACCCTCACAGAGCAATCACTACAGGAGTGCGAGTCGTACTCGTTTCTCCGAACAGTCACGTAATCCCAAGGGGGTTCTCCCTAATCGAACCCTGCACCAACAATGTAGCCGAGTATAATGCTCTGCTATTAGGAATGCAATTTGCCGAAGAACTTAATGTTCAGCACCTCGAAGCTTACGGTGACTCTCAGCTTATCGTTAATCAAGTCCGAGGGGAATACGAAGTGCGGCATGAGGATCTTATCCCGTATTATATCGCAGTGTTAAAGCAAGCTGAGAAGTTTAAAGGTTTCTTTATCGGATACATTCCACGAGATCAGAATACTTACGCAGATGCTTTAGCCTCGTTAGCAACTTCATTAGCGCTACCTCCAGGGGTTGAAACCACAATCTCGGTTACCGGACGCGAATTATACTGCTTCAAGATTCCTATGGAGGAAAGCTCCGATGAGACGATGACAGGGGAAGTCTGTACAACCACAATGGAGTTTGAAGCTAGAGATTGGCGATTCCCGTATATCGACTATGCCATATACGGAATATTGCCTGATGACCCTAAGGAAGCGGCCACTATCAAACGAAAGGCCCTCCAGTTCTATTATGATGCGGTTTCTCGAACCCTATATCGTAAATCACACGACGGAGTTTTGCTTCGATGCCTCTCTCGAAAGGAAGCGAAGGAGGCCCTTAAGGAAGCTCACGACGGAATGCGCGGGGCTCATCAGCCCGGAGCTAAATTAGGAGATCGTCTTCGACGGATTGGCTATTATTGGCCAAAGATGTTTTCAGACGCAGTCGACTATGCTAAACGCTGTCACGCATGCCAAATTCATGGAGATTTTATCCATCAAGCGCCAGGTAATTTACATCCTACATCTGCAACTTGGCCATTTGAGATGTGGGGCATGGATATTGTGGGACCAATTTCTCCTCCGACTTCCAAAGGACACCGGTTCATTCTGGCCGTGACCGACTATTTCTCCAAATGGGCAGAAGCAATCCCGTTGAAAGAAGTCAAGACTTCGAATGTGATCAAGTTCATTAAACATCATGTTGTCTATCGCTTTGGAGTCCCGAGATGAATAATTCACGACAACGGAATACAATTCGTTAGCTTTGGATTTCAGAGATTCTGTGATAAATTTCGCATCCAAAGTGTCGCATCTACGGCATACTATCCGCCAGCAAATGGTCTTGCGGAAGCTTTCAACAAAACCATAGTAAAGCTTCTCAAAAAGTTTGTTTCCAAAAGCCGACGTGATTGGGACGAAAGACTTGGCGAGTGTTTGTGGGCCTACCGAACAACAGTGAGGACCTCTACCAGAGCTACGCCATTCTCCTTAGTATACGGCTGTGAAGCTGTATTACCACTTGAGATCCAGATCCCTTCTCTGAGAGTTGCTATTACAACGGGGCTAACAGAAGAAGAAAAACATCAACGACGTCTGCAAGAACTTGAAGCCTTAGACGACAAACGACTTCAAGCCCAGCAACAGATTGAGCTTTATCAAGCCCGTATTTCCAAAGCCTACAACAAAAAGGTTAAGGAACGGATTTTCAAGAAGGGCGATCTGGTTTTGGTCAATCGACGACCCATGGTGATGACTCACAAAACTAAAGGGAAGTTTAACCCTAAATGGGAAGGGCCTTTTGTCGATGAGACAGTCTATTCCAACGGAGCTTATCATCTCATCAATAAGAAAGGCGACAGACTTATGATGCCAATTAATGGGAAGTTTCTTAAGAAATATTACCCGTAAGCTACAAGTCTCTTGAGTTTAGCTGGGGGTTGCTTATCAAATGTTCGTTTGAGTAAAGAAGTTCTCTTACTTTGTATGTCGTCAAGTTAACATTACACCTCTGACGATTTAAGTTATTGAGAATCATTATAATAATAAAAAATTCCAAAGTCTTTCAGATAACTATCAGCATAATCTGTTTGGTGAAAAAGTCCTATTTTTGACCGCGTCCGGTCCTTTTAAACGCAAGTCCTTTGACTGCGTTCAGTCCTCTTGAATGCAAGTCCTTTGACTGCGTTCAGTCCTCCTGAACGCAAGACCTATGGCGGCGTTCAAAACAAGTCTACAGCTGCGTTCAAGTTCTACAGCTGCAGAACCTGACACTGCGTTCGCACCAACAAACGGACAACATGATCACTTCAACTTCCCGAAGATGCCCTTAATGGGCCTGCGTTCAGATCATACGAACACAAAGGAATAATTTGCAGAAATTCCAACATCACAACAAGACTGCAATATCCCAAACAAACACAGAAAAATGCAAGAAAAAACAGCAGCAGTTCATTTCATGAGTGTTTGAGGAAGTACCAAAAAGTTATTACAGACTAAAAAGTTATCTAATATAAAAAGGGGGTTCCCGAAGGGAAAAGGATGCGAGATGGGCCCTAGCCTGGGCTATACGTGCAGCATGCTTGGCTCGGACCTCTGTGACAGCTCTTTCTCTCAATTCTTCAGCGGTGAGAGCAGCAGTACCAGCTTTCGATCGCAAAGCCTGAAGAGTCTTTTCTATCTCAAGCTCCAAGCCAGTGCTCTGCAGCTCCTCTATGAGTTCTACTGAACGTCTGAACGAGTGATGCTTCCTGGCACAGTGACCAGCCCAGCTGCGATTGAGGCATTCCAGCAAGTCCATCACATCAAAGAACGAATCCTGAAAATCTGAGAATGGGGTCCATCCTTGCTCAGAGATGAGATAGGCCTGCTTCACCATGTTTTCCAGGAGCTCGGTGAGGAAATGCACACTCTCAAAGTCTGGTGTGAACACCTTACCACGAGGGACCATAGCAAGGGGCGTGATCAGAGGGGCGTCCTCTTGGAGCACCCCTTCTTCTTCATCATCAGATACAATGAGGGGATCAGCAGCAGAAGTCCCGCCTTATAGCCAAATAAAAAGCAAAGTCAGAAATGCAGATAAATGCAAACACAGTGATTTAAGCATGCGTCAAAATCAGTCTGAACGCAAGAAAGCTAAACCTGCGTTAAAAAAGCTATGAACGCAAGGTTTAGACCTGCGTTCAAGATTAAGGGATCAACCCTTCAACTTATCAATAAACACGGAAGTTTTCCTCCGCGTTCAAGATCAAAGAACACATGAATGATTGTTCGTATTTAAAACGAACAAATCTTATCAACAAACACAGAAATTTCTCCGTGTGTTCAACATCAAGGGTTTGATTCTTCACCATTACAACGGACACAAGAAGTTCTTTCAGTCAAGAAGATGAACAGTTTTCATCAAGAGAGATGCAAACTTTGTGCACATTCAAGATCGAAGAGACGAATTTCATTCGTCACCATTAACCAGAACTCATCTAAAGAATTTCAAGAAAATCAATCAAAGAAAAATGCTTAAGACAGCAAGACTTACCTCGAAGACCAGGCGGGGGAGGCGTCGACATCGGCTTGGAAGAAGACCCAAAAACCTCCTCTGGCGGCGGGGTGGGGTGCACCGGCTTGTCGTCATCGCTCGAGCGAGATCTCTTGGAGGCCATGACTGGAAGATGATACGGAATAGCTGAACAGCTTTTTGGAATTAACGAGAAGGAACTCGTTTCTAATTTCAAGAAGGAAGCCTACGCGATTAAGGCTCTTGACAAGACCAATCAAGGCTATTTATATATATAATTACTGTGGGAAGTATGGAGTCCCAAGACTCCCGCCCAAAGGAGGTCTCTTCATCATCATTACAGTCGTTTAGACTTCTGATGAGACGCAAGACAAGGCCTTGTGTTTGGAAAATGTGTAGTGGAAGCCAAACGCAATAGTCTAGAGATGCGTTCAAATACACAGCATACACAATCCAATTCAAAGGCCCCAAACGCAGGGGGTGGTTCTGTTCCTCTGAACCCTTACAACTGCAATTGGAATTCTATTACAATTCTACCTTATCGACTCTCGTCAATAGAGCGATAAGTCCTCAAAGTTGCTCCGATCGCAACACTTCTAAACTTATCGACTCTCGTCAATAGAGCGATAGGTCCCCAAAGTTGCTTCGATCGCAACACTTCTAAACTTATCGACTCTCGTCAATAGAGCGATAGGTCCCCAAAATTGCTCCAATCGCAACACTTCTACCTTATCGACTCTCGTCAATAGAGCGATAAGTCCTCAAAGTTGCTCCGATCGCAACACTTCTAAACTTATCAAGTTGCTCCAAATGTAACACTTCTACCTTATCGACTCTCGTCAATAGAGCGATAAGTCCTCAAAGTTGCCCTGAACGCAACACTTCTACCTTATCGACTCTCGTCAATAGAGCGATAAGTCCTCAAAGTTGCTCCGATCGCAACACTTCTAAACTTATCGACTCCTGTCAATAGAGCGATAGGTCCCCAAAGTTGCTCCGATCGCAACACTTCTACCTTATCGACTCTCGTCAATAGAGCGATAAGTCCTCAAAGTTGCTCCGATCGCAACAATTCTACCTTATCGACTCTCGTCAATAGAGCGATAAGTCCTCAAAGTTGCTCCGATCGCAACACTTCTAAACTTATCGACTCTCGTCAATAGAGCAATAAGTCCTCAAAGTTGCTCCAATCGCAACACTTCTACCTTATCGACTCTCGTCAATAGAGCGATAAGTCCTCAAAGTTGCTCCGATCGCAACACTTCTACCTTATCGACTCTCATCAATAGAGCGATAAGTCCTCAAATTTGCACCAATCACAACACCTTCCACTTGTCGACTCTTAATTATAGAGCGACAAGACCACGGAGTGTGCCACAGTAATATTACATTCCTGGCACTTACAGGATTCTTCTAGTATTTAAGACAAAAGCATAATACAAGAGGAATAAATAGTTGTTGTCGCAATATCAAACTGGTATCTCATTGTTCCATGTTAAAACATGATATGAAAAAAGAAACAATGAAAAGCCAAACGGCAGCACTACCTTTATTTAAAGGAAAACAAGGTAACCTGAGATAATTGTTGTTCCTACCAAAAGAACGATACGAAAACAGGCTCATCAATTCATCAGATTAAATGAAGCTAGTTGAGACTTAATGTCGGAAAGTTTTTCTTCATGGTCGGCCCGAACCAGCATCTCGGCCCGTTTCCGAAGCTCGTCCTCACCAGACAGCATGACAGCTACCTCCTTCTTAGCTTCTTCCAGAGCACTAGCTCTGGCACGGTAATTCACCAGGGACGTAGCACTTTTGACATTGAGCTCAGTGATAATAGATTCTTCTTGTTTGAATTGAGCCTTCATCCTAGTCAACTCCACTTCAACGGCAGCGATCTTCTCTCGTAAATTCTCCAGAGAAGTATTCGAAAGTGTCAGCTCAACTTGTCTTTGAGCGTGCAGCTGCTGCAGTTGTTCAACCTCAACCTCTTCCTCAGTTATATGACGTCGAGCGGCTTCATACTTATTGAGTTCTTCGGCTCGAATATCCTCAAAAGTAGATGTAATCTGCGCTTGGATATCAGCGCGACCCAAAGCCTCCAAGAATCTGAGTTGTCCTTCTAGACATGAGATGGCTTCAGAACAGCGCTGAACCACGTTGACGTCACCTACGAACTTGAGGTTGTTCAAACTGTTTGTGAGCATGGGCTTGAAGGTATCAAAAGTATCTCGTCCGGCTAGCACAACCTCAATTATTTTCTTGGTAAGCCCTCCCAAGTAGTCAAGGGAAATCTTGACAAAATCTGGTACATCTGCGGGGCTTGAAACAGCAATAGGCGACGGTACAGAAACTTCTGAAGATGCTAAACCAAGTAAAAGACCAGCAGGTGATTTCGGTGTAGTGGCTTGGGAAGGAGTGCCAATATCCAGCTGAGATGGACTAGATTGCAAAGCCATCAGTTCCCCCATTTGAGATGACCTTGGCACGTCTACAACTTCCGTAGAGGCTAAAGAAATCGTCAATAAAGTCGTCGGTGGGAGCGCCGTCGTCGGGGTCTCCAAGTGAGATGGCTCTGACACTTGAGCCGGCGCTAACATAAGCTGTTGCGTCGAAGGAGGGGTGACAGTACTTGCCTCATGTATCGTAGGATCTGCATGAGAAAATCGTTTAAATATAGATTAAAGATTAGCCACAAGATGAAATAAACAACGCTTACCAGTGAGAGGTAGAGGAATGTAGGCTGACGCCTTGTCGGAATAAGAGGGTGGTGGAATATTCCAGTCGTCAGAATCATCGTTGTCATCACCCAGGTCGTCATTGCTCCCTTCATTCCCACGCTAGTCGCCTTCATCATCTGTGGCATCTGCACCTTCGCTCTGATCCATAGGTCCCTCTTCGTTTACAGAGGGAAATGCTGGCGCATCTTTGGCGACAGTAGACTTTGCTATGATTCCAGTAGTAGGACTAGGCTGCGAGTCGCCTACAATTGGTAATAACACAGAAGCGGAAGGAGACTTATCTGTTGCTAAACCTTGCGGGGCAGCCTCTAGAAGTTCTTGGGCAGGAGCTATGTCCTCTGCAACATGAGAGGCAGTGGAGGCAGTATCATAAAGCGTGTCTTCAGGGACAAACTCTGCATCCCCCGCAAAAGATTCATCTCCACGCTCTTCTTCATACAATGAATGAGCAGAAGAATCATGGCCTCCTAAAGCAGGACCAACTGTAGGGAGACCAGGCTGAGGCAAGAGTTCCATAGCAGTCGATTCTTGTTCTTCCTCTTCGGTACGCCATGCTTGCTGAGCATCCAACATAAATTTGGAAGCAGGGGGTTCGAGCGTTAACTTCCGACGAGCTCTTTTGTCATACTTGGCTTCTTTAATCGGCCCCAGCGCCCTCTTTCTAGTGGCACTCTTACTCCGAGTTTGAACTCCTGAGGGTGCTACCTCGCGAGTATCCGGCATCCTGACCTCTTCCTGAATTGGCTCTGGTGATTGTTGCCGTTCATCCTCTGGAATCGACTTCTCATACGATAAATATTCGCTAGCACCACGGGCGCAGAACCTTTTGGCACTCTTCTTTGAGGCGTACCATTTGCGGATGGCTTTCAAGCAAGAGGTATTCATGTTGTAAGCTGAAATTTGAGAGGCAGCTTGATACCACGTGCAAAAACTCAAAGAAGTACGAGCATTGGGCATCTTATGTGGCAGTCGGAATTTTGCTCCAGTACAACCAGCTACTGAGTAGTACCAAGCTCTTGCTCCTTCATATACATTACCTGTGTATGCAAGAGTAGGGTTTGGGTTCCCAACATAGAGCTGATCATAGCCAAATTGCCGAGAAAAACGATAAGACTGATATGGTTCAATGAAACATTTCCTCCCTTGTCGAAAAATAAGATAGCCCGGACGAATGTTTATGAGCCACCAAAAGGCACCCCTGCTAAGCATGGTGAAAGAATTCGGTCCCGGAGTGTCTTGATGAAGTTCTCCATATGCGCCGCCCTCGAAAGCGGGAAACTTGCAAGCAATCTTGTAATTATAATCCCGTCTCAATATTTCACGAAATTTAACCTGATACCAACCAGCCCATTCGGAGGTTTCTAATTGCTGGACAAGAGGAGTGGAAGTGCCACTTGATTCAGGAGTCGTCATTATCGGAGGACAGTGCAACACGAACCAAGATACCAAATACATGTATGGCATCGGTATTCGAGGGGTTGGGGTCTGAATGATAGTCTTCCCGTCGGAATCCATTTTCTTGACAGCAACAAATTCGGAAGACAGTTCCCGCAAACCACTTTGCAAGCAACACACCATGGCCGAAAGAAGATTCAGGGGTCGTCCATAAGCCAATAGAACGGCGGGATACAAAACTTCTACTGTAATAGCATCCACTGGCCTTGTGGGGACCACACAACGCTTCAACCAAAGAGTTAGAAAACCAGCAAACAAAGCCATGTCGGAGATTGGGATTTCTGCCTGATAGTGGAAGCTTTCAAACGTGGTAAACGCCGGGAAGTCATCCTCCTCTACCTCACAAGTATAATGAGAAGTTGCGTCATTGATGCGTTCCGTGATTTCCTCAAGGGAACTCGCGGCTAAATGAGTCACATCGGCTTCTTTGTCCCATAGATTGCGGAAAAGATACTCCGACCATTGTCCTTGTTTTACGCCGCTTGCTCTTTTCCCAGTAATTTATGCACATATCTGAAAATGGCACATCAATTCCCAGTAAGTTTCGTAGATTTCGGGAGCGCCGTTTTTCAGGATCTCTAATTCCCTGCTTTCGGGAACGAATTCCTCATAAGGCAATTCTCCAAAAGACAGTCCAGAAATTTTAAACATTTCGTGGAGAGCGAAGCCTAGTTCACCAACTGGGGTGAAAAAGGTGCCGGTGTGAGGGTTGTAGAATTCCAGCATAGCGAAAAGTCCACTGTAATTCGGAGGAATACCATATCGAGTGGCTGTTATCGGAACTCTCAAACCCGGAATTCTCAAAGGTTCTTCTAGTTCCTCCAAGACGAAATTTATCATCCGGGCCCACCAGTCCGCATCACTGGAGTGAACCCAAGTAGGAGCCCTGAAATCCCGAGCAGGGAACTCTCCTTTGACAGAAATAAATTTCCTGATAAACACCTCCGCTAACTTAGCAGGCTCTCCGACAGGGTGCTCTTTTTGGAATAAACCTGGCTTCAAAGCCATAAAATTATTGAAACCAGCGGGATGAGTACCCCGGTGAGTGATGTGCCCCATAGCAACACTGCCTTGGTCCTGAACAAGTTCCCAATTCATCGACCGCGTGATAGAAGCGCACTGATAATAAGAGATCGGCCACATCCGCTCTAAATTGGGAAGAAAAAAACGACGGTTGTTAACGACCTTTAGCCATTTGTAATTCCCATCGGACATCCGCTTGGGGTCTATTTTTACAGAATCCCCGAATAGGAAGGACGGCTTCTTTAAAATCTCACGCTCTGCGGTTTCAAATTTGGCATTTTTAACCAAAGACCTGAGAGTCTCAGGAAAAGCCTGAGTGATGAGTTTTGTCCGCTCTTTATGGGTGCCCTGGAATATTGGATACTCGAAGGCAAAGGTGAAGACAGTATTCTTCTCTGCACCTCCCGCATGACCGAAGTAGTGGTTGAAAGAAAGAGGCTCGTTGGAGTAACATACTGCAAATAGAAAAAACCAATCAGAAGGAGTCTAACTCAAGAATACAAAGTTCAGACCTGCATCCAGATCATTAAATGCAGAGCCTCAACCCACAGCTAAATTTTTGAACGCAAGGTTTAGACCTGCGTTCGGATTCTCGAATGCAGGGTCTCAACCCACATCTAAAATTTTGAAAGTTCAGACCCGCGTTCGAGGTCTTGAACGCAGGGTCTCAACCTGTATCCAAAATTCTAAACACAAGGTTCAGACCTACGTCCAAATTTTTTTTAAACGTAGGATCTAAACCTGCGTTGAAATTTTATGAACGATGGAGCTCCCCATTCGTTTTCTTGAACATTGAGGATTATCTCGCTGGTTTAAGAGTGGAATACAGATCATCAATCAAGGGTTAGGGAGATCCGCTGAACCCACCCCCAATGGTTCAACCTTACCATTAGTTGAAGAAACCAGCGACGAAGGCGCAGGGATTTGATCGTCCCCAGAAGTTCTAGCTGAAGAAGCACCCTGAGCTTCGGCGATCTTCGATTTGGACGCCATTTTCTTCTTAGGTCCCATGGCAACTGTGGCGAAGAAGACGAAGACGGGTGAAGTATTTAGGATTGGATCTTTTCCTCCGTTGAAGCGCTGGAGAAGATGAACAGGAGCCCTGTTTAGAAATCGAGTAAAAGGGGGAAAAGTCGAATAACCTTTTGATTTGACCTCAGTGGCTCATTTATAAACAGCTGTAGCTGTCAAATCAGAGCGGAATTTTAGGCAAATCGCACCCGAAACGTGATTCTCGCGTTTTCAAAAAGAGGGGTTTCAACTTCCGAACGCACCTTCATGTTTCAACAGTCGAATGCATGGTTTGAACATGCGTTCTGGTGATCAACCTCAGCTAATCACATAAATAACCCTTTCAAAGGGGTTAATATTCCAAGTAATGGCGATATGATCAGGAGAGAAGATAAATCCCTCGGAGGACCGTCTTCCTGACTAAGCTGGGGATAAAGTCCTCCTTATACAGGCTGGTGGTTCTCTCCATCTATGACGACAGATCTGTCCTAAGCTCAGAAATGCCCAGCTTCCCTGAAGACGATGAACTTAGTCAAACAAGTTAAAACCCAAGTCAACAAAGGTGCTCCATTCCATTGACGATAAGATGCATTTGATCAACAAAATTTTGGGATCCAAAGTATTCCGAAAATTCGTCCCAGTCAACCGCGAACTTTCGAAAACTTTGGAGGGGGTTCTGTAGGCTGTCTAAAAATAATAATAGATAACTGATTCTCCATCAAACACCGAGGATGGAAGTTACAACCTGACGACTTCCAGAAGGCTACAATTCGAAGATTTTCACATGTCAAGGAGTTAGAGCAAAGATTACAAAACGACGATCTTTAGTAACACTCTGACGGAAAGAGATTACAAATCGACGATCTCTTCAAACCAAGACGTGGAAGCCCTCTCTGCGTACCATCATCAAGACACAACACCAATTCAATCACCTACCGCGGCAAACGCAAATACAGCTTCTTATGTGAGATGATTGATCTTGATGGCTGCGACAACAACATGACTAATATCATATTAGCAACTATTAGAGGTGCTGATGAGCAGTGTAATGATATTCGACACACTGAAGAGCACATGGTTAAACCATGCAAAGAAATCTCGGTGGAGATCGTGACCTGCAGTTGATAGAGCGTTATTGAGATGCCTTAATTGTCACAAATGACCTGAGTAAGACCTCCTTTACTGGTCATTGGTGTCATCCATATATAAAGACAGAGAAGATCGAACGCAGCTTCAACAATCAGCTCGAACGCAGTCTAATCGCTGCAAAGCACAGCTCAAACGCAGCTCCATCGCTGCCCAACGCAGCTCATCAACCGCTGCCAAACGCAGCTCCATCGCTGCCCAACACAGTTCATCAGCCGCTGCCAAACGCAGCTCCATCGCTGCCCAACGCAGCTCATCATCGCTGCCTAACGTAGCTCCAACCAACGTCGAACGCAGCTCTATATTGCTGCCAAACGCACCTTCAAACATCGAAGAACGCAGCTCAATATCGCTGCAGAATGCACCTCCAGATGCTGCGTTCAAACACAGAATTTAGGCCAGAACGCATGTCAAAATTCTGACCTGTTCAAACACGATCCAGGCAGTTTCGAAAACTGCTCTTCACCCACGATTTGAGGAATGGCTTACGTGGGTTGTTACACCCGATCAATGGGGTAACTAAGCCCCCATTTAGGAGCGGATTATGGGGGTAGTTACACCCCTAATCCCCCTATAAATGTCAACAAACTCAACAGAGTAAGGGAGAGCTTTTTTTTTAGAAGGGGGGCTTAGATCAGATTTTTGGAGATTGGATTTTGATTACTTGGAGAGGATCTTTCGATTAGATTTCCTAGAATCAGAAAAAGAGGATTAACTCCTTACACAGTCTGGGAAATCAACAAACGGAGGAGCTCTAAACCGTCGATATTTGGCTTATTAACCGAATCATTTTCGGTTCAAACAACTCTTCTTATCAGAGTTTGTTATTCGTTCTGAATCACAAAACTCATCAAGAGTTATCAACCAGACAAGATTGTTGTTCCAGTGAGTATAGAAATTCGGATCGTCAACGAGAAGCAAACTCGACGCGAGCATTCGAGGGAGGCATCTCATCGTCACCGTGAGGAACCCAGAATTAAACAAAGGAGAGAATCCAGATCATTCTCTTCTCTTTTGTAATCAGGAATTCAAATTGTAATCGAGAGTAGAGAGAATTGTAATCATTCTTTTTCTAAACAGTTAGAGAGAATAAAATCAAACGCAATTCTTTTCTTCCATTTTCTTATTTACAAAATTTCCGACAAACACATGGGTTATAACGCATGGTTTTCCGATCGTTTAGGTTCGTTTCTACCCGGGAGCGATTTCATGGGTTATAATAACCCATTGTTCAAATTCATGAGTTCACGAGCAGTAGGAAACAATTTTTTCCCACTTCGATGGTTTCGTCTGATGGCAAATGACTTGGCGGAGTCAAATTTCCTGATTTCGTGAGATATAACCCACGAAATTTGACCATTTACGTCCCTTTTTGACCTGGTGTAGACAATTAGGTGGAATGAATATTTCTCAATTTCGTGAGCTATAACTCATAATTTCTATCACATTTTGTCTGTTTCGATCTGCTTCGACCTGGCGCAAGAAAGTTTTGCCAAATTCAAAACCGACAAATTCATCAGCTGTAACCCATGAAATTTGACCATTTCTTCTGTTTTGGCCGGGTGTCGGAAATGTTGAAACCGATTATTTTATAAGCTATTATTCGTACGACTTCTGAACATTTTGGTCTCTTTGACGCCACGTGTCAAAATATTTTTACCGAACTGATGATTTCATGAGCTATAACACGTGATTGTTGACCCTTCATGTGCGTTTGTGCCCGACAGCAAATAATTTGGCGGAGTTCAAATATAGCGATTTCATGGGTTATAACCCATGGTTTTTCGACGATTTTGGTCCGTTTCAACCCGGGTGAGATTTCTTATGTTATAACCTATCGTTCGAATTTCACGAGTTCGTTAGCTATAGGCAACGATTTGTCCCTAACTATGACGATTTCATTCAACGGCAAATGACTCGGCGGAGTGAAATTTCATGATTTTCTGAGCTATAACCCACA
The DNA here is from genome assembly GCF_001876935.1 of Asparagus officinalis. Taxonomy (NCBI): domain Eukaryota; kingdom Viridiplantae; phylum Streptophyta; class Magnoliopsida; order Asparagales; family Asparagaceae; genus Asparagus; species Asparagus officinalis. Next base: position 194,466 of record NC_033798.1, on the reverse strand, counting down.
AAAATTTTCCATTTAAGCCCTTTTTCGGGCTGGTATAGACAATTAGGCGAAGTGCATATTTTACGATTTCATCAGCTATAACCCACGACTTCTGACACATTTTGTTAGTTTCGGTCTGTTTCACCCCGGCGCTAGAATTTTTTGTCGAATTGAAAACCAACGATTTCATGAGATGCAACCCATGAATTTTGACCATTTTATTCTTATTCAACGGGTGTCGTAAATGTCAAAACAGACGATTTCATGAGCTATAGTCTGTACGATATCTGACCATTTTGGTCTGTTCGATGCCCCGTGTCAAAATATCTTTGCTGAATTCAAAACCGACGATTTCATGAGCTATAACACATGATTATTGACCCTTCTCGTGCGTTTGGGCTAGAATTCAAAACCGACGATTTCATGAGCTATAACACATGATTATTGACCCTTCTCGTGCGTTTGGGCTAGGCAGAAAATAATTAGGCAGAGTTCAAATATCGACACATGATTATTGACCCTTCTCGTGCGTTTGGGCTAGGCAGAAAATAATTAGGCAGAGTTCAAATATCGTGATTTCACGGGTTATAACCCGTGGTTTTACGACCGTTTCGATCCGTTTTGACCCGGGCACAATTTCATGGATTATAACCTATTGCTCGAATTTCACGAATTCGTGAGCTATAGGCAATGATTTGTCCCCAACTTCTACGCTTTCTTTCGACAACAAATGGCTCGGTAGAGTCAAATTTCATGATTTCGAGAGCTATAACGCATGAAATTTGTCCATTTACTCCCCTTTTTCGATTGGTGCAGATAAAAAGGCGGAGTGCATATTTCGTGATTTCGTGAGCTATAACCCATTATTTCTGACACATTTTGACAGTTTCAGTCCGTTTCGACCCGACGCCAGAAAGCTTTGCCGAATTCAAAACCAACAATTTCTGTGTTGTAACCCATGAATTTTGACCACTTTCTTCTTTTCTATCAGGTTTCGGTAATGTCAAAACCGATGATTTTATAACCTATTGTTTGTACGATTTCTGACCATTTTGGTCTGTTCGGCACGCCATGTCAAAATATCTTTGCCGAATTCAAAACCGATGATTTCATGAGCTATAACACGTGATTATAGACCCTACTCGTGAGTTTGGGCCTTGCGGCAAATAATTATGCGGGGCTCAAATATCGGGATTTCATGGGTTATAACACATGGTTTTCTGATCGTTTCAGTTCGTTTCTACCCGGGAGCGATTTCATGGGATTTCATGGGTTATAACACATGGTTTTCTGATCGTTTCAGTTCGTTTCTACCCGGGAGCGATTTCATGGGTTATAATAACCCATTGTTCAAATTCATCTGATCGTTTCAGTTCGTTTCTACCCGGGAGCGATTTCATGGGTTATAATAACCCATTGTTCAAATTCACGAGTTTGCGAGCTGTAGGAAACAATTTTTCCCCTACTTTGATGGTTTCATCTGACGGCAAATGACTCGGCGGAGTCAAATTTCACGATTTCGTGAGATATAACCCAGAAATTTGACCATTTATGCCCCTTTTTGACCCGGTGTAGACAATTAGGTGGAATGAATATTTTTCAATTTTGTGAGCTATAACCCATGATTTCTGTCACAGTTTGTCAGTTTCGGTCTGCTTCGACCTGGCGTAAGAAAACTTTGCTAAATTAAAAATTGATAATTTCATGAGCTGTAACCCATGTATTTTGACCATTTCATATGTTTTGGCCGGGTGTCGGAAATGTTGAAACCGATTATTTTATAAGCGATTATCCGTACGAGTTCTGAACATTTTTGTCTGTGTGACGCCCCGTGTCAAAATTCCTTTACTGAATTCAAAACCGATGATTTCATGAGCTATAACGTGATTATTGACCCTTCTCATGTGTTTGGGCCCGACAGCAAATAATTTGGCGGAGTTCAAATACAGTGATTTCATGGGTTATAACCCATGGGTTTTCGACCGTTTCGCTCCGTTTCAACCCGGGTGAGATTTCTTATGTTATTACTCATTGTTCGAATTTCACGAGTTAGTGACCTATAGGCAACGATTTGTCACCAACTTCTATTGTTTCGTTCGACGGCAAATGACTCGGCAGAGTGAAATGTCACGATTTCCTGAGCTATAACCCTCGAAAATTTTCCATTTAGGCCCCTTTTCGGCCTGGTGCAGTCAATTAGGTGGAGTGCATTTTCCGCGATTTCGTGAGCTATAACCCATGACTTCTGACACATTTTGTTAGTTTCGGTCCATTTCACCCCGGCGCTAGAAATTTTGTCGAATTCAAAACCAACAATTTCATGAGCTGTAACCCATGAATTTTGACCATTTTATTCTTATTCGGCGGGTGTCGTAAATGTCAAAACAGAAGATTTCATGAGCTGTAGTTCGTATGATTTCAGACCATTTTGGTCTGTTCGATGCCCCCGTGTCAAAATATCTTTATCGAATTCAAAACCGACGATTTCATGAGCTATAACACATGATTATTGACCCTTCTCGTGTGTTTTGGCTAGGCGGCCAATAATTAGGCGGAGTTCAAATATCGTGATTTCACGGGTTATAACCCATGGTTTTACGACCGTTGCGGTCCGTTTTGACCCGGCCGTGATTTCATGGGTTACAACCTATTACCCGAATTTCACGAATTCGTGACCTATAGGCAATAATTTGTCCCCAACTTCTACGATTTCTTTCGACGGCAAATGGTTCGGCAGAGTCAAATTTCACGATTTCGTGAGCTATAACCCACGAAATTTGTCCATTTACGCCCCTTTTTTGGCTGGTGCAGAAAAATAGACGGAGTGCATATTTCGCGATTTCGTGAGTTATAACCTATGATTTCTGACACATTTTGTCAGTTTCGTTCCGTTTCGACCCGACGCCAGAAAGCTTTGCCGAATTCAAAACTAACAATTTCAATGTTGTAACCCATGAATTTTAACCATTTTCTTCTTTTCCTATCAGATTTCGGAAATATTAAAACCGATGATTTTATAAGCTATTGACCATACAATTTCTGACCATTTTGGTCTTTTCGACACCCTGTGTCAAAATATCTTTGCCGAATTCAAAATTGATGATTTCATGAGCTATAACACATGATTATAGACCCTACTCATGAGTTTGGGCCCTTCGGTAAATAATTATGCGGGGATCTAATATCACGATTTCATGGGTTATAACACATGGTTTTCTGATCGTTTCGTTTCGTTTCTACCCGGGAGCGATTTCATGGGTTATAATAACCCATTGTTCAAATTCATGAGTTCGCGAGCAGTAGGAAACAATCGGGAGCGATTTCATGGGTTATAATAACCCATTGTTCAAATTCATGAGTTCGCGAGCAGTAGGAAACAATTTTTTTCCTACTTCGATGGTTTCGTCTGACATTGTTCAAATTCATGAGTTCGCGAGCAGTAGGAAACAATTTTTTTCCTACTTCGATGGTTTCGTCTGATGGCAAATGACTTGGCGGAGTCAAATTTCCTGATTTCGTGAGATATAACCCACGAAATTTGACCATTTACGCCCCTTTCTGACCCGGTGTAGTCAATTAGGTGGAATGAATATTTCTCAATTTCGTGAGCTATTACCCATGATTTCTGTCACATTTTGTTTGTTTCGGTCTGCTTCGACCTGGCGCAAGAAATCTTTGTCAAATTAAAAACTGACAATTTCATGAGCTGTAATCCATGAATTTTGACCATTTCATCTGTTCTGGCCGGGTGTTAGAATTGTTGAAACTGATTATTTTATAAGCTATTATCCATACGACTTCTGAACATTTTGGTCTCTTTGACGCCACGTGTCAAAATATCTTTACTGAATTCAAAACTGATGATTTCATGAGCTATAACACGTGATTATTGACCCTTCTCGTGCGTTTGGGAGCGACAGCAAATAATTTGGCGTAGTTCAAATATAGCGATTTCATGGGTTATAACCCATGGTTTTTTTATCTTTTCTGTTTCAACCCGGGTGAGATTTCTTATGTTATAACCCATTGTTCGAATTTCACGAGTTCGTGAGCTATAGGCAACGATTTGTCCCCAACTTCGATGGTTTCGTCCGACGGAAAATGACTCGGCAGAGTGAAATTTCATGATTTCTTAAGCTATAACCCACGAAAATTTTCCATTTAGGCCCCTTTTTGACCTGGTGCAAACAATTAGGCGGAGTGCATATTTCGCGATTCCGTGAGCTATAGCCCATGACTTCTGACACATTTTGTTAGTTTCGGTCTGTTTCACCCTGACGCTAGAAATATTTGTCGAATTCAAAACCAACGATTTCATGAGCTGTAACCCATGAATTTTGACCATTTTATTCCTATTCGGCGGGTGTCGTAAATGTCAAAACAGAGGATTTCATGAGCTGTAGTCCGTATGATTTCTGACCATTTTGGTTTGTTTGATGGCCTGTGTTAAAATATCTTTGTCGAATTCAAAACCGACGATTTCATGAGCTATTACACATGATTATTGACCCTTCTCGTGTGTTTTTGCTGGGCGGCAAATAATTAGGCGGAGTTCAAATATCGTGATTTCACAGGTTATAACCCATGGTTTTACGACCGTTTCGGTCCGTTTTGACTCGGGCACGATTTCATGGGTTATAACCCATTGCTCGAATTTCACGAATTCGTGAGCTATAGGTAACGATTTGTCCCCAACTTCTATGGTTTGTTCCGACAAAAAATGGCTCGACAGAGTCAAATTACACTATTTCGTGAGCTATAACCCACAAAATTTGTCCATTTACACCCCTTTTTCGGCCGGTGCAGATAAATAGGTGGAGTACATATTTTGCGATTTCTTGTGCTATAACCCATGATTTCTAACACATTTTGTCAGTTTCGTTCCGTTTTGACCCGACGCCAGAAAGCTTTGCCAAATTCAAAACCATTAATTTCTATAATGTAACCCATGAATTTTGACCATTTTCTTCTTTTCCTATCAGGTTTCGGAATTGTCAAAAGCGATGATTTTATAGGCTATTGTCCATACGATTTCTGACCATTTTGGTCTGTTCGACAGCCCATTTCAAAATATCTTTGCCGAATTCAAAACCGATGATTTCATGAGCTATAACAGGTGATTATAGACCCTACTCGTGAGTTTGGGCCTGACGGCAAATAATTTTGCGGAGCTCAAATATCGTGATTTCATGGGTTATAACGCATGGTTTTCTAATTGTTTAGGTTCGTTTCTACCCGGGAGCGATTTCATGGGTTATAATAACCCATTGTTCAAATTCATGAGTTCGTGAGCTGTAGGAAACGGTTTTTTCTCTACTTCGATTATTTCGTCTGACGGTAAATGACTCGACGAAGTCAAATTTCCCTATTTCGTGAGCTATAACCCATGAAATTTGACCATTTATGCCCCTTTTTGACCCGGTGTACACAATTAGGTGGAATGAATATTTCTCAATTTCTTAGCTATAACCCATGATTTCTGTCACATTTTGTCAGTTTCGGTCTGCTTCGACCTGGCGTAAGAAATCTTTGCCAAATTCAAAACCGACAAATTCATGAACAATAACCCATGAATTTTGACCATTTCTTCTGTTTTGGCTGGGTGTCGGAAATGTTGAAACTGATTATTTTATAAGCTATTATATGTACGACTTCTGAACATTTTGGTCTGTTTGATGCCCCGTGTCAAAATATATTTATCGGATTCAAAACCGATGATTTCATGGGCTATAACATGTGATTATTGACTGATACAGGTGTATCTTCTCTTCGGAAAAACAATCCTCATGGGAGCTTGAGGATAGGTGATTCTCATGATATCTTGAGAATAGAGGCGTGGTTGGAGCCATAGAGGACGGCGAAAGAAATCAGAAGGAGTGAAATGCAGAAGATCAGGAAAACAGGGTTGGGTTCTGGCCGGTCGACCGCGGCACCCATACCGATCGACCAGAAAAACCTGCACAAGGCAAGGTTTGCAGAAGCGCTCTGGCCGGTCGACCGGACCAGGATTGGCGGTCGACCAATCGCGATATTTGGCTTTTCCTGGTTCGTTTTGGATTCTATTTTGATAGGGATTCCTGATCCTTTTGGACTTGTTTATTTACAAGATTACCACCACGTTGTAAACCATATAAATAGGGATTGTTTAGGTTTCTAAACAATAAGGTTAGAGGCCAAGATGTAGTCCTAAATGGTTTTAGGTCTAAGTGAAATCCTGATCAAAAGGATTAGGGTTTAGATTGTAATTAGGGTTTAGAGAGGATTGAGAGGTTGTTCTCGATTCTAGTTAGATTGTGAGGGAGAGATTGTAATCTTTTGTTCTTCATAATCTAGAGAGAAGGTATTTTCCTTCGCCATACTGAATTGTTCTTGTGTTTTGGTCATCCTCTTCTCAACCTACCTTCTGGTAATTCCGCGACCAAAGGGTGCTCGCACGGTGACTCGTATCAAGTTGGTATCAGAGCATCAGATCTGGTGAAGGGGCATCCTGTGTATGGTCCTTACTCGGTCCTCATACAAGAAGCTTGGCGAGATCCTTTTTCTTTGGAAAGAGTTCAGAGACTAAGGAAAAAGAAGATGACTGAAGACAACAAAGATGGAGGGGCTCGAGAGTTTCCTCAGCTGAAGTTCTAACTTGAAAGGGACTTCAAGTTTCTAAAGGGGGGACCCATGATACGGGTGTATCTTCTATTCGGAAAAACAATCCTCATGGGAGCTTGAGGATAGGTGATTCTCATGATATCTGAAGAATAGAGGCGTGGTTGGAGCCATAAAGAACGGCGAAAGAAGTCAGAAGGAGTAAAACACAGAAGATCAGGAAAACAGGGTCGGGTTCTGGCCGGTCGACCGGACGAGGATTGGCGGTCGACCGGATCGTGATATTTGGCTTTTCCTAGTTCATTTTGGATTCTGTTTTGACAGGGATTCCTTATCCTTTTGGACTTGTTTATTTACAAGATTACCACCACGTTGTAAACCCTATAAATAGGGATTGTTTAGGGTTCTAAACAAGAAGGTTAGAGGCCAAGATGTAGTTCCTAATGCGTTTTAGGTCTAAGTGAAATCCTGATCAAAAGATTAGGCTTTAGATGAATCAGACCTAAGGAAAGAGAAATTCTAATAATTGTATTAGGGTTTAGAGGGAGAGTTGGGAGGTTGTTCTCAATTCTAGTGAGATTGTGAGAGAGGGATTGTAATCTTTTCATACTCATAATCTAGAGAAGGTATTTTCCTTCACCATAATGAATTATTCTTGTGTTTTGGTCATCCTCTTTTCAACCCACCTTTTGGTAATTCCGTGACCAAAGGGTGCTCGCACGGCGACTCGTATCATTGACCCTTCTCGTGCGTTTGGGCCCGACAGCAAAAAATTTGGCGGAGTTCAAATACAGCAATTTCATGGGTTATAGCCCATGGTTTTTCGACTGTTCGGTCCATTTCACCCCGGGTGAGATTTCTTATGTTATAACCCATTATTCGAATTTCACGAGTTCATGAGCTATAGGCAACGATTTGTCCCCAACTTCGATGGTTTCGTCCGATGGAAAATGACTCGGTAGAGTGAAATTTCACAATTTTTCTGAGCTATAACCCACAAAAAAATTCCATTTAGGCCCTATTTCGGCCTGGTCCAGACAATTAGGCGGAGTGCATATTTTGCGATTTCGTGAGCTATAACCTATGACTTCTGACACATTTTGTTAGTTTCGGTCCGTTTTACCCCGGCGCTAGAAATTTTTGTCGAATTCAAAACCAACGATTTCATAGCCTGTAACCCATGAATTTTGACCATTTTATTCTTATTCGGCGGGTGTCGTAAATGTCAAAACAGACGATTTCATGAGCTGTAGTCCGTATGATTTCTGACCATTTTGGCCTGTTCGATGCCCCCGTGTCAAAATATCTTTGTCGAGTTCAAAACCGACGATTTCATGAGCTATAACACATGATTATTGACCCTTCTCGTGTGTTTTGGCTAGGCGGTCCGTTTTACCCCCACGCTAGAATTTTTGCCGAATTCAAAACCAACGATTTCATGAGCTGTAACCCATGAATTTTGACCATTTTATTCTTATTTGGCAGGTGTCGTAAATGTCAAAACAGACGATTTCATGAGCTGTAGTCCGTATGATTTCTGACCATTTTGGTTTGTTCGATGCTCCGTGTCAAAATATCTTTGTCGAATTCAAAACCGATGATGTCATGAGCTATAACACATGATTATTGACCCTTCTCGTGCATTTGGGCTAGACGGCAAATAATAACCAACCCTGATATAGGAATTACACCATACTCATATAGGATATCCCTGCTTGAAGTTCCGTAGCTGCTACATAGAAGAACAGAAAACAAGATAAGTAACATTTTTGCCGTCAAATGGGAGAAAAAAATCCATAACCTTCTAAAGAACCACCTGACTGAAGTTGGTACCATTTTGTCCAGCTACTGGCGTCATTCCAGGAATTTTGTGGCCGCTTGGCCAGCTTTGAATTTGGGTGCTTCCATTAGATTCATGGGAATTAGAAATCCCATTTGTTTGAATATGAAATGCTTGAGGAATCCCTCCAGGTTTAGCTGCAGCCATGAGAAGAGCCTGCTGCTGAAAGGAGTGCAAGCTGCTGCTGATGAACAGAAAATTGTGAAACTTTTCTACAAAAACCAACAATATCATGGTTAACAAACATGCATTCTCTTACCTTTTAACCAAGGCTCAAAAAGAAGGTATGGTTGTAAAGCCAGAACAATGAAATGCAAGAAATTAGTTGGTATACTAGTGCAAAAGTACAAGGCAAGATTGGTCGTCAAAGGGTATGTGCAATAGTATGGTATTGATCATTTCGAAACGTATCCACCTGTTGCTCGATTTGAGACTGTTAGAATTGTCTTAGCAGTAGCAGCTCAAATGAAATGGAGTGTGTTTCAGTTGGATGTCAAATCGGCCCTTGGAAGATGTATATGTCGAGCAGCTGCAGGGGTTTGTTGTTGATGGGAAAGAGAACATGGTGTATTAATTAAAAAAGGCTCTTTATGGTCTCAAGTAGGCACCGAGGGCATGGTACTGTGGAAGATTTAGAAAAACCAGATTTTCTGGCATAAGTCGACTCATGCACAAGGCTAAGTCGACTTATGGTAAGTCGACTTGCCAGTGTGCACGAGTCGACTTACAATCTGTGCTGGAATTGTGAATTTTCGCTCTGCCAAGTCGACTTATAAAACCTGATAAGTCGACTTATAAAGTGTTCTCCAGTTGCTGTTTTTTTCTCTGCCAAGTCGACTTACGCACTCTGTTAAGTCGACTTACGACGGGTATTTTGCATATTCAGGTTTCCTGTTTGCACTCTTATTGGGGTTTTGTTTTGGTATAAATAGGGAAACGATTTATGAGGATTTTACATCAGAGATTGAGGAATCTTTTGAGCATTGTGAGAGGGAGATATTGTGAGCAAGGTGAGATCTTTGGTTGAGGGTTAGTTTGAGAGAATTTGTGTGATTGTAACCCTTTGTACTCTCCTTGATTTAGTGAAATCCCCCCATCCTCTCCCCGTGGATGTAGGCAAGTTGCCGAACCACGTATATCTATGTGTTTGGATTGATTTGGTGTTATTGGTTTGATTTGTGCAAGAGTTCAGCATTTCTTCTACTCGTGATCACAGGTTCGTTGTGAGTTCGTGCAAGGCTTCCGCATAGGCGCACGACTAGTGGTATCAGAGCTCAGATTCAGATCTGGGGTTTTGGATTAGGTGGAGGAAGATTCAGTTGGAAGCTTTTATCAGAGCTCAGATTCAGATCTGGGGTTTTGGATTAGGTGGAGGAAGATTCAGTTGGAAGCTTGGTTCTTGGAGTTCTAGGCGTGGAGGAAGATTCAGTTGGAAGCTTGGTTCTTGGAGTTCTAGGCTTTGGTGGAGTTAGGGTTTGAATTTACCATTAAAGATCTCGCATTCGTCGTGTGGTTAGGAGTTCTATTTGGAATTCAATCTAGGGTTCAGTTGGGTAATTTCTTATTCCTTTCAAAGTTTAGATCTTTCTCTACAATTTGGAATTTGTGATTATGGGTGAAGAAGTTGGTGAAAGCAGCAAGATGATAGGCTTTCTCTACAATTTGGAATTTGTGATTATGGGTGAAGAAGTTGGTGAAAGCAGCAAGATGATAGGCACAGTTCAAGTGGGTTTTCAGAACACTAAGATTAGTGTAGTAAAATATGACGGCAAGATCAATTTTGTTTTGTGGATGAGCGATGTACAGGATGTGCTCAATGCTCAAAATCTAGAGGAGACCATCATGGTCGATGTGAGGCCACCTAAATATGAAGAGGCGATATGAGAAAAGATGAATCGAAATGCTTGCGGGGTGATCAGGTCTTGTTTGGAACAGGAACTGAAATATGATGTGATTGGAGTGACGTCTACAATGAAGATGTGGGAGATTCTCAACAACTATCTCACGAAGAGTTTTGAGAACAGGTTGCACTTGCTGTGAAGATTATTCAGATTTCAGATGTCCAGAGGCACCTCGCTTGCGGCTCATGTGATTAACTACACTAAGTTATTGTCGGACTTGGCGAATGTGGATGAGAAGATCACAGATGAGTACAAGGCTATTATTCTTTTGGGCTCCTTACCGGATGAGGAGTATGATACCTTCATGCTTACGTTGTTGAACGGGAGATCTTCTATCACTTATAGTGAAGTGACTAACGCATTGACGAACTATGATTTGAGGAGGAAGGATAAGGAGACTTCCCGCGCTAGTACTTCAGGAGAGGCCTTGTCGGCGAGAGGTAGAAGCTCATATCAGAAAGGTGGAAACAGAGGGAGGTCAAAGTCAAGAGGTCGTCACCAGCTTGGAAAGAATCAATGTGCATTCTGCAAGGAGCAGGGACATTGGAAAAGAGATTGCCCGAAAGTCAAAGAAAAGGAGAATAGCAAGAATAAGGGCCCGAAGGCCAATGAGGTGAATGTTGCGAAAGGCGATGATTCCGATGATTCGAGCTTTTCTCTTTTGATTACTCCGGAGGTGAACCATTTGGATGCATCGGAGTGGATGCTTGATTCTGGCGCTACTTATCATGTGACTCCTAGGCAAGATTGGTTCTCATCATTTGAGAGACTCGATGGGGGTGTTGTTATCATGGGAAATGATCAATCCTGTGGTGTTTGTGGGATAGGTACTGTGAGGATTCGGATGCACGATGGAGTAGTCCGTGAGCTGAAGGAGGTGAGATTCGTTCCTCAACTTAAGAAGAATCTTATCTCAGTTGGGGCTTTGGAGGCGAAGGGATTCAGGGTGACCTTTGAGGATGCTGTAGCAAATGTTACTAAGGGATCTTTGGTGGTGATGAAGGGAGTCCGCAGTCATAACTTATACTATCTGAAGGGGAGCACTGAGATTGGCCAGGTTGCTTCGGCTATTTCAGAGACAGACATGAGCAGACTTTGGCATTACAGGTTAGGGCACACAGGAAAGAAGTAACTGCAGGCTTTGTGCAAGCAGGGGCTATTGAAGGGAGCCAAGAGTGGAAAGATTGAGTTCTGTGAGCACTGTGTTCTTGGCAAGAAGACGAAGGTGAAGTTCGGGACGGCCATTCATAGGACAAGGGGCATCTTGGACTACGTGAACACAGATGTTTGGGGTCCCACCAAGACGGCATCACTTGGTGGTCGACATTGGTTCGTCACATTTGTAGATGACTATTCTAGGCGTTGTTGGGTGTACACCATGAAGCATAAGAGTGAAGCCCTAGATTTGTTTGTGGAGTGGAAGAAGAGATTGGAACTGCAGACTGGGAGAAAGATCAAGACGTTGCGATCCGACAACGGCGGCGAGTATACCTCAGACCCCTTTCTGCAGCTATGTCGATACGAGGGCATAGAGAGGCACTTCACAGTTAGTCATACACCGTAGCAGAATGTGGTGGCGGAGAGAATGAATCGGTCTTTGCTGGAGAAGATTCGATGTTTATTGGCGCATAGTGGTTTGGAGAAGATCTTTTGGGCTGAGGCACTTTCTTATGCGAGCCACCACATTAATAGGCTGCCTTCATCTGCTATTGAGGGGAAGACCCCTATGGAGATGTGGTCGGGAGAGACAACACATGACTATGACCAACTTAAGGTATTTGGTTGCCCTACATATTATCATGTTAGAACTGATAAGTTGGAACCTCGAGCTAGGAAGGCCATATTTGTAGGATTCAAGCGTAGTGTCAAGGGATACAAGCTTTGGGATCCAGTTGATAAGAAGATTGTGCTGAGTAGGGACGTCACATTCGATGAGGCTTCTATCTTGAATCTTCCCAGCTCTCATCAGGTGGAGAGCGACCCGACAGAGGAGATTTCACAGGTGGTGGAGATTGATGCAACTCCACAGAGTCCAGATAGTGCAGTATCCATTAGAGTACCGACTAAGGTGACGCTAGGTGAGCACGACGGTGATGCGGAGGATACGGGTACTCATGAGCAGGATCAGGGGCCGACAGCTCAGGTTCAGGATTCTATTGCGGCACGGAGACAGAGGAGAGACATACGGGTGCTAGCACGGTATGCCGACACAGTTGCATATGCACTTCCGGTGGAGAGTATCGATGAGATGGTGCCTACTACATTCAGAGAGGCCGAGCAGAGTTCGGAGGCTAATTCGTGGCAGGTGGCTATGCAGGAGTAGATGGAGTCCCTTCATAAGAACGATACATGGGAGCTTGTTGAGCTTCCAAAGGGGCGGAAGGTGATTGGGTGCAAGTGGGTGTACACAAAGAATGAGGGCATTGAGGGCACTACAGTGAGGTTCAAGGCTAGGTTGGTTGCGAAGGGCTATGCACAGGAGGAAGGTATTGATTACAATGAGGTTTTCTCTCGGATGGTGAAGCGCTCTTCGATTCGGATTTTGCTAGCTTTGGTGGCACCGTATGGATTAGAGTTAGATTAGTTGGATGTGAAGACAACATTTCTTCATGGTGATCTTGATGAAGAAATATATATGACTCAGCTATTGGAATTCCGAGCTACAGGGAAAGAAAAGTTGGTTTGCAGGCTAAAGAAATCGCTATACGGTTTGAAGCAGTCTCCTCGACAGTGGTATAGGCGATTTGATGGTTTTATGCGTGGTCATTCGTACACTCGGAGCCAGTTTGATCCTTGCATGTATTTTCGTAAGTTGAGAGGAGGTGCGTACATTTATTTGTTGCTTTATATCGATGACATGTTGGTTGCTTCTAGTTCCAGGTCAGCTATAGATGAGTTGAAAGTTCAGCTTTCAAATGAGTTTGAGATGAAGGACTTGGGCGAAGCGAAACGCATTCTAGGGATGGAGATCGACAGAGATAGGAAGAAGGGCAGAATTTGTTTGACACATGTGGCTTATTTGAAGAAGGTTCTACAGCGATTCCATGTTAGCATGGATACGAAGCCAGTTTGTGTACCGTTGGGAGCCCATTTGAAGCTTTCAGCTAACCTTTCACCAAAGTCAGTTGAAGACCATGAGTTGATGTCGAAGACTCCATATGCGAGCATAGTTGGGAGCTTGATGTACGCGATGGTGTGTACGAGGCCGGATTTGTCACAGGCAGTGAGCATGGTGTCGAGATACATGCACGATCCAGGAGTGGGTCATTGGGATGCCGTGGGATGGATTTTGAGGTACATTCTAGGTACGCTCAATGTTGGTTTAGTTTATGAGTGGGACACTATAGGTGGGCAGCTATGCATTGGCTATGTTGATTCGGATTATGCCGGGGATTTGGATAAGCGCCGGTCTACGACGGGGTATGTGTTCACTTTGACCCGTGTGCCGGTGTGTTGGAGATGCACCTTACAGTCGACGGTGGCTTTGTCTACGACGGAGGCAGAGTATATGGCAGTTACGGAGGCTGTGAAGGAGGCTATTTGGCTTCGAGGACTTCTGGAAGAACTTGGTATATCGCAGCGATCCGTCACTATTCATTGTGATAGCATGAGTGCTATATATTTGGCGAAGAATCAGGTTTTTCATGCGAGGACGAAGCACATTGACGTTCGTTATCACTTCGTTCGAGATGTTCTTGAAGATGGCGATGTGGAGATTGTGAAGGTCCATACGAAGGATAATCCGGCGGATATGCTCACGAAGGTGGTTCCAAGCAACAAGTTTGATCATTGCAGAAACTTGTTGAATATTTGTGATTGTTGAGGCCGTTGGCGGCCATTTGGATGAACTACGGGTGGCTTGATCCCTTGGGAGAGGGGGTACATAGGCAACCATGGTGGTGCAGCCGTATTTGGAGAGACGACACATTGATGCTCTTGGTTTGGTGTCGGCTCAGTTTTGGCAAAATTCGCCGAGGTGGAGAATTGTGGAAGAATCAAAAAAACCAAATTTTCTGGCATAAGTCGACTCATGCATAAGGTTAAGTCGACTTATGGTAAGCCGACTTGCCAGTGTGCACGAGTCGACTTACAATCTGTGCTGGAATTGTGAATTTTCGCTCCGCCAAGTCGACTTATAAAACCTGATAAGTCAACTTATAAAGTGTTATCCAGTTGCTGTTTTTTTTCTCTGCCAAGTCGACTTACGCACTCTGTTAAGTCAACTTACGACGGGTATTTTGCATATTCAGGTTTCCTGTTTGCACTCTTATTGGGGTTTTGTTTTGGTATAAATAGGGAAACGATTTGTGAGGATTTTACATCAGAGATTGAGGAATCTTTTGAGCATTGTGAGAGGGAGATATTGTGAGCAAGGTGAGATCTTTGGTTGAGGGTTAGTTTGAGAGAATTTGTGTGATTGTAACCCTTTGTACTCTCCTTGATTTAGTGAAATCCCCCATCCTCTCCCCGTGGACGTAGGCAAGTTGCCGAACCACGTATATCTCTGTGTTTGGATTGATTTGGCGTTATTGGTTTGATTTGTGCAAGAGTTCAACATTTCTTCTACTCGTGATCACAGGTTCGTTGTGAGTTCGTGCAAGGCTTCCGCATAGGCGCGCGACAGGTACGTGAGGCTTGATACCTATCTTCACCACAACGGCTTTCATCGTAGTGAAAGTGACTTGTATATGTAGGTGAGCGATGAGGATTTACTTATTGTTTGTGTTTATGTGGACGATATTGTCTTCACTGGATCTTCTTATATTCTCATCAATGAATTTAAGGAGAGCATGGTACATGAATTTGAAATGTCAGATTTGGGCCTATTGCATTACTTCCTCAGTTTACAAGTTCATCAAACTAATAATGTAACTTTTCATACTTAAGAGAAATAACCACTTGATCTGCTCAAGAAATTTAACATGTTGAATTGTAAAACCTCATCTACACCCATGAACACCAGTGAGAAGTAAGTCAATAATGACTGCACAGCAAGGGCCGATGAGAAATTTTTTAGAAGCATAGTTGGTGGGCTAATGTATTTGACGCATTCACGTCCAGATATTATATTTACTGTTAGTTTGGTTTCAAGATTTATGCAAAATCTGTCGGCGCATCATCTTGGAGCAGCAAAGCAGATCCTTCTTAACGTCCGGGCAACCACTAATTATGTAATTTGGTACAAGCCAATCACTAATTTTACCTTATTTGGTTTACTGATAGTGATTGGGCAGGTTCAACAAATGATCGAAGGAGCACAAGTGGGTCCGTATTTGGACTCAGATCAGGAGCAATATCTTGGAGTTCAAAGAAGCAAAGTTCAGTGGCCTTGTCGTCTTTGGAGGCGGAATACATTGCAGCAATCCATGCACTGTTCATAACATGAGCAATACCCTCCTTACGATTCGTCATGGATTTTAACCCTATTCCTCCAAGTCGTCGATGATTTCTTGCCTCCAAATCGAAGCCCTCATGCCGCTCCCCGTCACACTGTTACTCAGCATTCCACATGCCAGGTCTACAAGACATCAGTAGGATTTAGAATGAATGTGTTATGTTAACATTTTGCAGCATTTCATGAACGCTTATGATATTCATTTTCGTCTATTTTAACCAAATAATAATTAATTGGTGTCTTTTCGGATTCAGAATTTTTATAAACTACATCCATGATTATTGTTCCGGTTTCATTTATTTTCACCCAATAACAATTAAGTTTTCTTTGTTAAAAATTCGAGATTCATGAGCTATAACTCACAATTTTGTTAAAAAATCATGATTTTCATTAGCTAGAAGCAATAAAAAATTTCCATTTTCATTTGCTTTTAACTAAATGGCAAATAAGTTTTCTTTTCTCAAAATTTGCAATTTTCATCAGATAACAACAGACGATTTTTGTAAATTTTCATCTATTTTAACCCAATGATAATTAATTGGCATACTTCAAACTTTGTAATTTTCATAGGCTAAATAACCACTATTTTTGGTCAATTTTAGAATGTATTAATGCAATAGAAAATAAGTATGGATACTTCTAAATTCACAATTTTCATCAGCTCTAATCCATAAAGATTTCTATTTTTGTCAGTTTCAACCCATTGATAATTAACTATCCATACATACAAATTCATGATTTTCATAGACTATAACCAATGTTTTTTTTTCCGATGTTGTTCCTTCAACTTAGTGGAAATTCTTGACTTACATGGGTTATATGCGTCGATTTTTGTCGATCTTTCACACATTTTGATCCAATAACATATGAGTATGTGATTAAAATTTCATGATTTTCATGAGCTAGAACCCACAAATTATTGTCCATTTTCATTCATTTTAACCAATGGCAAAATTTTCTATTTTTATTGGTTTTGTAGAGAAATAGAGAAGGCAAATATTGTTATTCATCCAACTTTAACCTCTCCTAAATAGAGATTAAGAGGATATTGCAAAATATGTATAAGATAAAATCATATACAATCACATTCCGTAATAACACTTCCCCTCAAGCTAGAGCATATATTTACTATATATGTCCAGCTTGTCACCAATCGAAATAAAATAGGTACTTTCAAGAGCTTTGACAATGTCATCTTTATCCGAAATACTTAAATATGTCAGCAATCAGAAGACTAGAAATAGCTATTAGAAATCCTAGGTGTATCAATCAACATAAATCCTAGGCGGGTCAACCAGTAGAGAGAAACCTAGGTTGGTCGGTTAGTAGAAACTAAACCTTAGGTGGGTCAACTAGTAGAGAAAATTCCTAGGCGGGTTAGCCAATAAAAAGAAATCTTATGCACATCAGCCAATAGAAGCAACATCAAAATCAACATGTACTTTTGCATCCAACCATCGGAAGATGAAGAAGAGAGATATTGTTCACAATTAACAATATAACAAATATTGTTCATCGATGAACAGTGCACAGTGCCGTGATTAATAGTGCCCTTTTTCCCTTTTGGGATTAGGGCTTTTCAAGGCGAAGGCTGTTTTTATTGAGATTCAACAAATATTTAGTAAACAAACAATGTAGAAATCAAAAATGTCGGAGCCATAGAAGATGTTATTGTAGCCGCCGAGGGAAGCATGAAGGCTATGCAAAACCCCTCTACGGCCTTGAGATCTAGAAAGATGGAAGAAGTTGCTAGGATCAAGCATAGACAAATAGAGAAGGCAAACATTATTATTCATCTAACCCTAACCTCCCTTAAATGTAGATTAGGAGGATATTACAAAACAGG
This sequence comes from Asparagus officinalis, assembly GCF_001876935.1. Classification (NCBI taxonomy): domain Eukaryota; kingdom Viridiplantae; phylum Streptophyta; class Magnoliopsida; order Asparagales; family Asparagaceae; genus Asparagus; species Asparagus officinalis. The sequence goes on along the minus strand of NC_033798.1, from coordinate 176,908 downwards.
TATAAAATAAAGTCAAATCCAATCACATATCAAAATATGTTAACAATATCTCCTAAATCTAAATACTAATATCTAACAAGTTTAAACCCAGTGACAATTAACTATCCTTACATACAAATTCATGATTTTCATGGACTATAACCAATATTTTTTCTATTGTCATTCCTTCAACTTAGTGGAAATTTAGATGTGTATTCTAAAATTCATAATTTCATAGGTTAAAACCTATTATTATAGTCCATTTTTATCTGTTTCAACCCAATGACAATTAAATTTTTATTCTTAGAAATTTGCAATTTACATGGACTATATTTGACATTTTTTGTTAATTTTCTCACACATTTTAACCTAATGGCACATGAGTATGTGATTAAAATTTCATGATTTCATAGGCTAAAACTCACAAATTATTATCCACTTTCATTCAATTTAACCAATGGCAAATAGGTTTTTTCCCCAAGTTCTTGATTTCATAAGTTATAACCCATGAGTATTGTAAAATTTTATCTGGTTTGACCCCATAATTATTAACTGGAATACTTCAAAATTTACAATTTTTATAGGTCATAACTCATGATTTTAGTAAATTTTTGAATGTTTCGATACAATGGCAAACAATATTAAGAAAAGCTTGATAATCACATTTTTATTACAATTTTATACACTCATTATCTATTTTACATGAATAAGTATACCACTAATAATTATTTTTATCTTAATTTACAGGTTAATGAAGAAATAATGAATAAAAGCCCAAAAGTCCCCAACGTTCTCATTTTGTAACCTTTTATTGAAGCACAGAATCAAGCCGAGTAGCCTGTAAAGTCAGAAAAAATCAAAAATCCAATATGAAAAGAAATTATATTCAATATGGTTGGCCGTAAAGAAATGGCGATATCTCCCAATCCAAAAGGCAAAATTTAACATATAATATATGAAAATTGCCTATCTCAACGAGACGAAGCCATCAGTGAAGTCAAATTTTTGATAGGAGCATCGATGCCAAGTTACTATAGCACGTTCAATGACTGTTTTTGATTGTCTTATGGATAAGTATTGATCCAATGACTCTCATTCATTGTTGTAGGCTATAAATAAGGGTAGAGAGTGAGAGGTTGAGGGGGTAAAAAATTTTGTATCTCTATTTGGAGAGGAGGGTTACTCTTAATTGAGAAGATCTTCCAAATTTGTAACTTTTTGTTACAATTAATAAAATAATTTTTTTTTCACCACTTTATATTTTTCTTCTCTTTGTTGGTGGTGACGAAGATGAAGATGAAGATCAATTTGGAAGTTTGTTTTTTTATTTTTTCTTTTATTTCTTTTCTTATTGCTTAGTAGTTTAGATTTACATTAATATTTTGTAGTGTAGATTTACCTTCATGTCTTTATTTTCTCGCATTTAATTCTTACAATTTATTTTGTAGCTTAGTTCTTGCAATTTATTTAGTAGCTTAGTTCTTACAATTTATTTTGTAGCTTAGATTTTATTTTCTTGCACTATTCGTCTTGAGGCTAGAACCCTCTTGGGATTAGTTTTTCTTTTGTTTATTTTTTATTTTCTTTGATTCACCTTGAGGCTAGAACCCTCTAGGAAATTGCTCTTTTTTTAGATGTGGAATTAATTCTTATTGGAACTCTAGAAATTGCATGAAACTAGCTTTATTTCTCTTATGATTTGTTAATCATTCTCTCATGCTTAAAATGTTCATGCTTAGAATATTCAACTAAAGAACTAATTGGTAGAAGTAATTCTAGAATTACTATTTAGTTGTTATTCTTTTCATGAGTAATAATTTTACTTGGATGATAATTTGATGGGTTATACTTCCCTTGAGTGATTTGATAATCTATACTTAATAAATCTAAAATAGAATGTGGAAAAGAGAATGATTCATATCTTATAAGTGAGATTAGCTAGTGGATTCAATTTTAGATTCCTCATATTTTTAATTGAATCCTCCATCTTGACTTTCTCAAATTTTATTTTCATTCTTGATTTTTCTCTTATTTGTTTCTTGATTTTATTCATTTTTTTCTTGCATTGTTGATTACATTTATTCTTTATCACGTCCACCCTCAATCACCTTTTATGCTTATTTACACATAATCACTCTCACTCACTCTCTCTCTCTCTCTCTCTCTCTCTCTCTCTCTCTCTCTCTCTCTCTCTCTCCCTCTCTCTCTCTCTCTCTCTCTCTCTCTCTCTCTCTCTCTCTCTCTCTCTCCACAATCATACTTCATTCTCCACTCCTAATTGTCACGCACACAACATAAGAACCAGTTTTAATTATTTCATACAAACACCTTTCTCGTGGGATCGATAATTTTTTATACTATAACTTGATTGGTTGTGCGCTTGTAACTTTTGGGATATCATTTATGTTGGATCTACATCATAAAACTTGAGATCTAAAACCATATAGCCATGATTAATTCAAAGGGATTAACAGAACCATCTCCACCTCCAGCAAGTTTTGCCCATGATGACTCCTCATCTTGAGCTCTCTCGTTATTAGTAGAAGCAATGTCCACACCTGTATACTTTCATTTTTCACATTTTTTGCTAACTTTCTCTTCCTTATCTCAAGTACTTCCAATATACAGCTCTAATGCACTTATTTGGGTCTAAACTTGATTAAGTGCTTTTGAAATTTTTATCCATATTTATAATTTTAATGGGATTTAGTTCGCTTCTTTCCTTTTGCACTTTTTGCGCTTTGAACTGCTTAAGCCACAAAAACCATAAGCGATGCCTCACAGCTTCGTTTTGCTTTCTGATTTCCACAACCTTGAAGGCAAATGTGCATGGATACTTCAAAATTCACAATTTTTATGAACTATATAATTTTTATTCATTTCTACCCAATGACAATTAAGTACGATTAACTTAAAATTCTTGATTTTCATATGCTAGTCCACGATTTTTTGTCCATTGACCCTTGACCCAATAGCAGTTATGTACACATATTTCAAAATTCTTGATTTTATGAACAATAACCCATGATTATTGTTCATTCGTTTATTTTTTACCCAATGACAATTAAGGGGCTGTCTTGTTAGGCTTTAAGACACAAGGAATAGGAAAAATATCAACAATGGAAGTCTATTACATTTCTTATTTCCCCTTTTGTTGTTTGGTTGGCAATAAGAAACAAAAAATTCGTGAGTTGGGAACCACAAAAGTAGTAAAAACTACAACAATCATCTAGGCTTTTATGGAAACCCATTCTAGGAATTTTTTTTGGAACTAGATGAAAACCCTAAAATTGGGACCCACAATCACACCAACACTTGTTTCCTTTCCCAAAATCACATTTTTCTTTTTTTTT
>NC_033798.1:165473-172576 GCF_001876935.1 Asparagus officinalis | reverse complement strand
ATCGATTATCAAAGATCTCCGGTCTTTTTATAAGATCCGGTTCAACGAAAATCAATTGAAAAGAAATATTAATATACATACTTTGTTACTTCGTTTGTCGAACGAATCGCACTCTTGTTTTGCCGGCGCTCAGCGGGTGTTTGTGGTTTTTTGTCCTGCGCACGGGGTTGTATTGCCGTGGACACACCGGCGATACTAGATCCGTCGATCTACGCAGTACAAACGGTATTATTTAACCAAGGAAATAAACGGCCGGCGGAGGAATAGTTTCACTAAAGGAATACATCGTCCAGTCTCTGGATCGTAAGACCAAGCTAGAATAGACTATTACAAGAGTGTACAATGGAATCATTAATGAAGAAAGCAACGGTTTTTCCCGCGAACAATTGATACACCTGAGGTTGAGATTCAGATAGATTTGTCCACCATTGAGTTGCCAGTTTGCATCCTTGCTAGAGAGGACAATAGACTCAGGAATAAGGTCATTCCCTTAGTGAAAGTTTAGTGGAACCAGAAGGGAGCTGAGGAGGTTTCTTGGGAGCGTGAGGAGGATATGTGTCGTGACTACCCACACCTGTTTGAGCAGGTAAATTGATTTGATTATGATTTTGTTTTGCTTATGATTTATCTCTTTGGCCATATTTACATTTAATGCTAGAATGTGGATATTGACACTTAGCTCCTAAGTATTAGGAACACATGGTATATACATGGGGGTTCATTGTTTGGATTTTTCACCCGACGTACTAGTTTCGGTTGATTAGGGATTAAGTGGGAACATTTACATTCCAGACCGTTAAGTGTAAATATTGCTATGTTCATACATGGAGATTAATGGTTCGAGATATGTATATGAAGGTTTTCTTGTCTGGATTGTCCACTCAACATGCTTGTCTGGTATTATTAATCTCTAGGATACGATTACGGAATTTCGGGGACAACATTCTTTTAAAGAGGGAAAAATGTAAAACCCTAAAAATTTGAATATTTTTTAATAAATAATAATAAATATGTTATATAAATATGTGATGTCCCTGGGTTCACACAAGGCTGCAGTCCCAGGTGAAACCAAGAATGTCAAACCTGCCATGCACCACACCGTGCAATAACATGTTTCACCATCACAATTAACATCTATCTAGTAGAATCAACAACAGGTGTAGGTATAAAAGCAAGTAAAAGATATTGCAAGAAACAACTGATGAAATAATAGTGATCACATTAATATCTCATCATCCAACATACAGAAATATATAGTCAATGTCAGAATAGATAAACGGGAATGCTCAACAAGTCTCAAATACAAATATCCGACAAGAGGAAATAAGGCACACAGACTTTACAACTTCTAGAATAAGACTCTCAAATGTCTAAACAAAAATCTACTATGGAACTCCAAAAGAAAATATATAACTAAATAGGCGGCTGAAGCTAAAATGCATCGCCATCAACCTGCGACTCTCCGGGCTCCTGGCTCGTTACCTGAAAGGGGGAGGGATAACGAGCGTCAAAGCGCTAGTGAGCAACATCATAACCAACCCCAAGGGAACAGGGCTCGTTGTATAAGAAAAATACAGTTAATACATAATAGATCTAAAATCATTGATCTTACTAAAGAGGATTTTAGTATTTAGAAATTTACAACACGAGCATAGGTACGTCGAGCGAAATAATCCAAACAAGGAAACCCCTATGTATATACCTTGTATCTCAAATTGTAAATCCCTAAACACTAAGCCCGATGTTCTAGTACAGGAAACAATAATAAAAGAAATACAACTAATCTCAGAGCATAAATACAGTGCCATGTCATAGCTTACATGAGCATCATGTTATTACTTACATGTATGCCATGTTATAATCTACATAAGTGTCATGTCATAAACTCCTGGGAGAAAGTCATATACAGGGTTAAGAAATATGTCCGATACAGGAACTAGATACTGTGGTTTCCAAACACATGGAATAAGTGGCAAATGTCCAACACGAGGACTGAAATGGATTATAGTCCAACACGAGGACTTCTATGGATTAAGTCCAACACGAGGACTGTGTAACTGTGAAAAGTATATGCGGACAGATATACATAATCTAAACTCGCCTGCATCTCGGTGTACATGTCTAAACTTGTGTCAAAAGTCAACCCACATGTACAGATAAATCATTAACATGGTAAACTAGGGTCAGGTTATCGAGGTGACCCCGAAAAGCAACTCAAACAGATCAAGAATCTGTAAAACATCTCATCAGTCGACTGATGTGTCGACTGATGACGTCAGTCGACTCATATGTCGACCGATAAGGCTCAGGCAGCACATCCTCAGCTCACCAGTCGACTGATCAGTCGACTGAGAAGCTGAGAAAACACAATCAGCCCGTCAGTCGACATCAGTCGACTGAGAAGCTGAGAAAACACAATCAGCCCGTCAGTCGACTGATCAGTCGACTGATGACTGGAAATTTGCCTGTCGGTCGACTGATCAGTCGACCAATAGACTGCAGAAACTCTGCACAGGTTGTTATTTACCCAAAATTCGATCTAAACTCATCCCCATCAATCCCAAGCATGAAAAATACTGATATTAACATGTATGAACTAAACTGAAACAAAAATCTCATGTGTGAATACATAAACAAAACCCTAAACATGTGCATTCATGCTTTTAAAACATTTTGAAAACAAAACTCATGTTAAATCCCTCATTAAAACATTTCAGATCCAGATCTATGATTTGCAAAACGTTGATGAGTTTTAATCACATATCTTCCCACTATATGCTATAAAAATCAATTCTTTGTACAAAAATTACATTTTTGGCTCATCAAAACTCATAAAAACCCTTTGAAAACGTTTAGAAAAATAGGACAAGGTTGAGCGAGATGTTACTCGCCTCTGGGGTGATGAGAAACTCCTGGATCTGAGAGAGAGAGAGAAAGAGAGAGTGGTTCCCCTTCGCTGCAACATGAAGATTTCGATGAAAATCCTCCAAGTTCTTCCCCAAATCACCAAGAACAAAACTAGGGTTTGAGATAGGGGAGAGGGGCTAGGGTTTTCTTTTGAGATAGGGGAGAGGGGCCTAGGGTTTTCTCAGATCTGAAGACGAGAGGGGTGATTTCGGGTGAAAACGAATATATGTGAACAGCTAAACCCGACCCAAACCCGAACCAAAACAAAACAGACCCGAAACCTGAAAAAACTAGAAATCAGCGTATCAGTCGACTGATGTGTCGACTGATACAGTCAGTCGACTGATGTGTCGACTGATCTGGAAAAATTTAGTTTTTGTGCATGTTTTGCTTATTTGCAAAACCAACGCACAAAACTCTACACCCAAACTCTCATATCATCTCAAATAACTAATTATCATGTATATCAATGACCTCAAGCTATTTATTATAAAAGAATTATTTATTTACTAATAATTCACATATATTCATATAAAAATTACGGGGTTCTACATTCTTCCCCTTTAGAAGAATTTCATCCTCGAAATTCGGAAACTATATGCATCTCACAACATGAACTTCCAAATAAACATATAGAGATATTTATACTTAACGATCTAAAATGGTAATATTCCCGCTCAAACCCTAATCTAGTGGAACTAGTACATCGGGTGAAAAATCCAAACAAGGAACCCCCCATATATATACCATGTGTTCTGAAAGATTAAGAATTAAGCGCGAACATTGCCATTCTAGTGTTAAGTGTAAATATAACCAACGATATAAACATCATACAATATACATATCATAAAAATTTAAATTTACCTGTTCAAACAGGTGTGGGTAGTCGCGACGCAAATCCTCTTCGCGCTCCCAAGAAATCTCCTCAATGCCTCCTCGGTTCCACTAAACTTTCACCAAGGGAATTACTTTGTTTCTAAGTCTCTTGTCCTCTCTGGCAAGAATACGAACTGGAATCTCGACAGTAGTCAAATCCTCCTGAAGATCAATCTCTGGTGTATCCAATACTCGCTGCTGCTCCTCATCATGCAAGTGTTTCTTGAGCATAGAAACATGAAATACATTGTGTATACTAGACATCGATGTTGGAAGATCTAGTCTGTATGACACAACTCCTATGCGCTCCAAAATCTGGAATGGTCCAATATATCTCGGCGCAAGCTTCCCCCATCGTCTGAATCGCTGCACGCCCTTCATAGGCGATACCTTCAACATAACTGAATCCCCAACCTGAAACTCTAAGGGTCTTCACCTCTTATCTGCATAGCTCTTCTGCCGACTCTGAGCGGCTAGAATCCTCTCCCTGATCAATGCTACCTTCTCGGTAGTCTGCCTCACCAGCTCCGGTCCAAGCATCAAGCTATCTTTCGGCTCTGCCCAACATATCGGTGATCTACAGGGTCTCCCGTATAATGCCTCATACGGAGCCATACCGATCGTCGCTTGATAACTGTTGTTATAAGCGAACTCTATCAATGGAATGTGATCCTCCCAATTGCCTTGAAAGTCAATAACACAGGCCCTCAACATGTCTTCCAACACCTGATTCACTCTCTCTGTCTGACCATCCGTCTGTGGGTGGAAAACACTGCTGAATGATAACCTGCTACCAAAAGAGTCCTGAAAACTCCTCCAAAAGTACGAAGTGAACACCGAACCTCGATCCGATACAATCATGTCTGGAACTCCATGAAGTCGAACTATCTCCCGGATAAATATCCTCGCATATGCCTCGGCAGTATAGGTAGTCCTCACTGGAATGAAATGTGCCGACTTCGTCAACCGGTCCACAATCACCCAAACTGAGTCATTCCCCTTCTTCGACTTTGGTAACCCTACAATGAAGTCCATAGAAATGTCTGCCCACTTCCACTCTGGAATAGGTAAAGGTTGAAGTGTTCCTGCCGGTCTCTGATGCTCTGCCTTCACCTGCTGACAGGTAAAACACTTAGCCACATACTCTGACATCTCCCTTCGCATACCACTCCACCAAAAATGTCTCTTCAGGTCCTTGTACATCTTAGTAGTCCCTAGATGTACTGTGTACCGAGTACGATGAGCTTCATCAAGTAACTCTCTCTTCAGCTCGGTACTAGCTGGCATGACTAGCCTGCCCTTCATCCAGAGACCTCCATTTGCTCCAATGACCCAATCAGTCTTAGGCTCCTTGGAAATCTCCTCCTTTCGGATTTGAATCCAAGAGTCTCCCAACTGAGCTCTGACAACTTTGTCACTCTAAGATGGCTGCACTGACACAGCTCCCAAAAATGCACTGGTTCCTCCAATCTCGGGTCTAAAATCAAACTGGCCAAGAGTGATAAGATCCCGATGCAATGAACACCTCAAAGCTGAAATCCGATGTCGACGCTTCCTGCTTAAGGCATCTGCTACGACGTTCGCCTTCCCCGGATGATACTGAATCGCGAATTCGTAGTCCTTGATAAACTCAACCTACCTCCTCTGTCTCTGATTGAGTTCCTTCTGAGAAAAGAGGTACTTCAGACTCTGATGGTCTGTGAACAACTCAAACTGCACCCCATATAAGTAGTGCCTCCATGACTTCAGTGCAAATACCACTGCTGCTAACTCTAAGTCATGAGTGGGATAGTTCTGCTCATGTACCCTCAACTGCCTTGAGATATAAGCTACTATCCTCTGAGTCTGCATAAATACGCCTCCTAAGCCTGCCAACGATGCATCTGTATATACGACGAATGTCCTGTCGCTGCTCGGAATAGTCAAAACCGGCGCTGTAGTCAACTTAGCCTTCAAAATATCAAAGGCCTTCTGGCACTATGTGCTCCATATGAACTGTACACCCTTCTTCGTAAGGTGTGTAATTGGCGTTGCAATCTTTGAGAAGTCCTGAATGAACTTCCTGTAATATTCTGCTAAACCCAAAAAGCTACGAATCTCTGTCATCGTCTTCGGTGGCTCCCAATCAAGAACTGCCGTGACCTTTGTCGGGTCCACTGCTATGCCCTCTCTACTGATTACGTGGCCAAGAAATCTGACTTCTGAAAGCCAAAATTCGTACTTGCTGAACTTGGCATACAACTGATGCTCCTGAAGAGTCCTCAACGCTATCCGTAGATGCTCCTCGTGATCTGCCTCCGATCTCGAGTAAATGAGAATATCATCGATGAAGACGATCACAAACTGATCTAAGAAGGGACGGAAAATCCGGTTCATCAAATCAATGAATACCGCGGGTGCATTGGTCAACCTAGATGGCATGACCAAGAACTCAAAAGATTCATATCTAGTAAGAAAGGCGGTCTTGGGAATATCCATCTCCCGAACCCGCAACTGATGATAGCCAGAACGAAGATCAATCTTCGAGAAATACTGCGCCCCCTACAAGTGGGTACCTGTTCCGGATAGTGACCTTGTTCAACTCTCTATAATCTATGCACAATCTCATACTACCGTCCTTCTTCTTCACAAAGAGGACTGGCGCGCCCCACGGAGAATGACTCCGGCGAATAAAACCCTGAGCTAATAACTCATCCAACTGGGTCTGAAGCTCCCTTATCTCAGCTGGTGCCATACGATAGGGTGCGCGGGATATCGGGGCTGTGCCTGGCTGCAACTCAATATAGAACTCCACCTCCCTCACCGGAGGTAATCCAGATATGTCCTGAAAGACATCCTGATACTCTGAGACAACTCTAGTCTCCAATAACTCAGCACCCTGATCCCGTCGCATCACCTCCTCGATGTACGCCAGAAATAACTCCGCAAATCGGTTGCCCTGAGAGGTGGCTACAATCATCTCGGACCCATCGGAAGCTCACAAGCAACTTGACTGTCTTCGCAAAGCAGTCAATACTAATGTGGTAGGAAGACAACCAATCCATACCAAGGATGACATCGAACTCAGACATATGCAACACTATCAAATCGACTATGAACTCCGACTCGTCTAAACTGACTATACACCTCCTACAAACGCTCTCCAGAAGCGATACCTCACCTAAAGGGGTGGAAACAGATAAATGGGTGTCTAGGGGCTGAGCTACGAGCTGGAGTCTAGTCATAAATGCATGCGAGATGAAAGAATGCGAAGCTCCCGAATCGAAAAGAATACGAGCTGGAAAGGAATTCACAAAGAACGTACCCTCCACTATGGCTCC
>NC_033798.1:116112-165264 GCF_001876935.1 Asparagus officinalis | reverse complement strand
GGGTCCCTTTTTATAAGGGCCCTGATGCTGCTGCTGATGTCCAGAAAAGGGTCTCTTGTTCTTGCTCTTATCCCCACTCTGTCCTGTCTTGGCCTTCCCTTCATTTTCTTTCTGAAACATAGTAGTCTCAATCTCCTGAGAAGTAGCAGCCTCAGCTACCTCCCTAACTGAATAAAACCTCCTCGACACGAGGTACCGTCGGAGATTAGGGCGAAGCCCTGCTAAGAACATCTGATCCTGACGCTCTCCCGTCTGCCACATGCCCGTGAAATGTAGCAACTCCATGAACCTGCTCTCAAAATCTGCAACGGTCATGTCCCCCTGAGTCAACCTGGACAACTCAAGCTCCTTCCCAGTCCGTGCTGCAGAAGAAATGTATTGCCCATCAAAGAAGTATATGAAGTCCTCCCATGTGAGGGTCATCCTCTGCTCTGGAGTAAACTGAAGTCGGTACCATCTCCCGGCATCTCCCTTCAGGCTGTAGGATGCCAATCTCTGCTTCTGAACTGAATCCACACTGAGTATGTCAAGTATGTTGCTCACATCCTCCTTCCACTTATGGACTGCAAGGGGGTCTGGTGACCCCTGGAACTCTGGTGTCCTCATCTTCTGGTACCTCTCCACCATACGGAGCCAAGTCTCCTGCTCTATGGCTCTATCTGGGATTGATAAAGGAACAGCTACAGGCGTGATCTCTGGGGATCTCTCTCTGACAGGAACGGCAGGTATCCCCTGCTGCTGAGCTACCGGTAGTGGTGGTGTCCGTGGTGTTATATGAGTCGTCACCAACTCCTCAATGGCTGTCATCCGGGCAATAAGAGGGGACATGATATCCACCAAATATTAAGGAGCCTACTGCGGCTCGGGTGGTACCTGCTGAGGCTCGGATTGAGCTGGCTGCTGCTCAGATGGAGTCTGCTGTGACTCTGCCTGCCCAGCTCTCCGAGTACGAGGCCTACCACGTCCTGCCATCTCTCTGATCATAAGAAAATAAGAGTTTGAGTCAAAATAGACTTCTATAAATAGTGTATCACAACACAATTTTCACAACATATAGTATTTGCACAAATACTTTAAACTTATACAAAAGTAGTTGCATAAAAAAAATTTCTCAAATTTTGAGATATACGCATATATCGTCCTCACTCATACTAGGAAATCCTTACGGACTCTATACATGAATCCTAAGAAACTCTATCCTAGCTCCACGACTCGACATAGGATGATCCTAAGGATACTAGAACTAGAGCTCTGATACCAACTATGACGCCCCTGGGTTCACATAAGGCTGTAGTCCCAGGTGAAAACAAGAATGTCAAACCTGTCATGCACCACACCGTGCAATAACATGTTTCACCATCACAATTAACATCTATCTAGTAGAATCAATAACAGGTGTAGGTACAAAAGCAAGTAAAAGATATTACAAGAAACAACTGATGAAATAATAGTGATCACATTAATATCTCATCATCCAACATACAGAAATATATAGTCAATGTTAGAATAGATAAACGGGAATGCTCAACAAGTCTCAAATACAAATATCCGACAAGAGGAAATAAGGCACACAACCTTTACAACTTCTAGAATAAGACTCTCAAATGTCTAAACAAAAATCTACTGTGGAACTCCAAAAGAAAATATATAACTAAATAGACGGCTGAAGCTAAAATGCATCGCCATCAACCTGCGACTCTCCGGGCTCCTGGCTCGTTACCTGAAAGGGGGAGGGACAACGAGCGTCAAAGCGCTAGCGGGCAACATCACAACCAACCCCAAGGGAACAAGGCTCGTTGTATAAGAAAAATATAGTTAATACATAATAGATCTAAAATCATTGATCTTACTAAAGAGGATTTTAGTATTTAAAAATTTACAACATGAGCATAGGTACGTCGAGCGAAATAATCCAAACAAGGAAACCCCCATGTATATACCTTGTATCTCAAATTGTAAATCCCTAAACACTAAGCCCAAGGTTCTAGTATAGGAAACAATAATAAAAGAAATACAACTAATCTCAGAGCATAAATACAGTGCCATGTCATAGCTTACATGAGCATCATGTTATTACTTACATGTATGCCATGTTATAATCTACATAAGTGTCATGTCATAAACTCCTGGGAGAAAGTCATATACAGGGTTAAGAAATATGTCCGATACAGGAACTAGATACAGTGGTTTCCAAACACATGGAATAAGTGGCAAATGTCCAACACGAGGACAAAAATGGATTATAGTCCAACACGAGGACGCGGACAGATATACATAATCTAAACTCGCCTATATCTCGGTGTACATGTCTAAACTTGTGTCAAAAGTCAACCCACATGTACAGATAAATCATTAACATGGTAAACTAGGGTCAGGTTATCGAGGCGATCCCCAAAAGCAACTCAAACAGATCAATAATCTGTAAAACATCTCATCAGTCGACTGATGTGTCGACTGATGACGTCAGTCGACTCATATGTCGACCGATAAGGCTCAGGCAGCACAGCCTCAGCTCACCAGTCGACTGATCAGTCGACTGAGAAGCTGAGAAAACACAATCAGCCCGTCAGTCGACTGATCAGTCGACTGATGACTAAAATTTTGTGCATTCATGTCTTAAAACATTTTTAAAACCAAACTCGTGTTAAATCTCTTATAAAAACATTTCAGATCTAGATCTTCGATTCACAAAAACGTTGGTGGGTTTTTAACATTCTGAAATCACATATCTTCCCACTATATGCTATAAAAATCAATTCTTTGTACAAAAATTACATTTTTGGCTCATCAAAACTCATAAAAACCCTTTGAAAACATTTATAAAAATAGGACAAGGTTGAGCGAGATGTTACTCGCCTCTGGGGTGATGAGAAACTCCTGGATCTGAGAGAGAGTGGTTCCCCTTCGCTGCAATGTGAAGATCTCGACGAAAATCCTCCAAGTTCTTCCCCAAATCACCAAGAACAAAATTAGGGTTTGAGATAGGAGAGAGGGGGCTAGGGTTTTCTCAGATCTGAAGATGAGAGGGGTGATTTCGGGTGAAAACGAATATATGTGAACAGCTAAACCCGACCCAAACCCGAACCAAAACAAAACAGACCCGAAACCTGAAAAAACTGGAAATCAGCGTATCAGTCGATTGATGTGTCGACTGATACAGTCAGCCGACTGATGTGTCGACTGATCTGGAAAATTTCAGTTTTTGTGCATGTTTTGCTTATTTGCAAAACCAACCGACTGATGTGTCGACTGATCTGGAAAATTTCAGTTTTTGTGCATGTTTTGCTTATTTGCAAAACCAACGCACAAAACTCTACACCCATACTCTCATATCATCTCAAATAACTTGTTATCATGCACTTCAATGACCTCAAGCTATTTATCATAAAAGAATTATTTATTTACTAATAATTCACATATATTCATATAAAAATTACGGGGTTATACAAAATATAAATATCATATTTTAATATTTGAGTATGCTAGGAATTGATTTGAGATCAATTCAATGTATATATGTGAATATACGAGTACAAATGCACAAATCACGCACGTGACCAGTTAAGAGTTTAGGTCTTTTACACACTGATGTATTTAGAATCTAGAAAAACTCAAAAGACCAAAGTTGTAGGTCTCTTCAACATATTTTTAAGAAATCTTAAATCACCTCATTCTGAGGTCGGATGAGAAAATTACAACCAATACACTAAACATATCATGCACAGAAAATAGTCCTCCATTTCTTTTCGAATGAACAATATCCCGATTACTGTAGCAAGTTTTCTGTACCAGAAACGCAATGATGGAAATTAATGTATTTGTAGTGTGTAGGTTTGTGCTTCCGACATTTTTTTGGCGCTTTTGGCATTGTGCGGCTGGTGCAGGAGACGACACCTCTCATTAATTTAAAGAATTGATTAATTGTACTGTCAAAAGCCAAAAATAAATACATGATTTCCTCTTCATGTTTCTTCTCTCAAAAACAAAGAATAACCTGATACTGAGAGTATGAGTTCCCAGTTTCTAAAACAACGACTCTTCTTCTCCAAAGAAATCTTTGTCAAAGAGAAACAACTCCAAGCCTCTTTACTAACTTCCAAACTCTATACAAAGCCTCCCTTCCTCCTCTCAAAACGTTCCTACAACTTTTGAATTGTTTCTGACATTGAAGAAGAGGAAACAAGGGAGTGTTCCATGTGCCATTTTTTTAGAGAAGACGGGGGATAGCGGTTTGCAGCAAGGAGGGATCCTGCACGAACGTTTGCTTGGGGATTTTCAGCGACATCGAGGCAATACTACCCTCATCCAAATGTGCCCGAGATTAATTGAACCAAGTGTTGGGGAGCCTTTCTTTAATTTTGTTTTTGTTTTACCTCACTCGTTGCTTGACACGAACAAAGTCCAATTTCCTTCCATTAACAAAGTCCAATTTCCTCCCATTAATATTTGGCCAATTTTAGCCATTTGACCAATTGACAAATAAATTCATAGCGGCCGACATTTATGTTTTCATAAGCTCTAACCCATAATTTTGCCTAATTTTAAGTTACCCATTGAAAAATAATTTCACAGATGCCAAAACCCAAGATTTCATGTGCTATATAGCCCGTGAATATTGGCCATTCCTAGTTATTTCAACTTGTTGTCAAATAATTTCTTAGAGGCTAAAATTAAATATTTCACTAGTTATAATCCTTAATTTTTAGACATTTTTAGTTTTTTGACCCATGGATAAATAATTTTGCAGAGGTCAAAATTTATGATTTCATTAGCTCCAACTCAATAATTTCAACCATTTTTTAGTCATTTCCACCGGATGATAAATATTTTTTTAGAGGAAAAAATTAAAGATTTCATGAGCTATAACGCATAATTTTTGATAATTTATAATCATTTTAACCAAATGATAAATTTTTTTAAGGAATCCAAAATTCATAATCTTCATAAGCAAGCCATGATTTTTGGACTATTTTAGACATTTTGAGCCTTTGGCAAATGTGTTCAGGAGATCTAAAATTAAAGATTTCAGAAGCTGTTACTCACGATTGATGAACGTTTTTAGTTGTTTTGACCCATTGACAAATATTTTTTGTAGTAGCCAAAACCTACTATTTCGTTAGCTACCTATTATATTTGGCTATTTCTAGTCATTTAAACCCACTAGCAAATAATTTCATGAAGGTTAAAATCCACGATTTTGTTAGCTAGAAGCCATGATTTTTGGTTATTTTTAGTCATTTCAACATGTTGGCAAATAATTTCTTAGAGAACTAATTTCACGATTTCATGAGCTATATAACCCATGATTGTTTGTCATTTTTAGTCATTTAGAACCATTGGTAAATAATTTTGCATGATAAAAATTCACAATTTCATGAGCTACAATCCATGATTATTGAACTTTTGCTATGGTTTCAACTTATTGGCAAATAATATCATAGAAGCCAAAATTCACAATTTCACGAGCTATCACCCACAAATTTTGGCCATTTTCAGTTGTTTCAACTCGTTGACAAATAATTTTGTGGAGGCTAATTTCATGATTTATTAAGCTATTAACCCATGAATTTTGGCCAATTTTAGTTGTTCGGACGTATTGGCAAATAGTTTTGAGGAGGTCAAAATTTACAATTTTATGAATTATAACTGATAAGTTTTGGCCATTTTTAGTCGTTCGACCCATTGACAAATAATTTTTTAGAGGCTGAAATTCATAATTTGAGAACAATACTCTATGACTTTTTTGGTTTTTTAGTTGTTTCAATCCGTTGGGAAAAAAAATTCCTGGAGGTCAAAATTCACAATTTCATAAGCAATAACCCGTGATTTATGACCATATTTAGTTATCGACCGATTAGTTTTGCCTAGGACAACATTTAAGATTTCATGAGCTAACCCATGATTTTGGCTATTTTTAGTCATTTTATCTCATTGGCAAATAATTTCGTGGAGGCATAGATTCACGATTTTATGAGCTCTAACCCGCGATTTTTGGCTATTATTGTAGTCATTTAGACCTGTCGGAATTTGTTTTCATGGAGGCCAAAATTCAAGATTCATGAGATAGAATCCATAATTTTTGGCAATTTTAGTCATTTTGACCCATTGTCAAATAATTTTTCGGAGATCAAAAGAAAAGATTTTTCGGAGGGTAAAATTTATGATTTAGCGAGTTATAAATCAAGACTATTGACATTTTTAGGTATTTGGGACTAAATGTAATTAATTTTGTAGTGTACAAACTTCACGATTCACGAGCTATAATTCAAGATTTTTTGCTATTTTTAGTCATTTTGACCTATTTATAAATAAATTTGTGAAAGACAAAATTTATAATTTCATGAGCTATAATCCATGATTATTGAACATTTTTAATTATTTCCAGGCATTGATAAATAATTTAATGGAGTCCAAACTTCACAATTTCATGAGAATAACCCATGATTTTTGGCCATTAGTCGTTTCGACTTAATATTAAATAATTTTGCGGACGCCAAAATGAAAGGTATAATGAGCTGTATCTCACGCTTTTAAGTCATTTTTAGTTATTTTGAGCCACTGTCAAATAATTTTGCTTGGCAAACATTCATAATTTTCTGAGTAATAACCTAAAAAAATTGGCTACTTTTAGTTGTTTCAACCCATTGTCAAATAATTTTAAAGTGACCTAAATTCATGATTTGATGAGCTATAACCCAAGATTTTTGGACACTTTAACTTCACAATTTCACGAGCTGTAACCTCATGATTTTTGGGATTTATAGCTATTTTCACCCATTAGTAAATAATTTCACTAAGGTTAAAATTTATGAATTCATCAACTATAATCCATCATTTTTGGTAATTTTAATCATTTAGACCGTTGACAAATAATTTTATGGAGGTCAAAGTTCATGATTTCATGAGCTATAACTCATGAGCTTTTTTCACTTTAAGTCATTTCGTAAACATTGGCAAATATTTAATAGAGACCAGAATTCATGATTTTTTGAGGTGTAACCCATCATTTTTTAGTCGTTTCAACTCATTAGTAAATAATTTTGTGGAGGCCAAAACTCACAATTTCATGAGTTACAACCTATAATTTTTAGCCATTTTTAAATATTTTAGCAATTTCACAAAGGGAAAATTAACAATTTCATGAGCTAACCATTGATATTCGTTAATTTTTGGTCGTTTCTACACATTTTTGTGCAAGCCAAAATTCAAAACTTCATGAGCTATAACTTACAATCTTTAGCTGTTTTAAGCTATTTTAATTTGTTGCCTAATAATTTCAGGAGGCCAAAACTCATATTGGTCATTTTTTATCATCTCGTTGGCAAATAATTTTGTGTAGAACCCCGAAAATTTTTATATGAATATATATGAATTATTAGTAAATAAATAAATTCTTTTATGATAAATAGCTTGAGGTCATTGATGTGCATGATAACAAGTTACTTGAGATGATATGAGAGTATGGGTGTAGAGTTTTGTGCGTTGGTTTTGCAAATAAGCAAGACATGCACAAAAACTAAATTTTTCCAGATCAGTCGACATATCAGTCGACTGACTGTATCGGTCGACACATCAGTCGACTGATACGCTGATTTCCAGTTTTTACAGGTTTCGGGTTTGTTTTGTTTTGGTTCGGGTTTGGGTCGGGTTTAGCAGTTCACATATATTCTTTCTCACCCGAATTCACCCCTTAGAACTTCAGAACTGAGAAAACCCTAGCCCCCTCTCCCCTATCTCAAACCCTAGCATTGTTCTTGGTGATTTGGGGAAGAACTTGGAGGAATTTCGGCGAAATCTTCACGTTGCAGCGAAGGAGAACCTTTCTCTCTCAGATCTAGGAGCTTCTCATAACCCAGAGGCGAGTAACATCTCGCCCAACCTTGCCCTAATTTTCTAAACATTTTCAAAGAGTTTTTATGAGTTTTGATGAGCCAAAAATGTAATTTTTGTATAAAAAATTGATTTTTATAACACATAGTGGGAAGATATGTGATTTCAGAAATATTAAAATCCCACCAACATTTTGTAAATCGAAGATCTAGATCTGAAATGTTTTTATAAGAGATTTAACTTGAGTTTTGTTTTAAAGATGTTTTAAAACATAAATACACATGTTTAAGGTTTTGTTTATGTATTCACACATGAAATCTTTGTTTCAGTTTAGTTCATACATGTTAATATCGGTATTTCCATGTTTGGGATTGAGGGGGATGAGTTTAGATCGAATTTTGGGTGAAAAACAACCTGTATAGATTATCTGCAGTCTATCGGTCGACTGGTCAGTCGACCGACGGGCAAATTTTCAGCCATCAGTCGACTGATCAGTCGACTGACGGGCTGATTTTGTTTTCTCAGCTTCTCAGTCGACTGGTCAGTCGACTGGTGAGCTGAGGCTGTGCTGCCTAAGCCTTATCAGTCGACATATGAGTCGACTGACGTCATCAGTCGACACATCAGTCGACTAATGAGCTGTTTTACAGATTTTTGATCTGTTTGAGTTGCTTTTCGGGGTCGCCTCGATACCCTGACCCTAGTTTATCATGTTAATGATTTATCTGTACATGCGGGTTGACTTTTGACACAAGTTTAGACATGTACACCGAGATGCGGGCGAGTTTAGATTATGTATAACTGTCTGCATATACTTTTCACAGTTTCACAGTCCTCATGTTGGACTATAATCCATAGAAGTCATCGTGTTGGACTATAATCCATTTCAGTCATCGTGTTGGACAATTGCCACGTATTCCATGTGTTTGGAAACCACAGTATTTAGTTCCTGTATCGGACATATTTATTAACCCTGTATATGACTTTCTCACAGGAGTTTATGACATGACACTTATGTAGATTATAACATGACATACATGTAAGTAATAACATGATGCTCATGTAAGCTATGACATGGCACTGTACTTATGCTTTGAGATTAGTTGTGTTTCCTTTACTTTTGTTTCCTGTACTAGAACCTCGGGTTTAGTGTTTAGGGATTTACAATTTGAGATATAAGGTATATACATGAGGGTTTCCTTGTTTGGATTATTTCGCTCGACGTACCTATGCTCGTGTTGTAAATTTCTAAATACTAAAACCCTCTTTAGTAAGATTAATGATTTTAGATCTATTATGTATTATCCATATTTTCTTGTACAACGAGCCCTGTTCCCTTGGGGTTGGTTGTGATGTTTCTCGCTAGCGCTTTGACGCTCGTTGTCCCTCCCCCTTTCAGGTAACGAGCCAGGAGCCCGGAGAGTCGCAGGTTGATGGCGACACACTTTAGTGTTCAGCTGCCTATTTTAACTATGTTTTATTTTGGAGCTCCACTGTAGTTTTGTTTAGACATTTGAGAGTCTTATTCTAGAAGTTGTAAAGATTGTGTGCCTTATTTCCTCTTGTCGGATATTTGTATTTGAGACTTGTTGAGTATTTCAGTTATCTATTCAGATATTGACTATGTATTTCTGTATGTTGGATGATGAGATATTAATGTGATCACTATCACTTCATCAGTTACTTCTTGCACTATCTTTTACTTGCTTTTGTACCTACACCTATTGTTGATTCTACTAGATAAATGCTAATTGTGATGGTGAAACATGTTATTGCACGGTGTGGTGCATGGCAGGTTTGACATTCTTGGTTTCACCTTGGACTGCAGCCTTGTGTGAACCCAGGGGCGCCACATTTTGTGCCTCTCAAAATTCAAGATTTGGTGAGCTATAACCCATGATTTGTGGCTATTTTTAGTTATTTTGACTATTGACAAATAATTTTAAACAAGCGAAAATTCATTATTTTATGAACTAAATCCACAATTATTGGCTATATTTATCCCTTTTGGCCTGTTGGAAAATAATTTTGCGGATGCCAAAATTCACGATTTTATGGGCTATAACCAATGATTTAGACCATGTTTAGTTGTTTCGTCCCATTGACAAAATTTTTTGCACGGGAATAATTCAAGATTTATGAGCTACAACTAACGATTTGTGGAGATTTTATGTCATTTCCACCCATTAGCAAATAGTTTTGCGGATGCCAAAATTCACGATTTTATGATATATATTCCATGATTTTTTGCATTTATATTCATTTTGCATTGAAAAATAATTTATAGAATCCAAAATTCATAGTTTCATGAGCAATCTATGTTTTATGGTAATTTTTAGTTATTTCGACCATTTGGCAAATAAATTTAGAAGGTCCAAAGTTAAAGATTTCATGAGCTATTACCTTTGACTTTTTTTTATCATTTTTAGACATTTGGACCTATTGTTAAATATATTTTTATAGCAAAACTCATAATTTCGTGAGTTATACCCCATGATTTTTAGCTATTTCTATTCATTTTGACCCATTAGTAAATAATTTTGTAGAGGCCAAAATTCACGATTTAATGGGTTAGAAGCCATAATTTTTGGCTATTTTTATTTCTTTTGACCCATTGACAAATTATTTCACTGAGGCCAAAATTCATGAGCTATAACCCATGATTATTTACATTTTAAATCAGTCCGAACCATTGCTAAATAATTTGTGAAGGAAAATTTCACAATTTAATGAGTTATAATCCATGATGATTAGCCTTTTTCGTTTAATCATTTTGTAAATAATTTTATGGAAGCCAAAATTCATGATTTTATTAGCTAGTAGCCAGGTTGTTTTTAAGCTTTAGTTATTTCGACCTATTAGCAAATAATTTCACAGAGGCTAATTTCATATTTTAATGAGCTATAATTCATGTTTTTTTTGGCTATTTTTAGTTACTTAAACCTGTTAGCAAATAATTTCAAGGAGGTTAAAATTCACTATTTCATAAGCTATAACTAACGAGTTTTGGCCATTTTTAGTCGTTTTGATCTATTAGCAAATAATTTTGCGGAGTCTAAAGTCCATAGTTTGATGAGATATATACCATGATTTTTGGCCATTTTAGGTGTTTGAACCCATTGTGAAATAATTTTACGGAGACCACATTCATAATTTCATTAGTAATAACATATAAATTTTGGCTATTTTTAGTTGTTTGATCCATTGGTTTCTGTAGACAGATAAAAATGTTGAACGCTCAACCAAGCACCCTATGATGCCATGAGGAGACTCGCGAGGGTATAATGGTCATTCTAAAGTGACCAAAAGGGTTCAACATGACAAATATACCAAAAAGGAGACAATGGTGCGAAGGCACGAGGCCTTAGACGTAAATGGAGCGAGAATAAGATTAAAATTCCCTCAAAATAGACTAAGGCATGTTTACGTGTGGTCAAAGACCACACGATTCCTAAGGTCACACGAGACTAGGATAAAATAGACTAAGGCATGTTTACGTGTGGTCAAAGACCACACGATTCCTAAGGTCACACGAGACTAGGATTTAGCGGTGCTAAGATCACGTAAGGTTAACAGTGTGTAAACATTTCACCAAAGTGACAGTTGAACTACGAGACTGTGGCAAAGCAGAAGTATTAGAGCCCTACAAGATAAAGTCCCTCCATAAAGTTTGTGTAGGGCTACAAAAGCGAACAATGAAAGCATTTACACAATACTACTAGCCCCGCACATATAACAAAATCTGCAAGAGCTTTTGAGAAAGAATATCGTGTTGCTATCCATTTTGTGCTCGTACACTGAAAAGTTAGTATAGTAACTTGCATTATTCTAGTAGCGTGTAAACCCCCAAAAACTCATAAAGAGTGGCATCTTTCTTGATGGAGGCCCTTAACACACATCCAATGGGCTTAGAGTTGGATTCAACATTACAAACTTCTACCAAAAGTCTCCTATCTCCTATCTAAGCCTTCTTGTATAAGGTTTAAGCTCTCCTCTTCTCTAGTAGGGTTTCTCCTCCTCTAGAGAGCTACTTAGGTTCTCTTTGGTTCCTTGGACTACATGCTCTCTCTTTATTAGAGTTCTCTCATCGGCCAACTACCTCTCTGTCGAGGTTTGCTCATTAGGGTTTTCATCACCCAAGAGCTACTACTACTCCCTCAAGGAGTTCCATCCTCTCATAGGGTGCGACAGTAAATTCAAGAGTGACTATTCTCTTAGCTGGAGTTGTCTTCTTCCTTCAAGAGAGTTCACAAACAAACCCTAGAAGGAAAAAGAATAATTTTTGGTCTTTCAAGAAATATTTGTCTACGGGTTGAAACAACTAAACGTGACAAAAAGTTATGAGTTATAACTCATAAAATCATAAATTTTTGCATTTGTGAAATTATTTGCCAACGGGTTAAAACCACTAAAAATGGCCAAAAGTCATGTGTTATAACTCATGAAATCATGAATTTTATACTTCGAGAAATTATTTGCCAATGGGTTGAAACCATAAAAATAGCCAAAATTATGGGTTATAGCTCATAAAGCTGTAAAATTTAGCCTTAGGGAAATTATTTACCAATGGGTCGAAGCCACCAAACATGGCCCAAAATTATTAGTTATAGCTTATGAAATTGTGAATTTTAGCCTAAAAATATTATTTACTCATAGGTCAAACTACTAAAGGCGAACAAAAATTATAAGTTATATAGCTCATAAAATCATGAATTTTGGCCTCCGATAAAATAATTGCCGATTGCTCGAAACCACTAAAAATTGTAAAAACTCGTAGGTTTTAGCTCATGAAATTGTTAATTTT
This sequence comes from Asparagus officinalis, assembly GCF_001876935.1. NCBI lineage: Eukaryota > Viridiplantae > Streptophyta > Magnoliopsida > Asparagales > Asparagaceae > Asparagus > Asparagus officinalis. The sequence goes on along the minus strand of NC_033798.1, from coordinate 152,630 downwards.
AGCCTCTAAGAAATTATTTGCCAACTAGTCGAAACCACTTAAAATGACCAAAAGTATGTGGGTTAGAGCTCATGAAATCATAAAAATTGGCCTCCAAAAAATAACCTGCCTATGGGCTGAAACAACTAAAAATGACCACAAAATCGAGGGTTATAGATCATGAAATCGTGAACTTTAGCATTTGTGAAATTATTGCCAAAGTGTCTAAACAACTAACAATGGGAACAAATCATGCATTATATCTCTTGAAGTTGTGAATTTTAGCCTATGGGAAATTATGTTTCTATAGATCAATACCACTAAAAATAGCCAAAAATCATGGATTATAGCTCATGAAATCATGAACGTTGGCCTCTGATAAGTTATTTGCTAAGGGGTCAAAACTATTAAAATGATTAAAATTTGTGGGTTATAGCTCATGAAGTCGTAAATTTTGGCTTCCGAAAAGTATTTGCCTATGAGTCTAAAGCGCTAAAAATGGCTAAAAATCATGGGTTATAGTTCATGAAATCGTGAACTTTGACCACTAAAAATTATTTTCTATAGGTTTAAACCACTAAAAATAGTCAAAACTCATGTGTCATAGCTAAATAGATCGTGAATTTAGGCCTCCAGGAAGTTATTTGCTTACAGGAGGAAACCATTAAAAATAATAAAAAAATATGGCTTATAGCTCATGAAATCATGAACTTTGACCTCAATGAAATAATTTGTGAATGGGTTGAAATCACAAAATATTTCCAAAACTTGAAATATTGCTAGAACTTATGGTTTATAGCTCATGAAATTGAGAAATTGACCTCCAGGAAATAATTTGTTAACGGGTCGAAGCCATAAAAAATAGCCAAAAACTTGAGGGTTATAGCTTATGAAGTTGTGAATTTTAGCCTTGGGAAATTATTTGCTTACAGGTTGAAACCAGTAAAAATAGCCAAAAATCGTGGGTTATAGCTTATGAAATTGTGAACTTTGACCTCCACGAAATTATTTGTGAATGGGTGGAAACCACAAAATATTTCTAAAATTTAAAATATTGCCAAAAGTCATGGTTCATAACTCTTGAAATCGGGAAATTTGGCCTCTAGGATGTTATTTGCCAACGGGTTGAAATGAGTAAAAATAGCCAAAAATCATGGGTAATGGTTATGAAATCATGAATTTTGGCCTCAAAAAAATTATTTGACGATGGATTGAAACCGCTATTAATGTCAAAAAAATCATGGCTTCTAGCTCGTGAAATGCTCAATTTTAGCCTCCATGAAATAATTTGCTAACATGTCAAAACTACTTAAAATGGCTAAAAATCATGGGTTATAGCACATGAACTTGTGAATTTTGGCCTTTAAAAAATTATTTGCCAACGAGTCGAAGCAGAAAAATAGGTCAAAATTTGTGGGTTATAGTTAATGAAATAATGAATATTGTTCTCTAGGAAATTATTGCCAATGGTTTGAAACCACTAGAATTGGCCAAAAATCATGGGTTATAGCTCATGAAATCGTGAACTTTAGCATTTGGGAAATTATTCTCTAACAGGTTGAAACAACTGAAAATGACCAAAAACTATAAGTTGTAGCTCATAAAATCGTGTTAAACCTTTTGGAAATTACTTACCAACTATTCAAAACTATTAAAACTGGTAAAAATAGTGGGTTATAGCTAAATAAATTATGAATTTTAGCCTCCAGAAAGCTATTTGACTACTGGACGAAACCACTAAAAATGGTCAAAAATTGTAGGTTAGAGCTCATAAAGGGATGATTTTCGTTCTTCGTGAAATAATTTCCCAACGCGTCAAAACTACTAAAAATGGTCAAAGATCAAGCGTTATAGCTCATGTAATCTTGAATTTTGGCCTTCCCGAAATTATTTGACAACATGTCAGAACCTATAATAATGTCAAAAAATCATGGCTTATAGCTCATAAAATGGTAAATTTTGGCCACAAAATTATTTGCCAATGAGTTAAAATTAGTAAAATTATCCAAATCCTATGGGTCGTAGCTCATTAAATTATGAAATTCAGCCTTTAGCGAATTATTTGCCAATGGTTCGAAACCACTAAATGGCCAACATAGTAAGTTATAGGTCATGAAATCGTGAATTTTTGCCTCAAGAAAAGTATTTGCCTATGGATCGAACCTACTAAAAGTAACTACAAATCATGGGTTGTAGCTCATAAAATTGTTATTTTTAGCCTTCGGGAAATTATTTGCTTATGGGTCAAAACCACTAAAAATGTCAAGAAATCATAACGTATAGCTCATGAAATGGTGAAGTTTGGCCGTTGTAAAATAATTTGCTAACAAATTGTAAAACCCAAAAAAATTGAATATTTTATGATAAATAATAATAAATATGTTATATGAAGATAAATATAATATTTTGATGTTTGAGTATGCTAGGAATTGATTTGAGATCAATTCAATGTATATACGTGAATATACGAGTGCAAATGCACAAATCACGCACGTGACCAGTTAAGAGTTTGGGTTTTTTACACACTGATGCAGTTAGAATTTTGAAAAATTCAAAAGACCAAAGTTGTAGGTCTCTTCAATATATTTCCAACAAATCTTAAATCACCTCATTCCGAGATCGGATGAGAAAGTTACAACCAATACACTAAACAGATCATACACAGAAAATAGTCCTCCATTTCTTTTCGGATGAACAGTATCCCGATTACTGTAGCAAGTTTTCTGTAGCAGAAACACTATGATGGAAATTACTGTAGCTATGGTGTGTAGGTTTCTGCTTTCGGCGTTTTTTTGGCACTTTCGACATTGCGCGGCTGGTGCAGTATGACAACACCTCTCATTAACTTAAAGAACTAATTAATTGTACTGTCAAAAGCCAAAAATAAATGCATGATTTCCTCTTCATGTTTCTTCTCTCAAAAACAAAGAAGAACCTGATACTGAGAGTATCAGTTCCCAGTTTCTAAAACAACGACTCCTCTTCTCCAAAGAAATCTCTGTCAAAGAGAAACAACTCCAAACCTCTTTACCAACTTCCAAACTCTATACAAAGCCTCCCTTCCTCCTCTCAAAACGTTCCTACAACTTTTGAATTGTTTCTAACATTAAAGAAGAGGAAACAGGGGAGTGTTCCCTGTGCCATTCTGTTAGAGAAGACGGGGGATAGCGGTTTGCAACAAGGAGGGATCTTGCACGAATGTTTGCTTGGGGATTTTCAGTGACATCGAGGCAAGACTACCCTCATCCAAACCTTCCCCTGTAATTAGTTGAAATTATAAGAAGTTTAAGAAATGAGATTTTTATGCCTGAGTTTTAACTGCCATGATTAACTGCTATGTTAAAATAAATTAGATTTTCGATGATAATTTTGATCCAATGCTAGGACTGAATATTTTGTTTAATTACTATTAAAATTAGATTTATGATCATGATCATTAAGATTAATATAAATTTTGTTTTAAAATTGTAAACTAAGTTTTAACATGTAAAAATCCTAGTTTATTTGATTATTTTGAGTTTTTCTTGTAAACTAATCATGCTAAAACCTAAGGTTGTGATATCTAGGATTGAAATCAAGTTTTAAAATGAATTAAATCTCCTTTCATGTGTAATTCTATCATACTTTAATAATCAATTTCGTTTATATATGAGAAATTAAAGAGATTTACTAGTTGTATATATATTCTGCAGAAAACTGCTGCACGTGTATGATTTTTAACTGAACATTGGGTATAGGAAACAAATTCCAAATTGAACTAAACTAGTTCCAAATGAAAGATATATGAATCTAGTTTCTAGAAAAGAAAATCATTCTTAAAAAGAGTTTTTATAGAGAAAGATATACTCTTTTTATTAATGACATGTTCTGCAGAAAACAGCTGCGTGTGTATGATCTTCAACTGAAAACTAGGTATAGAAATTTAACTTCAAACTCAACCAAACTAGTGCTAATTGAAAGATGTGTGAATCTAGTTTTTAAAACAGAAAACTATTCCTAAAAATAGTATTCCTAGAGAAAGATATGCTTGTTTTACTAACAGCAGTCCTATCCACTTTCTGGGCAACATTTGCCTAGTTTTGAATTGTTTTCTTGAGTCTGTTTTTGCGCCATTGTTGAGGTGCGATTTTGGAGTACGAGTCACTGGATGTTACACTACAGTCATGAACATGTCGTACTATGCATTTGAGTATCCTAAAGGGATTATGACGAGTTTTAGTCTATTTGTAATTGAGTAGTGAGTTAATACACCGCAAATGATACCGCGATGAGTTTCACTCCATTACACATTTTGTTTCCGTACGAGGGTACGCAGAGGTCGATGAACCTATGATAGTTGTTTAGCCGCATGAGTGTGCGAAGAGGTCGATGAATCTATGATAGTTGTTTATCCGCATGAGCGTGCGAGTAGGTCGATGAACCTATGATAGTTGTTTATCCGCACAAGCATGCGAAGAGGTCGATGAACCTATGATACTTGTTTATCCGCACGAGCGTACAAAGAGGTCGGTGTGACGCCCCAAGGTTCACAGTTGGTATCAGAGCTCTAGTTCCAATATCCTTAGGATCATTCATGTGTCAAATTGTGGAGCTAGGATAGAGTTTCTTAGGATTCATATATAGAGTCCGTTAAGAATTTCCTAGAATGAGTGAGGACGATATGTGCGTATATCTCAAAATTTTAGAATTTTTTATAACAATTATTTTATATTAATTTAAAGTATTTGTGTGAATACTATATGTTATGAATACGTATTATGATACATTATGTATATATATTTGTGATCTCAATTACTATGTTCATTAAGATCTCCTCTTGATATTATAAAAATTAGGACGAGGATGCGGTCGAGATAAAACTCATACCTGGAGAGCTGGGCAAGCAAAGCCTGAGCCACATCAGGCTCTATAGTATTTGATCGACTTTATGGCACCGTTTGCAGTAAGATTTTGTAACACTCGAGGAGCGAGAGGCGCATTCGTTTTCGCCAGTAGTATCATTTTATAGAGTTGCACCACCAATTGTACCGGTCATGCCTATTGAAGAGGCAATACCTATGATTTCATCATCACCATAACTGTAGAACCCCGTATTTTGTTAGAAGTATATGTGAATTATTAGTGTATAAATAATTCTATTTGTGATAAATGACGTGAGGTCATAGATATACTTGGTAACAAGTTGTTAGACATGTATGAGTATGGTTTCATAGAGTTTCGTGCATTGGGTTTGGCTGAATAACAAAACATGCACGAAATCTGGATTTAGTGTCTGCTCAGTCGACTTATGAGTCGACTCATGAGTCGACTAATGAGTCGACTGATGAGTCGACCTATGAGTCGATTGACGGGCTGATTTCGGGTTTTCTTTTAGTTGCGGGTTTGGTTGGGTTTTGTTCAGGTTTTAACCGTAATATATATATACTATTTTACCCGAAACCAACCCAAAAACCCATCAGAACCCCAAAGAAACCCTAGCCCCTCTCTCCCCTCAAACCCTAGTTCGTTTTGGTGATTTTGGAGGAGTTTCGGAGGAGTTTTCAGCGGGATCTTTGTGGTGCTGTCAAAGGGGATCGTCCTCTCATCGGATTCAGGAGTTTACAGCACATCAGAGGTGAGTAACATCTCGCCAAATCCTACACCCACTGTTTGTATAGTTTTCTTAAGTTTTATTTCGGATTTTTGAGCCTAAAACATATTTTTGTGCATAAAAATAGATACCTTACATTATGAGATGCAAGATCTATATTTTTCAGTTATAAAAAGCTTACAAACGAATTTGTAAATTAAGATCCAGATCTGGAAATTTGTTTAAACATGAGATTCAATATGATTTACTGTTTTCAATATGTTTTTAAACATGTTTATATGATTAAGGTTTTAATGTAAGTGATCACATGCAAACCCCTTCAGTTTCTGTTGATACTCATGAGTTAGAATCGGAAATATATTGCTGGACATGATTAAAGAGAACTTTAGTACACGTTTTTGCAGATAAATCATCGAAAGCAGAAAACTAGAGATTTTCTGCTCAGTCGACCAATGAGTTGACTCATGAGTCGACTTATGAGTCGACCAATGAATCGACTGGTGGGGAAAAAATCTTAGTTTTGTGCTTTGTTTGGTCGACTTATGAGTCGACTGATAAGTCGACCAATGAGTCGACTGATGAGGAGTTTTCTTCGTTTGTATTTCTTCAGTTTTGAATCTGTTTGAGTTACTTCAGTTTAACTGAAATTGTTTATATTTATTATTGCTGCGTGCTTAATTATGATCAAGGAGTCGCCTCGAATGACGGGTATTAGAAACTAATGTACAACCTGTATCTTCACATGTGAGATGACATGCGGACACGAGTTTAGGTTTGCGTACCGAGACACGTGAGAAATTAGGGTATATGAACCTGTTCATATAACTCATCTAGTCCATGTGTTGGGCAATTATGATGTGTAGTCCATGTGTTGGACACTTATCACTTTCAGTCCATGTGTTGGACAGTTTACATATGCAGTCCATATGTTGGACATCCACTACATCAGTTTAGACCTTGAGAGTTAACACCTATACTTGCATAGGCTAGACATGACACTTATATGAGTTGTGACACGACACCGTAATTTAAGTCTGATATGAGTTTGCCTTCTTTTATTAATGTTCTTGTATTAGATTTTGGGTTTGGTATTTAGGGATGTACAATTTGAGATACAAGGTACATATATGAGGGTTTCCTTGTTTGCATTATTTCGCTCGACGTACCTATGCTCGTGTTGTAACTTCCTAAATACTAGAATCCTCTTATACATAGGTATTTATAATCTGAGCTACATGGTATATACATGAGGGTTTACTTGTTTGGATTATTTCGCTCGACGTACTTATGCTCATGTGGAGCCCGGAGAGTCGCAGGTTGATGGCGAGGCACTCTAGCTTCAGCTATTCTATTATAGTTATATTTTTACTTTTGAGCTCCACTGTAGGCTTTTATTAGATATTTTGAGAGTTATTTCTAGAAGTTATAAAGGATGTGTGCCTTATTTCCTCTTTTCCAGACTTTATGTATTTGAGACTTGTTGAGGAGTTCCAGTTTATTCATTTCAGATATTAACTTGTATTTTAGTATGTTAGATGATGAAATATTAATCTGATCTCTATGATTTCATCAGTTGACCCTTGTGTTATCTTTTACTTGCTTTTGTACCTACACCTGTTATTGACTCTACTAGAGAGATAGTAATTATGATGGTGAAACATATTATTGCACGGTGTGGTGCATGACAGGTTTGACATTATTGGTTTTACCTTGGACTGCAGCCTTGTGTGAACCCAGGGACGTCACAACAACCAGCTGTTGATAGAGCCGTAGAGCAGGAGGCTTGGCTCTGTAAGAATAGTAAAGATATCAGACACTAAGAACGCCATAGTGCAGGGCACACTGGATTCATGTGCAGCTTATAAATAAAAAGGAATATGTGAAAATTTCTTAACGTAGACTCAGTACTAAACCAGAAGTTAAAAATATTCAGCATAGAGGACATCACCAAGGAATAGCAGCAAAGGATAGCTACGATTTCATATTTTTTTCCGGGACAATGAATATCACTTATTTGGAAAATATTTGTTTACTTCTTTGACAAGCAGTTAGAGCTAGTTTGATTAAAGCAGTGAGATATGCCTATAGTTAAGTATGAAATCAAGATTAGCATGATGGAAATGACAAGGGCAAGAGACCTATTGTGGGATCTAGAGGACACAGTAGCGGGGTAAGGATTTTTACCATCAACAACAAAGTCGTTATAGAAAAGAGCACAACATGATTCGATAGCAACACAGCAATGCAGGATTCGGGATACATAATACAATTGTAACAAGATCAATCATAGAGCGAAAGATTGTCGTAGTACACCAGTAGGATACCAGTATGACAGAGGTTAGTGTCAATAGTCTTAGGGCCACGGTTACGGCCAGCATTGGAGGATAGATGTACTACCTGTTATTCTGAGGATTTAGGGGCCTATAGGCCAGAATTACGCTATTCAGAGTATTCATCAGTATCAGATGTGCCCATGTATTTCACCACCAGCAGTGCTGCAGGCGCCAGCCACCAGCAGAGTTTATGTAGTCATACCGCATGAGCATAGTGCGAGCGGAGTTTTCATAGTAAATTCTTATCCAGCTCGAATCTTGTTTGATTCAGGAACTTTGTATTCTTTCATATTTCATACCGACATGTATAGGTTTCAGTTAGTTATACATCCCTTAGACGTTCTGTTATCAGTTTTTACTCCTCTAGGGGAGGTGTCCCTGTTAGAGAATAGAGAGTATATGTAGGAGATGTGTCATCAGTATAGATGAGTTTGAGTTCATCTTTAACCTGGTCATTGTGTGGATGTCGGATTTCGACGTCATTCTTGGTATGAAATGGTTATCATCGTATAATATTAGTATCGACTGTTTTGCTAAAATACTACGCTTGTGAGTATTCGTTGGGATTGTATAGATAGTAGTAACCTCATAGGATAACTAGAATGCAGAGTCATTTCTGACATACGTCGAGAAGGTGGTGATACGTGATCGGGATGCAGTTTTGAACGAGACCGGAGTCGTCTCAGAGTATCAGGATGTCTTTCAAGACATACCTAGGTTTTCTCCAGTGAGAGAGGTTATTTCCCTGCATCAAGTTACAGCAGGCATCGTACCGATATTCCGAGCACCCTATCATATCATATGGTACCCGCTGAGATGATGGAGCTACAGACTCAGCTAGATGAGTTGTTAACTCTGGGTTTTATTGTCAGGAGTTATTTTTTTCATGGGAGCACCTGTCCTCTTCGTGGAGAAGAAGGATGGTAACATGCATTATGTATAGATTATCGTGAGTTGAGCAAGTCAATATTCAGATCAAGTATCCACTATCGAGGATTTATGACTTGCTCGACCAGCTGTGGGGAGCGCAGCATTTCTCAAAGATTGATCTTCGTTCTAGTTATTTTTAGTTACGAGTGCGATAAATGGATATTTTCAAAACCACATTTTCTGACTCGATATGGGTCTTTTGAGTTCTTATCATGCCATTTGGGCTGACCAATGCACCCGTGATATTCATGGATTTGATGAACCGGGTTTTCATCCATGTTAGAATCAGTTCATAGTCGTTTTATCGATGACATCCATATCTTTTCGAGATCGGAGGCAGAACACGAGCAGCATCCGCTATTGGCATTACGGGCACATCAGATAGTCGAGATTAGAGGCATTATAGATTGCTTATTCATTAGGTAGAATTACAAGAAAGTTTATTGCTTAGACAGGAGCTTGTGAGGCAGACTACAGGAAAGGTAGCAGAGATTCGGGAAAGCATTCTTGCAGCGCATAGTCGTTGGAAGAGTTACGCAGACCAGAGACAACGACCGTTAGAGTTTTAGATTAGGGACAATGTCTTATTAAAAATACCACAGATGAGTTCAGTGACTCAGTCGACGGGGAAAGTTTACCCTAAGGTATATTGGTCCGTTCATGAGAGTTGAACATTTTGGAGCCATTTCGTATCGGATAGATCTTTTAGCATCGATGTCGAGTATACACGATATTTTCCATGTTTCGATGATTAAGAAGCAGTTGCATGATAAGGAGCAGTAGAGGGTGATTGATGCACCAAAAATTTGAGTTTCAGATAGGTTTAACTACCGTGAAGATCACAAGTTGTTTTCTTACTAGAGAGGATGAGAGGCTTAGAAAGAAAGTAATACCTTAAGTTAAAGTTCGATAGAAATGGAAAAGAGCTGAGGAGACTTCTGGAAGTGCAAGCAGAATATGAGTCGCGTCTACCCGTACCTATTCGAGTGTGTAAAATGATTTGGTTATAGCTTATTGATGTTTATGATTTTTGATTTTTCTATATGGTCATATTAATACTTAACGCTAAAATGGGGGTATTAACACTTAGCTCCTAATCATTCGGAATACATGGTATATATATGGGGGGTTCCTTGTTTGGATTTTTTACCCGATGTACTAGTTTCGTTTAGTTAGGGGTTAAGTGAGAGTATTTGCATTATAGATTGTTAAGCATAGATATTGCTAGTGATTCATATCTAGGGATTAATTATATGAGATGTGTACAAGAGGGTTTCCTTGTCTGCATTATCCCCTCTTAGTGTTTTTCTTATATTATTAATTCCTAAGATACGATTGCAGAATTTTTGGGGACGAAGTTCTTTTAAGGGGGGAAAAATGTAAAACCCCATAAATTTGAATATTTTATGATAAATAATGATAAATATGTTATATGGTGAAAATAATATATTTTGATGTTTGAGTATGATAATAATTGATTTGAGATAAATTCAATGTATATTTGAGAAAATATGAGTGCAAATGCACAAAACATGCACAAAGGCCAAAAGAGTGAAAATCTGGGAATAATAACTAGTTGAGAGTTTCTATGTTTTACACATCGATACAGTTAGAATCTAGAGAAGTATAAAAGACCAAAGTTGTAGGTCTCTTCAATAGCTTTCTAACAAATCTTAGATCACCTCATTCCGAGATCGGATGAGAATGTTATAGCCTTTATACTAAACCCCCAGTCTGAGCACGACCCAGAAACCTGCGCAGTCGACCGCTGGGTGAATCTGTTTTTGTTAGGTTTGTTTCGGGTTGGTTTTTGTTTATACCAAACCTAGTTGTTACCCTATGTATATATACTCATTTTAAAAGCTCTTTTAACCCTCTTTCATGAGAGATTAACACCAGCAACATTTCTCCTCAAACCCTAACCCTAATTGTGAGTTTTGGGAGAGATCTTGGGGTGTTTGTCGAAGGAAATGCGAGGAATTGTGATGTTTGGGGTCGAGAGATCATTTTCTATTCGTTTCAGAGGCTTGTTCACGTGAAAAGGCAAGATCACTTGCATCCAAACCCATCCCCATAGTTAAATAACTAGCTTAGAAGTTTAATTTATGTTTACATGCTTAGATCTTAATCTAATGTGAAAAAGATTAGATTTTTGTTGTTAGATCTGAAACAAATATTAGATCTACATGTTTTTCTTATTGTTTATAATTGAAACGTGATCATAATTATTAGGGTTGTTCTTAATTTCATTTTTATCTTGTTAATCATGTTCTAATCATGTTTAAACCCTAATTTGATATTTAATTGAGTTTACATGTGAATTAAAGATGAGAAAACCCTAGGTTTGTGATACCTAAGTGTTAAAAAATATGATTTAATGAATGTATATCTTTCTGAGATATTTGGCAATCATGCTTATGTTTAATATGTTAAAAGTTCATGCTTTAAATTGAAGAATTTGGTTAATTAGGTTGAAAAACCCTAATTAGATTAACACAAGAGTTTGATTTATGTTCGAGATAATTTCAGCAAGTGATTATCAAAGTTTAAGTGTTGTTATATATTTTATATATGTTTTAGTATGTTTTAAACATGTTTGAATCACAAAGTCGGCATGAACTCAACACTGTGCAGAAACCTGCACGTTTTAAAATTTTCGGGCACGATCGACCGCGATGTGAGCGGTGGTCGACCGCGTGCAGGACAGAGGCCTGTGTAGGCCCTAGAACCCATCGCGGTCGACCGTCGTACATGTGCGGTCGACCGTCACTCAGTCTTTGGCATGTACATGTTTGTTTGGCTTTGTTTTGGTTTTCGAGAGAGTTTCTCGATCTTGTATTGTTATAATACAATGCTTAAGTGTTGTTTAACATCTAAGATTTGTGTACATGAGTTGACTACGGACATGAGTCTTAGATTTATTCACTAGGGTATGAGAGTGAATAGTATATATGCTTTTACTTATATCTGTTCATTGCATGATATTAATCGTATGCAATCCATGCGTTGGATATTTGTCTATTGCGGCCCATGTGTTGGACATTTACCCATTTTAGTCCATGTGTTGGACCTAAATCATATAGTCCATGTGTTGGATATTTACCCATTATAGTCCATGTGTTGGGCTTTTACCTATTACAGTCCATGTGTTGGGATTTTACCTGTTACAGTCCATGTGTTGGGCTTTTACCTGTTACAGTCTATGTGTTGGGCATTTATCATATGCAGTCCGTGTGTTGGACATTTATCTGAGTTGTTTTTATTTAACATATAGTAGTTGAAGTCTTTATGTTGGACTATAAACCATTGAAGTCTTTGTGTTGGACTTTAAGCTTTTGCAGTCCATGTATTGAACATAAACCTATTGCCGCAGAACGTTTGAGTAAGAGTATTACAAGGGTATCGCTATTACACAAGGAGATGTACACATATATATATTATCAGTTGTAGTTACTCTCATGTTAGATTACCCATGAGTAGGGTACATTCTTTGATTTGTGGCATACAAGATATGGCCTATGGTGATTTTTGAGTTGGATGATATTCTCTTATTATTGCGCCAACTATTTGAGAAGTAGTTAGAGATTTTGACATTGGTTCTATATGGTTGAGGCTAGGAGTATTTCTTTTGAGTGTTGTTTTTATTCATAGAGTTAGAATTGGTATTTAGAGATCTACAATTTAAGACATATGGTATATATATGAGGGTTTCCTTATTTGGATTATTTTCCTCGACGTACTACGTCTCATCTTGTAGGTATCTAAATATTAACTCTATTAGATACGAGAAAAACGATATAGGTAGACTATGCTTAATAGATAGAGCCTCCACTTCATCTAGCAACCCTTCCCCTATGAGCGGATGGAGGTGATCTTGCTGTAGCGCTCTGACGCTCTTGTTATTATTCTTTTTGTTTAAATTATCTCTTTTAGGCGGATAAGAGTTTTGGAGAGCCGCGGGATGACGAAGTTCTAGCATAGTCGCCGTCGCACAGTCTTAGTAGCTGAAGCTCGACTGTATAGTTATGTTTATTGTTCAGACTTTAGAATTGTATTCATTTTGTAGAGGTTGAGTGCCCTAGTGAGGTTTCATTTGACTCATTGTATTAAGATGTATTTCATACTCAGAGATATTTTTATTCTATTTCAGTTGGGCTCATTTATTGATATATTTCTTCTGTGCATATCTGATTTGGTACTACTTCTATTATTTGTCTGTTTTGTACCATCACCTATTTGTTGATTTCACTAGAGAGATAGTGACTATGATTGTGAAACATATTGTAGCTTGGTGTTTGGTGCTTGGTAGGTTTGACAATCCGGGTTTCACCTTGGACTGCAGCCTTGTGTGAACCCTGGGGCGTCACAGTTATAGTTTATGAAATCATAAATGGACTCCATGAAGAATAAAAATAGTCAAAATTCATAGGTTATAGCCCATGAAATAATAAATATTAGCCTATATGAAATTATTTGCTAATAGGCCAGAATAGGTAAAAATAGTAAAAAGAAAATTGTGGGTTATAGCTCATGAAATCATGAATTTTGGACTCCACGGAATTACTTGCCAATGGGTCGAAATGACTAAAACTTGTCACATGACATGGTATTTAAGTTCTGAGATGGGTTAGTCTTCTTTATATTATTGTTCTTGTATTAGATCTTGAGTTTGGTATTTAGAGATTTACAATTTAAGATACAAGGTATATACATGAGGGTTTCCTTGTTTGGATTATTTTGCTCGACGTACTTATGCTCGTGTTGTAATTTCCTAAATACTAAAATCCTCTTATTGTTAGGATCAATGATTTTATGTATATATGTATTAACTGTATCTTCTATATGCAACGAGCCCTCTCCCTTGGGGTTGGTTGTGATGTTGCTCGCTAGTGCTTTGACGCTCATTGTCCCCTCCCATTTCAAGTAACGAGCTAGGTACACGGAGAGTCGCAGGTTGATGGCGATACTTATTAGCGTCCATCTTTCATTTGTAGTTTTATTTTATTTATGGAGCTCCACTGTAGATATTTTATTTAGACATTTGAGAGTTATATTCTAGAAGTTGTAAAGGCTGTGTGCCTTATTTCCTTTTATCAGATATTCTATATTTGAGACTTGTTGAGATCTCCAGACTAGTTATTTTAGAGATTCACTTTATATTTTATATGTTGGATGATGAAATATCATTTTTATCTCTATTATTTCATCATATATCTCTTGTATTATCTTTTACTTGCTTTTGTACCTACACCTGTTGTTGACTCTACTAGAGAGCTAGTAATTGTGATGGTAAAACATGTTATTGCACGGTATGGTGCATGGTAGATTTGATATTCCTGGTTTTACTTCGGACTGCAGCATTGTGTGAACCCAGTGGCGTCACACATACTAGGTACACAGTGCATCCAAGCACAACAAAGAGGTACAAGGACCTGAAGAAACACTTTTGATGGAGCAGTATGCGTAGGGAGATAGCATAATATGTTGCTAGATGCTTTACCTGTCAGCAGGTGAAAGCAGAACATCAAAGACCAGCAGGAACCCTACAGCCTTTACCCATTCTAGAATGGAAATGGGCGGATATCTCTATGGATTTCATTATGGGGTTACTGAGGTTGAAGAAAGGGAACGATTCCGTTTGGGTGATAGTTGATCGGTTGATAAAGTTAACACATTTTATACCAGTGAAGACTACCTACACTGTCGAGACTTATGTGAGGATCTTCATTCGGGAGATAGTTCGATTACAAGGAGTTCCGGAGATGATCGTAACGGATCGAGACTCAGTTTTCACTTCACACTTTTGGAGGAGCTTCCAGGATTTATTCGACAACAGATTATCATACAGCAGTGTATTTCACCCGCGGACAGATGGGCAAACAGAGAGAGTGAACCAAATTTTGGAGGATATGTTGCGGGCTTGCATTCTAGACTTCTAGGGTAGTTAGGAGGACCACATACCTTTGATCGAGTTCGCTTATAACAACAGTTATCAAGCGACGATCGGTATGGCTTCATATGAGGCATTGTACGGGAGACCCTGTAAATCCCCAATTTGTTGGGCAGAGCCGGAGGATAGCCTATTACTTAGGCCAAAGCTTGTGAGGCAGACTACAGAGAAGGTAACATTGATTAGGAAACGTATTCTTACCGTTCAGAGTCGGTAAAAGAGCTACGCGGATCAAAGACGATGACCTTTGGAGTTTCAGGTTGGAGATTTTGTCATGTTAAAGGTATCACCTATGAAAGGCGTTCAACGATTCGACAAACGGGGAAAACTTACCCCGGGATATGTTGGACCATTCAGGTTTATCGAGCGTGTTGGAGCAGTTTCATATAGACTAGATCTTCCAGCATCGATGTCGAGTGTGCACGATGTATTTCATGTGTCGATGCTCAAGAAGCACCTACAGGTGATTGATACACCTGAGGTCGAGATTCAGACAGATTTGTCCACCATTGAGTTGCCAGTTTGCATCTTTGCTAGAGAGGACAATAGACTAAGGAATAAGTTCATTCCCTTAGTGAAAGTTTAGTGGAACCGGAAGGGTGCTGAGGAGATTTCTTAGGAGCGTGAGGAGGATATGAGTCGCGACTACCCACACCTGTTTGAGCAGGTAAATTGATTTGATTATGATTTTCATTTTGCTTATGATTTATCTCTTTGGCCATATTTACATTTAATGCTAGAATGTGGATATTGACACTTAGCTCCTAAGTATTCGGAACACATGGTATATACATGGGGGGTTCATTGTTTGGATTTTTCGCCCGACGTACTAGTCCCGATTGATTAGGGGTTAAGTGGGAACATTTACATTCCAGACCGTTAAGTGTAAATATTGCTATGTTCATACATGGAGATTAATGGTCCGAGATATGTATATGAAGGTTTCCTTGTCTGGATTATCCACTCAACATGCTTGTCTGGTATTATTAATCTCTAGGATACGATTAGGGAATTTCGGGGACGAAATTCTTTTAAAGAGGGAAGAATGTAAAACCCCAAAATTTTGAATATTTTATGATAAATAATAGTAAATATGTTATATAAATATAAATATCATATTTTGATGTTTGAGTATGCTAGGAATTGATTTGAGATCAATTCAATGTATATACGTGAATATTTTGATGTTTGAGTATGCTAGGAATTGATTTGAGATCAATTCAATGTATATACGTGAATATACGAGTGCAAATGCACAAATCAAATTCAATGTATATACGTGAATATACGAGTGCAAATGCACAAATCACGCACGTGACCAGTTAAGAGTTTAGGTCTTTTACACACTAATGTAGTTAGAATCTGGAAAAACTCAAAAGACTAAAGTTATAGGCCTCTTCAACAGATTTTCAAAAAATCTTAAATCACCTCATTCTGAGGTCGGATGAGAAAGTTACAAATAATACACTAAACAGATCATGCACAAAAAATAGTCCTCCATTTCTTTTCGAATGAACAATATCCTGATTAATGTAGCAAGTTTTCTGTACCAGAAACACTGTGATGGAAATTATTGTAGCTATAGTGTGCAGGTTTCTCCCTCCGATGTTTTTTCGGCGCTTTTGGCATTGTGCGGCTGGTGTAGGATGACAACACCTCTCATTAACTTAAAGAACTGATTAATTGTACCGTCAAAAGCCAAAAATAAATACATGATTTCCTCTTCATGTTTCTTCTCTCAAAAACAAAGAAGAACCTGATACTAAGAGTATGAGTTCCTAGTTTCTAAGACAACGACTCCTCTTCTCCAAAGAAATCTCTGTCAAAGAGAAACAACTCCAAACCTCTTTACCAACTTCCAAACTCCATACAAAGCCTCCCTTCCTCCTCTTAAAACGTTCCTACAACTTTTGAATTGTTTCTGACATTGAAGAAGAGGAAACAAGGGAGTGTTCCTTGTGCCATTTTTTTAAGAGAAGACGGGGGATAGCGGTTTGCAGCAAAAAGGGATCCTTCACGAACGTTTGCTTGGGGATTTTCAACGACATCGAGGCAAGACTACCCTCATCCAAACTTTCCCCGGTAATTAGTTGAAATTATAAGAAGTTTAAGAAATGAGATTTTTATTCTTGAGTTTTAACTACCATGATTAACTGCTATGTTAAAATAAATTAGATTTTCGATGATAATTTTGATCCAATGCTAGAATTGAATATTTTGTTTAATTACTGTTGGAATTAGATTTATGATCATGATCATTAGGATTAATATAAATTTCATTTTAAAATTGTAAACTAAGTTTTAACATGTAAAAATCCTAGTTTATTTGATTATTTTGAGTTCTTCTTGTAAACTAATCATGCTAAAATCTAAGGTTGTGATATCTAGGATTGAAATCAAGTTTTAAAATGAATTACATCTTTTTTCATGTGTAATTCTATTATACTTTAATAATCAATTTCGTTTATACATGAGAAATTAAAGAGATTTACTAGTGGTATATATATTCTGCAGAAAACTGCTGCACGTATATGATCATTAACAGAAAATTGGGTATAGCAAATAAACTCTAAATTGAACTAAACTAGTTTCAAATGAAAGATATATGAATCTAGTTTCTAAAATAGAAAATCATTCTTAAAAAGAATTTGTATAAATAAAGATATACTCTTTTTATTAATGACATGTTCTGCAGAAAACTACTGCACATATATGATCTTCAACTGAAAACTAGGTATAGAAATTGAACTTAAAACTGAACCAAACTAGTGCCAATTGAAAGATGTGTGAATCTAGTTATCAAAACAGAAAACCATTCCTAAAAATAGTCAATCCTGCCATGCACAAGGCTGCAGTCTAAACTCGTGTCTGCATGTCATCTCACATGTAAAGATACAGGTTAAACAAAAAATTTTAATACCTGTTATTCGAGACGACTCCTCGTTCATATTAAAGCACGTAACAACAATAAACAAGCATAAATAGTTTCAGTTAAACTGAAACAACCCAAA
Organism: Asparagus officinalis; assembly: GCF_001876935.1. NCBI lineage: Eukaryota > Viridiplantae > Streptophyta > Magnoliopsida > Asparagales > Asparagaceae > Asparagus > Asparagus officinalis. Next base: position 134,837 of record NC_033798.1, on the reverse strand, counting down.
CATATCCAAACCGAGGAAACTGAAAAATTCCTCATCAGTTGACTCATGAGTCGACTGGAATTGGTCGACTCATTGGTCGACCAGAACAATACACAAAACTGTAAATTTTTCCGTCAGTCGACTCATTGGTCGACTCATAAGTCGACTCATAAGTCGACTGATAAGTCGACTCATTAGTCGACTGAGCAGAAAATTCCCAATTTTTCTACATACGATGATTTATATGAAAAAATTAAATCTAAAGTTCTTCTTCATCATGTCCAACAAAATATTTCCAATTCTAACACATGTGTATCCACAAAAACGAAAGATTTGCATGTAATAACTTACATTAAAACCCTAAACATATTTATCCATGTTTAGAAACGTTTAAAAACAAAGAAATCGCAAAGAAACACGTGTTTAAAACTAACTCCAGATCTGGATCTACATTACAAAAACGTTGGTGAATTTTTATTAAACTGAAAATGTAGATCTTGCAACTCATAATATAAAGCATTTATCTTTATGCATAAAAAATACGTTTTAGGCTCAAGAATTCGAAATAAATCTCAAAGAAAACTATATAAACAGTGGGTGAGGGCTGGGCGAGATGTTACTCGCCTCTGGTATGCTAGAACAACTCCTGAATCCGAGACAGGATGATTCCCTTCGCTGCACCTTGCCAAAACCCGCTGAAATCCTCCGAAAATCCCCCAAAAATCACCAAAAACGAACTAGGGTTTAAGGGGAGAGAGGGGCTAGGGTTTCTCTGGGATTCTGATTGGTTTGGTGTTAGTTTCGGGTAAAAGAATATATATATAATACGGTTAAAACCCGAAAGAAAACTCACCCAAATCCGCAACTGAAAAATCTGGAAATCTGCCTGTAAGTCGACTCATAGGTCGACTCATGAGTTGACTAAGCCGACGTTTTCCAGATTCGTGCATGTTTTGCTAATTTGTCAAAACCAATGCACAAAACTCTATAAAAATACACTCATACATATCTGATAACTTGTTATCAAATATATCTATGACCTCAAGTCATTTACCACAATAGAATTATCTATCACCAATAATTCACATATACTTCTAACAAAAATACGAGGTTTTACATTCTTCCCCCCTTAAAAGAATTTCGTCCTCGAAATTCAGAAATCATACTCAAACAAATAATATTACTCTAGACAAGTATATAGCGATATTTATATTTAACAATCCACGATGACTATATTCCCACTCAACCCTTAATCAAATGGAACTAGTACGTCGGGCGAAAAATCCAAACAAGGAACCCCCCATTTATATACCATGCGTTCCAAAAGATTAAGAATTGAGCGAAAATATCCTCATTCTAGCGTTAAATCTAAATATAATCACACAAATAATCATACACATAAATCAATCCACTTCCTTAATAAATGCAGGAAGTAGCGCGACATAGCATCTTCGCGCTCTCGAAAATCATCTTCGATGTCTATACTTAACCATCTAAAATGTAAATACTCCCACTTAACCCCTAACTAAATGGAACAAGTACATCGAGTGAAAAATCCAAACAAGGAACCCCTCATATATATACCATATGTTCCGAGTACTTAGGAGATAAGTGTTAATACCCTGATTTTAGTGTTAAGCATAAACATCGCCATACATGTAATCATAAGTCATATATATAAATCATACAAAAATTTAATCTACCTGCTCAAACATATGTGGGTAGTCGCGATGCATGTCCTCTTCGCGCTCCTAAGAAATATCCTCAACACCTCTTCGGTTCCACTGAACTTTCACCAAAGGAATTATCTTGTTTCTAAGCCTCTTGTCCTCTCTAACAAGTATACAAACCGGAATCTCAATAGTAGTCAAATCCTCCTGAAGCTCAATCTCTGGTGCATCCAACACTCTCTGTTGCTCCTCATCATGCAAGTGCTTCTTGAGCATAGAAACATGAAATACATTGCGTATACTAGACATCGATGCTGGAAGATCTAGTCTGTATGACACAGCTCCAATACGCTCCAAAATCTGGAAAGGTCCAATATACCTTGATGTAAGCTTTCCCCGTCTTCCGAATCGCTAAACGCCTTTCATAGACGATACCTTCAGCATAACTGAATCTCCAACCTGAAACTCCAAAGGTCTTCGTCTCTTATCTGCATGGCTCTTTTGCCGACTCTGAGCGGCTAGAATCCTCTCTCTGATCAATGCTACCTTCTCAGTAATCTGCCTCACAAGCTCTGGCCCAAGCATTAAGCTATCCTCCGGCTCTGCCCACCATATCGGTGATCTACAAAGTCTCCCGTATAATGCTTCATACGGGGCTATACCGATTGTCGTGTGATAACTATTATTATAAGCGAACTCTATCAGTGGGATCTGATCCTCCCAGTTACTTTAAAAGTCAATGACACAAGCCCGCAATATGTCCTCTAACACCTGATTCATTCTATCCGTCTGACTATCCGTCTGTGGGTGAAATACACTGTTGTAAGATAGTCTGCTGCCAAACGAATTCTGAAAACTCCAAAAATACGAAGTGAACACTGAACCTCAATCCGACACAATCGTATCAGGAACTACATGAAGTCAAACTATTCCTCGAATAAATACCCTTACATACGTCTCAGCTGTATAGGTAGTCTTCACTTGAATAAAAAAATGTGCTGACTTCGCTAGTCTATCCACTATCATCCAATCAGAATCATTCTCTTTCTTCGACTTTGATAACCATTCAATAAAATCCATATAAATGTCCGCCCACTTTCATTCTGGAATAGGTAAATGTTGAAGTATTCATGCCGGTCTCTGATGCTCTGCCTTCACTTGCTGACAAGTAAAACACTTAGCCACATACTCTGAAATTTATCTACGCATACGACTCCACCAGAAATGTCTCTTTAGATCCTTGTACATCTTAGTGGTCCCTGGATGTACTGTGTACCAAATATGATGTGCTTCATCAAGTAACTCCCTCTTCAGCTCTGCACTAACTGGCATAACTAATCTACCCTTCATCCGTAGACCTCCATCTACTTCAATGGTCTAATCAGCCTTAGGCTCTTTGGTAATCTCCTTCTTTCGGATTTGAATCCAAGAGTCTTCCAACTGAGCTCTGACGACTCTATTACTCCAAGATGGTTACTATTTGTGGAAAATTTGTAGTAAAAGAAACGAAAGAATAATCGATTTGTATTCCTTTAATCTCAATATATTACAATTGAATTTCCTGGTTACAAAAGAGAAGAGAATGATCTGGATTCTCTTCTTTATTTAAAACTGGGTTCTTCTCGATGGAGATAGAGTGCCTCCCTTGAATGCTCGCGTCGAGTTTGCTCTCCGTTGACGATCCGACATTTTGCTTCACTGGAATGATGTCTTCTCCTCACGATTCGACGCTGTGGAGAACTTGCATGGCAAGTTTGATAACTCTGAACGAGTTTAGAATAACTCTGTGAAAGAGTTGATTTAAACCGAAGATCGGTTAATAAGCCAAGACTAGAAGAAAGCTCCGGTGGTCGATCGTTGCTGAGGATAAACGTTGATTTCCTCCTCGCTGCCAAGCCAAAGATCTCCTCTTCGCTGCTAAAAAGAGGATCAATCCGAGCCAAGAAGTTCCAACCCTTAACTCAGTTGAGTTTTCTCATTTTTATAGGGGATTAAGGGGGTGTAACCGCCCCTTAAATCACTCCTAAGTAGGGTGTAACCGCCCCTAAATCGTGGGAAACGGTTTTAGAACCGTGCAGCTCATGTTGAATGAGTCAAACAATTCCCTAAGTTGGCGTTCAGAACCCTAACTCCGCGTTTTAGACTGGAGACGCGGAGTTGGGCACCCGCTGGGTGTTAAAAAACGTGAGGGCCGCCCGCGTTTGGTTTGCTGAGGATTGAAAACGCGGGGGTCGCCTGCGTTTTGCTTGTTAAAGCTTGGAAACGCGGGGGTCGCCTGTGTTTCAAGAATTGGAACGCGGAGATGACTTCCGCATTTAGAAGGGGTTAGTTGACTTGTAGCCTCTTCTGTAGAGCGTTGTAAAGACCATTATTGAATGATCTTCATCTTGGCTCTTTGAAAATATGAGAGTTATCAGATTGTAACTCCTGATGTTGATTGTGAAGGCTGTTGAACTAGAGCTTTCATCGGTTGTTGTGAAGGTCGTTAGATTGTAACCTTCATCGATCTACGTGAAAGTCTTCGAATTATAGCCTTCTGGAAGTCGTCAGATCGTAACTTCCATCATCGGTGTTTGATGGGGGATCAGCTATCTATTTTGATTTTTAGACAGCCTACAGTTACACTAACACAGCTCTAAAAAATACACTGGTTCCACAAATCTCGAGTTTAAAATCAAACTGGCTAAGAGTGAGAAGATCTCGATGCAATGAGTACCTCAAAGTTAAAACCCGATATCAACGCTTCCTGCTTAAAGCATCTGCTACGGCGTTCGCCTTTCCCAGATGATACTGAATCGCAAACTCGTAACCCTTGATAAACTCAATTCACCTCTCCTGTCTCGGTTGAGTTCCTTCTGAGAGAAAAGATACTTCAGACTCTGATGGTCTGTGAACAACTCAAACTGCACTCCATACAAATAATATCTTCATGACTTCAGTGCAAATACTACTATTACTAACTCCGAATCATGAGTGGGGTAGTTCTGCTCGTGAACTCTCAACTATCGTGAGATATACGCTACTATCTTCTGAGTCTGCATCAGGACGCCTCCTAAACCTGCCAATGATGCATCTTTGTAGGCCACAAATGTCCTGCCGCTGCTCGGAAAAAGTCAAAACTGGCGTTGAAATCAACTTTGCCTTTAAAACATTAAAGGCCTTCTGGCACTCCGTGCTCCAAATGAACTGCACACCCTTCTTCGTAAGACGTGTTAGTGACTTCAAAATTTTCGAGAAGTCCTGAATAAACTTCTTGTAATAACCGGCTAAACCCAAGAAGCTACGAATCTCTATCACCGTCTTTGGTGGTTCCCAATCAAGAACTGTTGTAACCTTAGCTGGATCTACTGCTATACCCTCTCTACTGATGACGTGGTCGAGAAATCTGACTTTTGAAAGCCAAAATTCACACTTGCTGAACTTGGCATATAACTGATGATCCCGCAGAGTCTATAAAGCTACTCGTGTTCTGCCTCCGATCTCGAAAATATGAGAATATCATCGATAAAGATAATAGAAACTGGTCCATGAAGGGACGGAAAACTTGGTTTATCAAATCCATGAATACCACAGGTGCATTAGTCAACCCAAATAGCATAAGCAGAAACTCAAAAGATTCATATCGAATCGGGAAAAACCGCTTTGGGAAAATCTATCTCCAGAACTCGCAACTACGATAACCAGAACGAAGATCAAACTTTAGGAAATACTGCGTTCCCTGCAACTGGTCGAACAAATCATCAATCCTAGGTAATAAGTACCTATTCCGGATAGTGATCTTGTTCAGCTCTCTATAATCAAAGCATAATCTCATACTACCGTCCTTCTTCTTCACGAAGAGGACCGGCGTGCCCCACTGAGAATGACTCTGATGAATAAAACCCAGAGCTAACAACTCGTCCAACTGGGTCTGAAGCTCCCTCATCTCAGTTGGTGCCATGCGATAGGGTGCGCGGGATATCAGGACTGTGCCCGAATGCAACTCAATACAAATCTCAACATCTCACACAGGAGGTAACCCATGTATGTCCTGAAAGACATCCTGATACTCTGAGACAACTCTAGTCTCTAATAAATCAAAACTCTGATCTCGTCGCATCACCTCCTCGATGTACGCCAGAAATGACTCCGCAAAATAGTTGCCCTGAGAGGTTGCTACAATCATCTCGGACCCATCGGACCCTCACAAATTGACTGTCTTAGCAAAGCAGTCAATACTAACTTGGTAGGAAGATAACCAATCCATACCAAGGATAACATCGAACCCAGATATATGCAACACTATCCAATCGACAACGAACTCGATCCGACTTGTCTAAACTGATAGTACACCTCCTATAACCGCTCTCCAGAAGCGATACCTCATCTAAAGGAGTGGAAACTGATAAAGTGGTGTCTAAAGGCTAAGCTACGAGCTGGAGTCTAGTCATAAAAGTATACGAAATAAAGGAATGTGAAATTTCCGAATCGAAGAAAAATACGAGCGGTAAAAGAATTCACAAGGATCGTACCCTCCACCACTGCTCCGCTAGCTCTATGATCACGCGGTACTACCGCATATACTCTGCCTGTGGCTGAAGACTACTCTGCTGCTAGTGCTGGAGAATACGGAACTATCTACCCCTGAGGAACCTCCTGAACTACACGAATCTGACCCTCAATCTTTTGGTTAATGCAAATCTGGCCTGCTGGTCCCTAAATCCTCGGATTAACAAGTAGTGTCTCTATTTCCCCGTTGCTGGCCGAAATTGTGACTATGAGATTATTGACCGTGACCTATGTTATGCTGGCTTCCTGCTGGTGTATTGCGACAAATCTTTCGCTCTTTGTTCGATCTTGTTGTGATTGGAACATTTACTCCGAACTCTGCGCTACTTTGGCGCTCTCGAATCATATTGTGCTCCTTTCTTATATTGTCATTATCACTATTTTGGTTTTGATTTCTTCCTTCACTACTGGTACATCACCTTGCTTTACTTAGACTAGCTCTGACTGTTTGTTGAAGTATTGACAAATATTCTCCCAAATAGGTGATAATTTGCTACCCCGATAAAAATCTTGATGTCGTTGCTATCTTCCAGCTATGTCCTCAATCCTGAATACATCTAACTCCTGCTCTGCGGCTCTATAAATAGCTGATTGTGGTGGTGGTGCCTTCATAAATATTGCCTCTTTACTTTCACGACGAGTACAATCGGCAATGGAACTCCTGAAAGTGGTACTGCTGACGGAAACGGATACACCTCTTGCTCCTCTAGTGTTGAAAGATCTTGCTGCTAGCGGTGCCATGAAGTTGATCAAATACTGTGGTGCCTATTGCAGCTCAGCTCTGCATGCCCAGCTCTCCAGGTACGAGTTTTACCTCGACCACATTCTCGTTTCGATATTTATAATATCAAAAAGAGAGCTTAAGTATCACAGTAAATAAGATAGCAAAAATACACACACACACACACACACACACACACACACACACACACACACACACACACATATATATATATATATATATATATATATATATATATATATAACGTATCCTAATACGATTTTCACAACAATTTAGTATTCACACAAATACTTTAAGTTTATACAAAATAGTTGTCATAATAAAAAAAATCTCAAATTTTGAGATATACGCATATATCATCCTCACTCATACTAGGAAATCCTTACGAACTCTATACATGAATCCTAAGAAACTTTATCCTAGCTCCACGACTCGACACAGGATGATCCTAAGGATACTGGAACTAGAGCTCTGATACCAACTGTGATGCCCCTGGGTTCACACAAGGCTACAGTCCAGGGTAAAACCAAGAATATCAAATCTATCATGCACCATACCGTGTAATAACATGTTTCACCATCACAATGACTATCTCTCTAGTAGAGTCAATAACAGGTGTAGGTACAAAAACAAGTAAAAGATAATACAAGAGATAACTGATGAAGTGATAGTGATCAAATTAATATTTTATCCTCCAACATGCAGAAATACAAAGTCAATGTCTGAAGTAAATAAACTGGAGCTCTCAACAAGTCTCAAATATAAAATGTCTGAACAAGAGGAAATAAGGCACATAGCCTTTACAACTTCTAGAATAAAATCCTTAAATATCTAAATAAAAGTCAACAGTGGAGCTCAAAAAAATATAACTAAAATAGATAGCTGAAGCTAAAGTGCATCGCCATCAACCCGCGACTCTAATAAAATACTATATATATATATATATATATATATATAATCATTGATCCTATTTAGGTAATTACAACATGAGCATAAATACGTCGAACGAAATAATCCAAACAAGGAAACCCTCATGTATATACCTTGTATTTCAAATTGTAGATTCCTAATGATAAGAGGTTTTTAGTACTTAAGAAATTACAACACGAGCATAGGTACGTCGAGCGAAATAATCCAAACAAGGAAACCCTCATGTATATACCTTGTATCTCAAATTGTAAATCCCTAAATACCAAACCCGAAATCTAATACAGGAACAATAATAAAAGAAGACAAACCCATCTTAGAACTTAAATCCGGTGTCATGTCGTACCCCACATAAGTGTCATGTCCAGCCTATGTAAGTATCAGTGTTAATCTCAAGGTCTAAACTGATGTCCAACACATGGACTAAAACTAGATGTAGTGGATGTCCAACACGTGGACTGCATATGAAAATTGTCTAACACATGGACTGAATGTGATAAATGTCCAACACATGGACTACACATCATAATTGCCCAACACATGGACTAGATAAAATATATGAACAGATGCATATACCCTAATTTCTCACGTGTCTCGGTGTGCAAACCTAAACTCGTGTCTGCATGTCATCTCACATGTAAAGATACAGGTTAAACAATAATTTCTAATACCCATTATTCGAGGCGACTCCTCGTTCATATTAAAGCACGCAACAACAATAAACAAGCATAAACAATTTCAGTTAAACTAAAACAACCCAAACAGATCCAAACCGAGGAAACTAAAAAATTCATTATCAGTCGACTCATGAGTCGACTGGGATTGGTCGACTCATTGGTCGACCAGAACAAAATACAAAACTATAAATTTTTCCGTCAGTCGACTCATTGGTCGACTCATAAGTCGACTGATAAGTCGACTCATTAGTCGACTGAGCAGAAAATTCCCAGTTTTTCTACATACGATGATTTATATGAAAAAAATTAAATCTAAAGTTCTTCTTCATCATGTCCAACAAAATATTTCTGATTCTAACACATGTGTATCAACATAAACGAAAGATTTACATGTAATAACTTATATTAAAACCCTAAACATATTTATCCATGTTTAAAAACGTTTAAAAACATAGAAATCACAAAGAAACACATGTTTAAATCTAACTCCAGATCCGGATCTACATTACAAAAACGTTGGTGAGTTTTTATTAAACTGAAAATGTAGATCTTGCAACTCATAATATAAAGCATTTATCTTTATGCACAAAAAATACGTTTTAGGCTCAAGAATTCGAAATAAATCTCAAAGAAAACTATACAAATAGTGGATGAGGGCTAGGCGAGATGTTACTCGCCTCTAGTATGCTAGAACAACTCCTGAATCCGAGAGAGGATGATTCCCTTCGCTGCACCTCGCCAAAACCCGCTGAAATCCTCCAAAAATCCCCTAAAAATCACCAAAAACGAACTAGGGTTTGAGGGGAGAGAGGGGCTAGGGTTTCTCTGGGATTCTGATGGGTTTGGGGTTGGTTTCGGGTAAAAGAAAATATATATAATACGGTTAAAACCAAAAAAAAACTCACCCAAACCCGCAACTAAAAAATCTGAAAATCTGCCCGTAAGTCGACTCATAGGTCGACTCATAAGTCGACTCATGAGTCGACTAAGCCGACGTTTTTCAGATTCGTGCATGTTTTGCTAATTTGTTAAAAGCAATGCACAAAACTCTATAAAAATACACTCATACATATCTGATAACTTGTTATCAAGTATATCTATGACCTCAAGTCATTTACCACAATAGAATTATCTATCACCAAGAATTCACATATACTTCTAACAAAAATACAGGGTTTTACAATATGATAGCAAACCCAAAAAACTACAGCCCAATACGAAACCCGAAACTGGAAAACCCAGTCTGACTAGAAATATACTTTTCGGTATTTTGGCTGTAACTTTCGTATCCGATATCGGAATAAGGTGATTAAAGATTTGTTAGAAAGCTAATGAAGAGACCTACAACTTTAGTCTTTTACACATTCTCAGATTCTAACTACATCAGTGTGTAAAATTTAGAAACTCATAACTGGTCATTATTCTCAGATTTCTCTTTTGGTCTTTGTGCATGTTTTGCACATTTGCACTTATATATATTCACAAATATATATTGAATTGATTTTAAATAAATTATTATCATATACAAATATTAAAATATATTATTCTTCACCATATGACATATTTATCATTATTTATCATAAAATATTCAAATTTTTTGGGGTTTTACATCAAAACAACTACAAAATTCACATGTTATAGCTCATGAAATCATGAATTTTGGCATTCCAAAATTTATTTGCCAATGAGTCAAAACTAGTACAAATGACCAAAAATAGTTGGTTATACATCATGAAATCATAATATTTGGTTTTCGGGAAATTATTTACCAAGAAGTCAAAACCGCTACAATTAATCAAAAATTTTGGGTGTAGCTCATAAAATCATAAATTCTGACCTTTGAGAAATTATTTTCCAGCAGGTTGAACCACTAAAAATAGCCAAAATTGTGGGTTATAGTGTATGAAGTTTTGAATTTTGGCTTTTGTGAAATATCTGTCTACGGGTCGAACCAACTAAAAGTAGCAAAAAAATTAGGTTATAACTCATGAAATTGTAAATTTTAGCCTTTGGGAAATTATTTGTCAATGGGTCGAAACCACTGAAAATGGTCAAAAATCGTGGATTATATAACTCATGAAATCGTAAATTTTGATATTCAGGAAATTATTTGCTAATGAGTCAAAACTACTAAAATGGTAAAAAATTATGGGTTATACCTCATGAAGTCCTAAAATTTGGACTTCAAGAAATTATTTGCCAACGGATTAAAACTACTAAACATGGACAAAGTTATCTATCTACCCCTCTAATCCATTATAAAAGGAAGATGTGCTGCCTAAGGTAACTCTCTCTGATCTTTTTCATGCAACTCTGAACCACTTTCACTTTATATTTTATTACTCAAGATCATCTACTGACTTGATCATCGGAGGAACGACCTGAGAACCCAACTCCGTCCTCTCACGAGTTCCTCATGTGCAGGGAAGAGCAATGAGCTCCAAAACCAGTCATCTAAATGAGTTTGAGGACCCTAACACCCCCATTTTGCTAATTTGTTAAAAGCAATGCACAAAACTCTATAAAAATACACTCATACATATCTGATAACTTGTTATCAAGTATATCTATGACCTCAAGTCATTTACCACAATAGAATTATCTATCACCAAGAATTCACATATACTTCTAACAAAAATACAGGGTTTTACAATATGATAGCAAACCCAAAAAACTACAGCCCAATACGAAACCCGAAACTGGAAAACCCAGTCTGACTAGAAATATACTTTTCGGTATTTTGGCTGTAACTTTCGTATCCGATATCGGAATAAGGTGATTAAAGATTTGTTAGAAAGCTAATGAAGAGACCTACAACTTTAGTCTTTTACACATTCTCAGATTCTAACTACATCAGTGTGTAAAATTTAGAAACTCATAACTGGTCATTATTCTCAGATTTCTCTTTTGGTCTTTGTGCATGTTTTGCACATTTGCACTTATATATATTCACAAATATATATTGAATTGATTTTAAATAAATTATTATCATATACAAATATTAAAATATATTATTCTTCACCATATGACATATTTATCATTATTTATCATAAAATATTCAAATTTTTTGGGGTTTTACATCAAAACAACTACAAAATTCACATGTTATAGCTCATGAAATCATGAATTTTGGCATTCCAAAATTTATTTGCCAATGAGTCAAAACTAGTACAAATGACCAAAAATAGTTGGTTATACATCATGAAATCATAATATTTGGTTTTCGGGAAATTATTTACCAAGAAGTCAAAACCGCTACAATTAATCAAAAATTTTGGGTGTAGCTCATAAAATCATAAATTCTGACCTTTGAGAAATTATTTTCCAGCAGGTTGAACCACTAAAAATAGCCAAAATTGTGGGTTATAGTGTATGAAGTTTTGAATTTTGGCTTTTGTGAAATATCTGTCTACGGGTCGAACCAACTAAAAGTAGCAAAAAAATTAGGTTATAACTCATGAAATTGTAAATTTTAGCCTTTGGGAAATTATTTGTCAATGGGTCGAAACCACTGAAAATGGTCAAAAATCGTGGATTATATAACTCATGAAATCGTAAATTTTGATATTCAGGAAATTATTTGCTAATGAGTCAAAACTACTAAAATGGTAAAAAATTATGGGTTATACCTCATGAAGTCCTAAAATTTGGACTTCAAGAAATTATTTGCCAACGGATTAAAACTACTAAACATGGACAAAGTTATCTATCTACCCCTCTAATCCATTATAAAAGGAAGATGTGCTGCCTAAGGTAACTCTCTCTGATCTTTTTCATGCAACTCTGAACCACTTTCACTTTATATTTTATTACTCAAGATCATCTACTGACTTGATCATCGGAGGAACGACCTGAGAACCCAACTCCGTCCTCTCACGAGTTCCTCATGTGCAGGGAAGAGCAATGAGCTCCAAAACCAGTCATCTAAATGAGTTTGAGGACCCTAACACCCCCATAATCCACAAATAAATACCCAGTTTGATAACTAGCATCAACACATGGCTTATAGCTTATGATGTCGTGAGTTCTCGCTTTCGGGTAATTGTTTGCCTACAAATCAAAAGCACTAAAAATGGCCAAAAATTGTGAGTTGTAGCTTTTAAAATTATGAATTTTTCCCTCCCAAAAATTATTTAAATACATGTGGAAACCATTAAAAAGATAGCGAAAAATCGTGGATTATAGCTCATGAAATTGTAAATCATAGCTCATAAAATTATCTGCCAATGAGTGAATCCACTAAAAATAGCCAAAAATAGTGGGTTATATCTCATGAAATTGTAAATTTTGGCTTCTAAGAAATTATTCTCCAATGTGTCAAAAATACTAAAATCGCCAAAAATCGTGGGTTATAACTCATAAAATTATTAGTTTTGGACTTTTTGGAAATTAGTTGCCTATAGGTTGAAACCATAAAAATAGTCAAAATTCATGCGTTAGCTCAAGAAATCATGGCTTACTGCTTATGAAATCGTGAATTTTTATCTTTTAAGAAAATAGTTGCTTAAAGATTAGAACCAATAAAATTGGCAAAAAAATCATTGGTTATACCTCATGAAATCATGAATTTTAACCTTAAGAAAATTATTTGCCAGTGCTCAAAATAGTAAAAAATAGTGGTTATAACTCATGAAATAGTAAATTTTGTCTTTAAGGAAATTAACTACAAATGGGTCGAAACCACTATAGATGGTCAAAAATTGTGAGTATAGCTCATAAAATTATGAATTTTTTCCTTCAGTAAATTATTTACTGATAAGTTAAAACCACTAAAAATGGTAAAATATTATGGGATATAGCTCATAAAATTATGAATTATAGTCTCCGTGAAATTATTTGTAAATGGGTCGTAACCGCTTAATGGCCAGAAATCGTGGCTTACAGCTTATGATTTCAAGAGTTTTTACTTTCGAGAAATTGTTTGCCTACAGATCAAAAACATGAAAAATGGCTAAAAATCGTGAGTTATTGCTTATGAAATCATGTATTTTTGCCTCCTAAAAATTATTTTCCTACATGTGGAAACCATTACAAATAGCAAAAAAAGTCATGGATTATAGCTCATAAAATTGTGAATTATAGCTCATGAAAATATTTGCCAACATGTTGAAACCACTTAAAGTAGCCAAAAATCATGGGTTATAGCTTATGAAATCGTAAAATTTGGCTTCCAAGAGATTATTTACCAACAGGTCAAAACCATTAAAATGGCCAAAAATCGTTGATTAAAATCTCACGAAATTGTAAATTTTGGCTTTTCAGGAGAGTTGACTATTATTTGAAACCATATAAGTGGTCAAATTCATGGGTCATAGCTCATCATATTGTGGGTTATAGTTTATGAAATCGTAAATTTTAGCTTTTGAGAAAATATTTGCTTATAGATCAAAATCATAAAAATTGGCAAATAATGGTTGGTTACATGTGGCGCTCCTGATTTCACACAAGGCTGTAGTCCAAGGTGAATCAAATGATGTCAAACCTGTCATGCACCCACACAGTGCAACAACCCTTTTCACCATCACAGTAATATCTCTCTAATAAAAAACAATAAATAAGTGTAGGTACAAAGCAAATAAAGATAGAAGTGCAATGAACATAATAAAGGAAATGAGAGAATCATGTTCCAACTGAATATAATGAAGTACAACTGTTAAACTGAAATGAACGTGAAATATCCCAATACATAGAGTCAAGTGAAATAATACTAAGCTAATCAATCTTTACAAAATGAAATACAACTCTAAATGTTTGAAAATAAACAATAAACTACTTTGGAGCTCTAAATAAACTACTAATATGAATAATGATGGAAGCTAAACTGCATCACCATCAATCTGTGACTCTCTGGATGCCTGACTCGCTATCTGAAAAGAGGGAAAACAACGATCGTCAAAGCGCTAGCAAGACCATCTCCACCGCCCCCAGGGAGGGTTAGGAGTATATATGAAAATACAAGTTAGTACATATAGTTATAAAATCATCTATCCTGAACTAACTGGAAATTGATATTTAGAAATCCACAATACGAGAATGGATACGTCGAGCAAACTAATCCAAACAAGGAAAACATCATGTATATGCCTCGTATCTCAAATTGTGAATCGCTAAATACCAACTCCAAATTCTATGAATAAAACAACGAATAAAAGAAATCCAAATTCAAACCTCAACCAATACAAGTCATGTCAAATCCTCACACTACCCTCGGGTAGTGGCACAGTCACAAGAATAACATCCTATTCAAAGAGTACTCACATAGAATATGCCATATGTGACAACCTCGGTCATATACCCTACTCTCAGGGTAAATATCATGGGAGCATAAATACAGTTTGTGTAATATTCTATCAGAAACAACGATGCTTTTGTAAGGCGCTCACAATATCCTGTAAGGTCACCACCTTACTCAATCGCCTTGCGGAATGTAGGCATATCAGCCTAATTCGGAATGATGCATCATAGAGTGTAGTCTGCCACTCATTGTAGCATACCAACTATCCCACTCTGAGTGTAGTCTCCTACGGTCTCATTGCAGGATACCAACCAACCCACTCAAGCATCCACAACATGATGAAATACAAAATGCATCGTTCTCTAACATGACAAATTAAAATATAGAATTGCGTACCTCCAAACGTGTGTGTGTGTGCTCAAATTCCAATACGCGTACTCCCATAAACTACACACGTGTATCGACGTGTGACTCGTACTTCGTGTCTGCGATCAACGCGCATGAGGAACCAACATATGCACAAAAAACTCCTATCGGTTGACCGAAACATCCCCTCAGTCGACCAACACAACATGCACAACGTGCACACCAAAATCAATCTTGATCGGTCAACCGATGCTTATGGTCGGTCGACCGACCAGAGGTAAAATCCAACTCCCTGAGAACTGATCAGTCAACCGATTTCTTTGGTCGGTCTACTGACCAGAGCAAAAACTGGTGATGGGTTTATGTTATAGGTTTTCGTCTATAATACATAAAATTCAACATTTTTCAAATAAAACTCATATATTAAAACTTGTTTAGTGGGATTAGGGTTCAGTTTGCTAGATGAAACATAATCATTATATTTGAGGGTATTCAAACAACCCTAATATGTTCATATCAGTGAAATCATCTTGAAATCATAAAACTCAACAAAACTCATATTAAATCACGTTTAAAACTCAAATCCATGCCTAAGAATTCGTTATATATCTTGTTAAATCAAAAAGGTTAGATCTTTTCATCATACGGTTCACAAGAAGTGATCTTTATGTTTAAAATAGATTTTTAAAAATCAATCAAAAACTAAAATAAAACCAAAGAAAATAGGGGATGGGTTTGGAGGAGATGAAACTCATCTCAAAACATGTTGGAATCCCCAAGAGTGCAAGAAAACAGATTCTCCCTTGCCAAACGCCGACGATCTCGCCCTCTTCTCGGTATTTGCTTCACAAAGCTCTTCAAAATCACCAAACTAAATTTAGCGTTTGCTGAGGAGAGAGGGTGGCTGCTAGGGTTCAGAAATATGATGTAAAAGAGAGATTTTCATGATATATATATATAATATATTATAATGCACAATTAGATGATTGTTTGTGGAAAATTTGCAGTAAAAAGACAATGAAGGAAAATTTGATTTGTATTCCTTTAATCTCAGTTACAATTGGATTTCCTGATTACAAAAGAGAGGAGAATGGATTTGATTCTCCCCTTTGTTTAATTCTGGGTTCTTCACGGTGGCGATGGAGTGCCTCCCTCGAATGCTCGCGTCGAGTTTGCTTCTCGTTGACGATCCGATGTCTTGTTTCACTGGAACGTGGTCTTCTCCTCACGATTTGACATTGTGGAAAACTCTGAATGAGTTTAAAACTCTATGAAAGAGTTGATTTAATCGAAATCGGTTATAAGCCAAGGATAAAGAAGATCTTGTTGCCGATCTCCAAAGCTCCAACCGAAGGATGAAGGATCCTCTTTTCGCTGCCAAGTCTCAGCCGAAGGATCAGAACCGAAGCCCCTGAATTGAATTGATTTTCAGTTATTTATAGAGGATTAAGGGGTGTAACCACCTCCTTAATTCGCTCCTAAGTGGGGTTAATGGGATGTAACCGCCCTTTAAATTACTCCTGAGTGGAGTTGTGATCCCCTCAGATCGTGGGAAACGGTTTTGAAACTGTTCAGCTCGTGTTTGAACGAGTCAAACGCAAAATTCGCGTTCTGGTGTGAATTCTGCGTTCAAACGCAGTGTCTGGAAGCTTGAACGCCGTTTGGCAGCGGATGGAAGCTGCGTTGGCAGGATTTAAGAGCTGCGTTTGGCAGGATTTAAGAGCTGCGTTTGGCAGCGGGTAGAAGCTACGTTTGCTGCTTTGGAGGCTGCGCTTGAGCTGCGTTCGTGGCTATGAACATGGTGCGTCTTGATGCTGGTTCGCGGGGAGGACTTCCACGTCTTGGTTTGAAGAGACCGTCGATTTGTAGTCTCTTTCTGTCAGAGCATTGCAAAGATCGTCGTTTTGTAATCTTTGCTTTAGCTCTTTGATATGTGAGAGTCGTCAGATTGTAACTCTCGATGTTGATTGTGAAGGATGTTGATTAGAGCTTTCATAAGTTCTTATGAAGGTCGTCAGATTGTAACCTTCATCGATCTACGTGAAAGTCTTCAAATTATAGCCTTCTGGAAGTCGTCAGATTGTAACTTCCATCATCGGTGTTTGATGGGGAATCAGCTATCTATTGTGAATTTTAGACAGCCTACAGAACCCCCTTCAAAGTTTTCGAAAGTTCGCGGTTGACTGGGACGAATTTTCGGAATACTTTGGATCTCAACTCTGATCTTGGAGCTGTTGATTCCTTGTGGTAAAGGATTTGTTCTCTGGAATCGCTTCGAAGGCATCATGGTTAAAGGGATTTGCCACGTAGGACCTGTGTGAAGGTATGCGCCATAATCCTGCTTCTGGAATGTGGGGGTGGACCCTACATTTTGAATTTGAGATGCGGGTCTCATCCTTGCATGTTGAATTTGGAACACGGGTGTGACCTCGGCGTTCGGTTTTTGCATCGCGGGTCTGACCTCAACGTTTTGACTTAAGACATGGAAGTGGCTTCCGTGCATTTTTGACTAAGTCTTTGAGACTTGTCTTTGGCGCATCTGTTTTAAGTCTCGACTCACATCTATTAAGCTGATGGGCCTGCAAATGTGCGTAGGATTTTTGGCAAACCCTCAGCCATCAACGGATTTGATAAGCCTTTACCGACTACCGTTTGAGTCGGGCTAGCATGTGGATTGTCTAAGTCCGTTCCACATGTAACGTTGTGCTAAGAGAATGAACCCTCTTAGACTTGATGCTATGATTTTGAATACATAGACTTTGTCATTTTGACGGGAAAAGACTAACCGGCAACGCGTGTTAGGCGTAGGCTTATCTCTAATTAGGGATCGAGATAAAGTCCCCCATGCGTAAAAGGCATGGATTTTGGTGCTACGATGTTGAATACGTAGACTTTGTCGTTATTTCTTCCTGTGTTACTTGAAACACTGAAAGAAAGTTGGAAGCGCCAGAGGTGTAATATTAACTTGGCATGAATTTTCACTTAGAGTGAAATTCAGAAATTTTCTTTATTATCACTGGGATAACTTCAGAAAATCTTTAATCCACTGGGGATTTATAATGACAACTTGCTATTCTTGTTGAAAAAGGATTAACAAGTTCATTGGGGGATTTGACTGTTAGAGGTGGGATGTTAACCTAACAGTATTTTATGGGCTTATCGCTCTATTGAAGAGAGTCGATAAGTTGGTTTGATCGTCAGAGGTGTGATGTTAACTTGACTAAAATTTATGGACCTATCGCTCTATTAAGGAGAGTCGATAAGTTGATTTTGTCAGAGGTGTGATATTAACATGACAGGTTTGTGGACCTATCGCTCTAACTTTGAGAACTTATCGCTCTATTGGGGAGAGTCGATAAGTTAATTGTCAGAGGTTTGGTGTTAACATGACGGAGATTTATTGCGATCGGAGCAACTTTGAGGACTTATCATCCTATTAAAGAGGATTGATAAGTGGGTTTGTCAGAGGTATGATGTTAACATGACGGGAATTTGTTGCGATCGGAGCAACTTTGTGGACTTATCATCCTATTGATGAGGATTGATAAGTGGGTTTTGTCAGAGGTTTAGTGTTAACATGA
>NC_033798.1:0-115112 GCF_001876935.1 Asparagus officinalis | reverse complement strand
GATCCACCTATGGGTGGCTCGGCCTTGGCCGAGCCCCCCTTAGGCGTGGTTTTTCGTCGTTTTCTATTTTCGGTTCAGTCCGTGATCCGGTTCTGTGGTTGATTTAGACTCTGATTTGTTGACCTGACTTGGCAGTAAATCCGATTCCTGTTTTGGCAGTAAATCCACTTCTGAGTCCGAGTCCGAAACTGATCTTGATTCGTCCGAGTCTGCCATTGGATGGATAATTCGTTGACTCTTCAACCCATTAGCTTGATTCCGCACGCGAGTGGATCTATTCCATTGTTTGCGTGCGATTCGTTAACCTCGTCGCCTCGTTGGTTTGTCGGTTTGTGCTGAGCTGTGCTAAGGGTGTTTGCGTGCGATTCGTTAACCTCGTCGCCTCGTTGGTTTGTCGGTTTGTGCTGAGCTGTGCTAAGGGGTCTATAAGAAATTTTATACGCCTACAGATATCCCTTCCAAAGTATTTCAGCCTCGTTCTTTTATAGAAGAGTCTGGAATACTTTGGATATGATTGTCCCATCTTTCGGGATATTTGGAGTGGCTTCTATTCTTGATTCCTTCAATCCTTCAGGCTATTCGGTGCTTTGTCGAATGTCTGTAAGGGTTCTGGTGCTGCATTTATTGTCTGACCGTTGTCGGAATTTCGAATTTGAAGTCGATTCCTGATTTTATGATCTTTAGCTCATGTTCGTTGGTTCAACATAGAAATAATGGACTGAACCGTCGGGCGATTTGAAATTGTTTTGACACTCGGTTCAGCTCTAATTTGAATTTTGGTTCAAATCCGGTCTGGTCCGGTTCAACTTGGCTTGGTTCAACATTATAAAAAAAGGGTTCTCTTTTCTTTCTTTTCCTCCTCTCTAGGGCCGGCCCCCCCTTAACCTCTTTTTCACTTTTCTCTTCCCTCGAGCATCCTTTCTCCTTCAAATCTTCACAATTGTCTTAGATCTGGCCTTCCTTTGGATCTTAGACTGAAAAATCTCTCAAAAATCTTCATATAAAAGTTTCTCTCAGGCCCCTCGAGTAAGTTGTCTGAGCTTCTTTCAAGCTTTGGTCTTTGTCAGATTTTCGAGCTTTCCCTCAGGTAAATCCTCCACAATTCTAGCATATTTTACGCTTAATTCAATTTATGAATTTGTGGGGTCGCATGTGAGGGTTAGGGTTTATGATTTGGCGCCTCGAGCTCCTCCTTCAGGGGGGTAGAATTGCAATAAAAAGGAAACTTTTTTTTCTGGATCTGATTCCTTTATTTTTTTTTTGCTGGTCACCATTTCTCGTATTGTGAGGGGTCAATCCTCTACCATGTTGGCTGATGGCGTGCCTCCCTCTTATGCTAGTGAGCTATTTTTAGAAATTTACAAATTAGTCCATTTTTTCTTGGAAATTTACAAATTGGTCCTTTTTATCCTCATTTTGTTCTCCTTAGTGAGGCAATCGGGAAGAGCCTTGATTCTCCTTGGCGAGGATCGACGCTTTAAAGATATGTTTTGCTTGGTCAAAACCATATCTTAATATAAATAAAGGGGGCGTTTTGTCGCTGCATTGTGCCTTATAAGGCAGGGATATGTTTTTTGATATATCCTACCTTATAAGTGCATAATGTGGCCAAATCACCTCACCCTTTATAAGGCAGTGACTCTATCTTACCCATTCACAGGATGAGTTTAACTTCCTTTTATAATTGAGACTAACAAATGTTTAAATGTTTGCTTCCAGTGGAATATCCTTCTGGGGCATTCTCATCTCACGCAGTGTACGGGCGTCGTGGCGAGTATTATTCGACTTCCGATGATTTTTCCCCTATCCCAGTCACTCCTCGGTTTGCTTCGGGCACGTCGACAGAGGTTGCCCAAGTGGTGAAGGAAGGTGGACATCGAGCTCTTCGACAGTTGATTACAGATGCGCCTTTCGTGAAGGATACCAGTTCGATTCAGCCTCTCAGGAAGACCGACCTTTTATTTGGCGACTCTGCCAGAGATCCGGATGCAGTGTTTATTGATGCCGAGCAGTGGCTTCATAAAACTGGCAGTGGTTTCATAGATTTTCCAAAGATTCCTCGGCATCGTTCGTTGACTGAGCTCAGGCGTCAGGCTGTGACACGGGAGATGTCGTGGACATCGTTCGTTGACTGAGCTCAGGCGTCAGGCTGTGACACGGGAGATGTCGTGGCGCTTGACAGAGGAGTATGAGAGCGTTCACTGTGGCTACATCACTCATCAGGCAGCTCCTGATTCGAGCAGGAGTCATATCACTGGATTGCATCCTGGAGTATTGGGGTTGGATGCACCGCCGCGTAACGAGCTTCTTGCCTCTGCTTCTACTTTGATGAATTGCCTCGCTGCTTTAGGACGGGAGATGCCTGCGACACGTCACAAATTTTATGGTTGGGTCCATTCTTTGGACAAGCTTTGGTGGACTCGCATGACGAAGTACGTCTTGAGCCGATGGAGCGAGGAGTTGCACGCTTGTGGTCTATATGCAGCCGTTCGTGCCACCATGTATGGTTTGCCTATTAGCGCGAAGCATTTCTTCGCTTTGTGCGAGCTCTATAACCCGGATTCGAACACTTTTCTGACCCGGCAAGGGGAATTAGGCTTGGCCCTCCATGAGATGCACATGATTTCTGGTTTGCCCATGGGACAGATGCTATATCAGGAATATTTTCCCTCCAACCAAGAATTAAGTCAGCTGAAGGATCACATGCTCGACCACTATGAGACTTTATGAGACCTCACATGTCACTATCATATCGCTTTGGTGCAGTCTGAACCTTTAGCGAAGAGGGCTAAATCCTATGTGAGCAAGAAGCAGTTTGCGTCTTATTTATTCAGGAATCTAGAGAGCAATTCTGGCGAGGCTATTTGTGAGCTGGCACCACTCACTCCTTCAGGGGTTAATAGTCTACTGAAGAAGGTTGATGCTCATTCCTATACCATTAGCAGTCCTGAGAGTGGTTTTCCTACAGGGACCAAGTTTAAATCATTCTTGTGGCATGCGACCGCGCCGATTCGACCGATGACCCTTCTCGCCGGTTACCTCGCTATCTGGTTAAAGAAATGCGTGGTCCCATATCAGTCTAGTGATATCTTGCCATTGGAGGTGCTCTACCCAGCGGTTGAGCTTGCCTACAAAAAGGAACTTTCGCTTCTTCCGGTGATGGTGGCTAACATTCATCGAGGGCTTCGACAGATTTCTAGCGCTTTTACACGGAAGGAAAGTGAATCACCGGCTCAGATTCCTACTATTAAGGTGGAGCTTCCGTACACTTATTTGATGGCTTGGTTCGTCCTTCATCGTTCTGATATGATGTCAGTACCGTATGCCACAGACCCCTCCACTCCCTTACTACAGTTGTTTGAAGGGTTATCTGACTTTCTGGGTGAGGAATCAGTGTTTCATAGAGCCATACCTACCCTGCCGATTCGCTCGCCAGTTTGGCTATGATCAGCTTTATGTCAGGAATCCACGTCAGCAGCTTCGGACCCACGGTGGTTTGGTGGATGGTCTTCGTGCATGGTTGTGGACCGTGATGGGCTGTAGTGGTGCTAAGTTCAGTCTCCCGAGTACTGAGCGGCAGTTGAATCTCACCTTCTTAAGCTGCAAGTGGTTGTTAGCAGCTAATAAAACTGTCCCCGTAAAGCCGATTGCAGAGCTAGAGGCTGAGGAGGCTTCTCAGGCTGATTCTCGTATGATTTGGGAAAATGCTCGATCACAAAGGGCACGACAAAAGACTCGTCGGATTGACGAAGAGGGAAAGAAGATCTTTCATTCTGCTGATGAAGCTTCAGGCGGAGATTCCCTTTATCCTCCAGAATTATTAAGCCTAACAATGGTTTGATGTTTCAGGGACCACAGCTGACCAAGACGAAGAGTTCCGTCCTTCTCCCCAGGTGAGACCTTCGATTATTGTCCCTACTGCTAGGCAAGAGAGATTAGCCCGCAAGCCGCGTGCAGTTTCGCGAGCATCTGATATGGATTTGGCCAGTGACGATCTTGCCAGTGATGGAGGTAACATCTATCCTATAGACCAACCTCTTGATTATTCAGAACTTTGACTCATGCTTTTCTATCT
This sequence comes from Asparagus officinalis, assembly GCF_001876935.1. Taxonomy (NCBI): domain Eukaryota; kingdom Viridiplantae; phylum Streptophyta; class Magnoliopsida; order Asparagales; family Asparagaceae; genus Asparagus; species Asparagus officinalis. The sequence continues at coordinate 111,037 of NC_033798.1, read as the reverse complement.
CTATATAGGAGAGCATGGGGAGAGAGAGATGAGTCCTGATCCTGTTTTTCATGATTTTACATCTTCTGGTGAGACCGACTCACCGCACCAGGTGGAAAGGCCTGCCGAAGTTGGCGACATTAGGGAGACTGTTAATGTAGGACCCGGTTCGATGAATCTAGGTACATCCACCACTAAAAATATACAAAGGAGTTGAATGATTCGGATTTTGTTCATTCCCTGATTGTCTCTGTGCTTCTCGCTCTTTTAGATAATTTGCAGGAGGCAAACGTGGATCTTGGGAATAGAGAGGCTGACGCACCTATAAGAGGTAACTCATTTCTATTGGTTGTAGTCTCTTTATTCTTCTTTTGTACTTATATCCCCTTGTATCAGATTTCTCGACTGATGATTTTGATGAGGAAGGCTTACTTGTGGACACTCTGATGCTCCACTTTATGTATGGCTCTCCTCAGATTGATGATCAGTTGCCTGGAGATGTATTTCCTGAGCCTACGCTCCCTAAGAATCCCGAGGATGGTTTTTCTGAAGGTACGTAGCTCTTCTCAAGTTAATTATAGGACTAGCCAATTTTTGACTAATGCAACTATAATGTGATGCATCTGAGGATTCTATTTCGTATTAGACAAGAGCTTTTGTCGAGACTGATCCTGTTGAGCCGGTTGTGAGACCAACTACACCAGTTGATACACCCACAGCCGTTACACCTCCACTACCCCCAGTGACTCAAGGGGAAGAGGGTATAAATTGAGCTACTCAGAAATGTTATTTATTTCTTCATCAAGGCTTTTGACGTATTTCTCTTCTTCTTTTTTGTGTAGGGCTTTCTTCTCGGCTTCACGTCCTTGTGAAGGAGTTATTATCGAACAGCGACCCAGAGAAGATTGTCATCTGCATAGAAATCCGCTCCTTCTTCTCCTTTGTGAATGCTATGATTGGTAAACTCTTCCACGGCGGACTTTCCCTTCACCAGTTTAAGCCATTCCTTGATCCTAAGATAAATTCAATAAGGGATGCAGGATACCCGGATCTGGCGAAGGCTATTGTTGATGATCTTGACTGCCTAGAGCGTGAGCTTTAGACATTTCGTGGGCTCCGGGATGCAGGTGCTTCTTCATTCATCGCTGCCGAGTTGGATACTCACTTACAGACATGGCGCGATACTAGGTTTCTTGCTGAGCTCGACATTCAGGTGCAGCGGGACCGGGTAGATCTAGTTGAGGCTAACCTTACTATTAGTTCATCCTCACTCGACGAGCTTGATTCTTCCATTGCTTCTTGTGAGACCTAGATAGACCAGCTCCGAAGAGAACTCCGTGAGAAAGAGGAGACTTTGAGTATTCTTCAGATGATGAAGATACAAGATCAGCAGGCGCATACCGCTTTATCTGATGAGCTGAAGTCTTTGAAACATAAGTTGGTTGAGACAGAGGAGGTTGCTGCGAACACTTTAGCTACCACCGAGGAGTCCATCCGAGTTGAGCTGAGGCAAGCTTATGATGAGAAGCTGTCTAAGCTTAATCAGCAGATTTTTGACCATGTTCTTGATGTATGATTTCATTTGCTGAATGTTTTGACTCTTGATCCTTTTAGTGGAACTGGTTTTTATCTTTATTTTTATTATGATTCCTCATTCCGTTTGAAATGATTGACCATAATACTTTTAGGATTTTTGGCAAACCCTCAGCCCTCAACGGATTTGATTAGCCTTTACCGACTACCGTTTGAGTCGGGCTAGCATGCGGATTGTTTAAATCCGTTCCACATGTCACGTTGTGCTAAGAGAGTGAATTCTCTGAGACTTTCGTGCTATGATGTTGAATACATAGACTTTACCATTTGTTACGGGAATAGGCTACCCGGCGACACGTGTTAGGTGTTGACTTTAGGATTTTTGGCTAACCCCCAGCCTTCAACGGGTTTGATAAGCCTTTACCGACTACTGTTTGAATCGGGCTAGCATGCGAATTATCTAGATCCGTTCCGCATGTAACGTTGTGCTAAAGCAATGAACTCCCTTAGACTTGATGCTGCGACTTCAAATACGTAGACTTTGCTATTGTTACGGGAATAGGCTACCCAGCAGCGTGTTTTAGACGCTGACTTATCCCTATTTAGGATTCGGGATAAAATACCCCAGAATCGAACTCTGGTGTCTTTTTCTTCGGAGAAAGACTAAACCGGCGACGCGTGTTAGGCGTCGGCATATCCTTTCTTAGGATTCAGGATGAAATTCCCCATGCGTGTAAGGCATGGATTCTGGTGTTATTAATAACAACCTGTCACAATGTTGAATATGCAGACGGGTGTTCTTTTTAACGGTTAAGAACTAATCTGCAGCGCGGGTTAAGTGCAGACTTATCCCTACTTAGGTTTCGGGACAGAATACCCCAGAATCGAACTCTGGTATCTTTTTGTACGGTAAAATACTAAACCGGCAGCGCGTGTTAGGCGTAGACTTATCCCTGCTTAGGATTAGGGATAAACTTCCTAGGATGAATCCTAGATTAACAAATTTTGGAAAAGATCGGTATGGGAAAGGAAGAATTTTATATTCTATTTCCCGGTTTTCTTTTAGGGTGAAGGCGAACCCGAAAAAAAAAGGAAGGAAGAATTTTATATTCTATTCCTTGATTATGGAAAGGAAGAATTTTATATTCTATTTCCAGTGCAAAAGAAACTAAGAGTGGGATTTCCACTCCGGCAATCTAGAAAATCTAGATAAACTTGCCTTTTATAGGATTGGTTATCTAAACTGAAAAAAGAGTTCTTCGTTTATCGAAGTGAAACTTCAACTTCGGTTATAGCCATGAGAGGGCTTAACCAAAAGGAAGAAGAAGGGAGTTCTTTCGTTTATCGAAAGGGGACTCCGAAATGAAAGTGGACCTCTTGTTCATGGAAAGAGTCAAGAGGGCCAGAAAGATATTTTTGCTGGACTCACTGTCAATAGAAATTGATCGGTGAGGGATTTTGGTGGTGAAAAAGATTTTGGGTTATCTTCTAGAATATTAAGTGTAATATTCTTCAAGGAACTTCCCAGTAAATGAGTTATCCTGAATGCACTAGGGATAGTACTTCTTCAGGAACTTCCCATTTATTAGCATTAATTGCCTGTCGCCCTCTTGAGTAATCAGGCGATATGCGCCGTTTGAGTAGACTGTGTATACCAACGAATACGGGGTGGCTCCTGTAGGTGTGCGTATGTAGTGCAATAAGCCCAGAGTGCTTCACCGAGTTTATCGTCCCAGTCTCGTTTATTGGTCTTCACGAGCTTTGACAGGATCTTAATGATCGTCTTGTTGAACGCCTCAGCTAATCCATTCGCAGCGGGATAGTAAGCTGTTGACGAAATATCTTCAATTTTGAACTTGTCACAAAACCTGACGAAGGCGCTGCTTATGAACTATGGACCGTTGTCATAAATGATCCGTCTTGGCACGCCATGTCGGTATATGACATGATGCTTAATGAAGTTGATGACGTTGTTCGTCTTCACTTCTCTAAGCGGAATTGCTTCAGCCCACTTTGAAAAGTAGTCCGTGATTGCGAGGATGAATAGATCACCTTTGACTGAAGGGGGAAAAATAGGGCCAACAATGTCCATACCCCATGTCTCGAACGGCTAAGACGCGGTTGACGTGTGCAACTGCTCTGGCGGTTGATGCATATAATTTGCATGTATTTGACAAGCATGACACTCTCGGGCGTATTCGATTGCGTCACGAACCATTGTTGGCCAAAAATATCCCATTCTCCTGATGCGATCATACAGTTTAGGGCCGGGCTGATGCGCACCACATTCTCCTTCGTGTGCTTCTTTAAGAACTTCTTCTGCTTCTTTGTTCGAAAGGCATCGTAGTAACAGACCATCGTACCCTCTATGGTATAACATATGGGTCTCGGTATTGTAGAAGAATCTTGGCGCTCTTCGGCGAATTGATTCCCTTTCTTTTACATCCTCGGGCAAAATACCATATTGGACGTAGTCAATGATGGGAAAGCGCCAATCTCGGGACTCAGACCTAATTCAAGTTAAGTTTACCTCCTTGGCGCTTATGTCTCTATCATCTTCCTCTTCAGTATCCATATTGTATATGGGTATGCAGAGTTGATGCGTCCTTACTGTGACTAATAGTTCAGTTTCGGGAGGCTGCGCAAGTGATACCGCTAGTGCTGCCAGTGCATCCGCATAAGCATTCTGGAGACGGGGGATATATTCAATATAGAATTCTTCAAAAGAATCTGCCATTTTAATGGCCTCCTGGTGGTACGGGATCAGGTCTTGGTTCCTGACTTCATACTCTCCACGGACTTGATTGACTATTAATTGAGAATCCCCAAAAGCTTCGAGATATTCGACCCCCAGCTCTTTGGCGAAACTGAGCCCAATAAGAAGTACGTTGTACTCGGCTATGTTATTGGAGCACGGACTAGTCAATGAATAAGCTCGAGGCATCACATGCTTCCCCGGGGAGATTAGGATAACCCCAACCCCGGAAGAAATTGTAGAACCTCTCGGGGTTATTACCCTATTAACTGCCCTCGACGCACCATCGAAATATAATTGTCATACATGCTGGTGCGACATAGTGTTAACCTCGTGGGTTTCATCCGGCAAGTCATCATATACTTCTGCCATATCTGTGGTTGGGTTTGCCACCAAAAGATCGCAAATTGCTTGTCCTTTGATCGACTTCCATTGCTTGAAGTGCAAATCATATTGGGATAAGAGAAGGGTGTTTTCAGCGAAAGTTGACTCCATTGTCGATTCCATTAAACTTTGATTTGTTTACACGAAATTACAATTAAAATAAACGAAAATACAACTCTCGAGAAAATAACACAGAAATTGTCTATCAACTCCTGCTTTGTGGGACTTTGCCTGTGCCGTGAGTGCTTTGGCTTATTGACCACCGATTCAAAGATCGTGAGGGTGCTTAGGGATCTCTCCTTCGTTTATCGAAGTAAAGATTTGAAAACGAATATCTTATCGATGTAAGATGTCCGTTCATCCAAAGATCAAGTCTGAGCTTAGATCTCTAGGAATCACCGAATGATGCTTGTCAAAGGGTGAAAGTTATCTCTCTTCTTCAAAATCACTGAAAGCTCAAGCCTCTTCTGCTCCAAAATGCTCTCTGTAGGCTGTCTAAAAATCACAATAGATAGCTGAGTCTCCATCAAACACTGATGATGGAAGTTACAATCTGACGACTTCCAGAAGGCTACAATTCGAAGATTTTCACATGTCAAAGAGTTAAAGCAAAGATTACAAAACGACGGTCTTTAGCAATACTCTGATTACAAATCAACGATCTCTTCAAACCAAGACGTGGAAATCCTCCCCGCGTACCATCATCAAGACACTACACCGATTCAATCACCTACGCCGCTTCAACAGCTATAAACACGAATGCAGCTTCTTATGTGAGATGATTGATCTTGATGGCTGCGACAACAACATGACTAATATTATATTAGCAACCATTAGAGGTGCTGATGAGCAGTGTAATGATATTCGACACACTCAGTGGAGATCATGACCTGCAGTTGATAGAGCGTTATTGAGATGCCTCAATTGTCACAAATGGCCTGAATAAGACCTTCTTTACTGGTCTTTGGTGTCATCCATATATAAAGACAGAGAAATCTAAATACTACAACAATCAACAGCTCGAACGCAGCTCGCTGCCAAGCATAGCTCGAACGCAGCTCCAATCGCTGCCAAGCACAGCCCAACGCAGCTCCAATCGCTGCCAAGCACAGCTCGAACGCAGCTCCATCGCTGCCCAACGCAGCTTATCAATCGCTGCCCAACGCAGCTTATCAATCGCTGCCCAACGCAGCTTATCAACCGCTGCCCAACGCAGCTTATCAACCGCTGCCCAACGCAGCTTATCAACCGCTGCCCAACGCAGCTTATCAACCGCTGCCCAACGCAGCTTATCAACCGCTGCCCAACGCAGCTTATCAACCGCTACCCAACGCAGCTTATCAACCGCTGTCCAACGCAGCTTATCAACCGCTGCCCAACGCAGCTTATCAACCGCTACCCAACGCAGCTTATCAACCGCTGTCCAACGCAGCTTATCAACCGCTGCCCAACGCAGCTTATCAACCGCTACCCAACGCAGCTTATCAACCGCTGTCCAACGCAGCTTATCAACCGCTGCCCAACGCAGCTTATCAACCGCTGCCCAACGCAGCTTATCAACCGCTACCCAACGCAGCTTATCAACCGCTGTCCAACGCAGCTTATCAACCGCTGCCCAACGCAGCTTATCAACCGCTACCCAACGCAGCTTATCAACCGCTGTCCAACGCAGCTTATCAACCGCTGCCCAACGCAGCTTATCAACCGCTACCCAACGCAGCTTATCAACCGCTGTCCAACGCAGCTTATCAACCGCTGCCCAACGCAGCTTATCAACCGCTGCCCAACGCAGCTTATCAACCGCTGCCCAACGCAGCTTATCAACCGCTGCCCAACGCAGCTTATGTTGTAAACATTCTTTTTCTAAACGAGTTAGAAAGAATAAAAATCAAATACAGTTCTTTCATTATTTTCTTATTTGCAAATTTTCCACCAAACAAAAGATGGCGACTCTGCTGGGGACTAGCTTCTCTGACGAAGAGGTGGTGGCGCAATCCGACGTTCACCTCACTGGAACAACCGTAGAAACCTTGGTCGTGGAGTTTGACCAAGTGAAATATGAAGAGGCCCTCTCTTCCGGATCGCTTAGCCCTAAAGCTAGGCGAGGTGCTTGCAAGAGCTCTAAAGAGGTCTTAACTACTGTTGAGACGCCAAAGAAAGCCCTCTCCTTTGGCCAAAGCCTCAAGCTTGCTCTGCAAGCCGAGGATTCCACGCCTATGTCGACACATCGTGTACTTGGTTGTAAAAGGCCTATGACAGAGAAAAGCACAATCAACGCCGATGACGCTGCTGCTAAGGCTTTGAAACAAGCCAAGAAAAACGCTGCTCGACGACGAAGAAGGTCCATCCGACGAGCACACCTTCGAGGAAATCAATCCCAAGTCCAACGCAAGGATTGCGTTTCCGAAGATCTGCACAAGCATTGCGTTCATACTCCAGAACGCACACTTCGAGGTAATGAATCCAATTACAAACCTCGAGTGATTCAACTTAAACGCGACCCTCAGTGGTGCGTTGTCCAATCAAAGCACAGCCCTGTTAAGGGAAAACAAGCACCTCACGAGTGCATCCAAACAAAACAAGACCCTAAGGGGTCTGTTCCGTCAACCAAACGCAGGCCAAGGCCTAGTGTTTATAAATCAAAACGCGACCCTCACACCTCGATTCCCGAATGCGATAGGGTCCGTCAAGTTCAACAAGAACCAATTTCGCCCATCCAAGGACAGGGGGTTTCATCCCCGATGAAGAATTGTCCTCGGGTCTCTGATTTGCGAGAGTTACTCTCCAGAGAAAAACCAATGCAACGAGCAGCTCATTCATGTCATTGTGAGCGGCTTATTTCAACAGTCCTCTCCGAATGTCATTGTTGTATGCCTGAGCCTCGCAGGTCTGTATTCGACAGACTGTCTGACGTCGCAAGACCTACCAAACGACGACGTCAAAAGAAGAAAGTTTCTGAAGCTGCATACCCTCAGGTTACCATCAACATGACCAGCAGAGGAAAAGCCCCGTGTCCCAGTTCCGATGAATCAGAAAGAAGCCATTCCCCGACCGTTCGAGAAATTTGCGATGAGTTCGAAGGGGTATATCGACATACTCGGTCACGGACTGGAGCTATCCGCCCGGTTAATTACCAAAAGTTAGCCTAAGGGATTACGACAAGTGATGAACATTCGGCAATAGTTGAATCTCAATCTTCAAGCTCTATCGGAGCACAGAAGGTTTCTGTTTACATGGCGGGAAATCCCGAAGACATAGCCAAAAGAGTCGATGAACATCACGTCATGCTCCAGGCGCAACAGGAAACCCTTCTCCAGATGAAGGATATGTTGGCCCAACTTCTGGCTGAAAAAGGCCAAAGACCCGAGTCTTCCCGGAAGACTACGTCAAAAGGAAAGCAGAAGGCGCACGAACACTCAGATCGTGAGACTCACAACTTGGATTCTTCTTCTGACAATGAGAAGGAGATGGAAAAAGAACTGTATCCTCAGTCAACCAAAGTAGACGAGCTAGAAGCCCGCCTTAACGCAATGGCCAACAGGAGCGAGCTTCGCGAGGAAGGAGTGATACGACCCTACCCTGCAGAATGGGATACGGCTCCCTACCCGCCAAAGTTTAAGGCTCCGGCGCTGCAACCTTTCGACGGTACAGGATCACCAAATCAGCATATCTACTACTTCAAGTCTCAAACAGGAGATGTGGTAGCCAATGATGCCATCCTGACGCGCTTGTTCATCGGTACTCTCAAAGGAGTAGCCTTTGAATGGTTTATGAAACTGCCTGCTGGATCTATCCAGAAATGGGTAGATCTGGAAAGGCTTTTCTTGGCCAGATTCTTCGAAGATGACACAGAAGTCTCGGTCCCTACCCTTCTTGCCACAAAGCAAAAGAAGGGAGAATCTATTAAGGCTTACGTGGAGAGGTTCCGTAGCATGGCATTGCGGTGCCCATCAGGTATGACTCAATCAACGCTAGTTGAAACTTGCAGGCACAACCTGCAGACTCAGCTCCTCGCTCAGATGGGAGTAGCAGAATGTCGCTCCTGGAGACAACTAGTTTCGCAAGGAGAACAAGCTGAAGAGATTGTCGCTCGGGTCAAAGCTGAAGAAGAGCCACAACCCAAACCGCAGCAACAACGCAATCAGAACAATGCCCAGCGGTCTAAGGGAAAAGAGACTCTAGCAGCTGACTACACGCAAGTACCACCGCCCACTAAGCAAGGCAAGACGCCCAATCAACAAAGAGCACCCAAGCAGTATTCGTTCAAAGAAGAGCATGTGGACACTCTGTTCCAACTACTTCGGAAGAACAATAAATTGCAGCTTCCTGAAATCAGAAAACCAGATGAAGCAGGGAAGGTAGATGACCCCAATTACTGTCGCTATCACAGGTTCTTGGGACATCCTACCAGAAAATGCTATGTGTTCAAGGACATCTTGCAAAATTTGGTGAATGCTAATGTACTTACTCTGAAGCCGGAGCAGAAGACTGTATCCACTAACCTGATTGCGGTCCAGTTCGGTGACTTTCCCCCTGTAGCTGCTGCAGATGAGGTCATTCCCGTCTATAAAAGGGAGATGCACCTGAAAAACACCGACTTACACAATCAGAAAGACAGGGGGTTGGTACCCCTCACAACCTCCCAAGGAGAAATCATGTGGGTCCATCCTGATCTAGTGGGTGACCAACAGTGGACGAATACCTCGTCTAAGAAGAAGGGAGGCAAGGCTAAGTCTTCCAACATGATTAGCCCCTCCGTTACTGAGAACGATGACCACCTCAAGACCCTTACAGATTCAGAAGAGGAGAGGATTGTCCTAGCAGCATACCCGGGGGATAACCCTGGTACTCGGTCTGGAAAGACTTACTTGAAAGACTACGGCCAGAATGTTCAAGAAGTTGAGGAACAGCCCCAAGACGCTGGGGGTTCTGTCCCGAAAAAGCCGGCTGATAAAGGGAAACAAAAAGAACTCCGTTTCAACAGAAATCTCCACCCAGAACATGGGGAGTCCAGCACTCCCTTCCAATTCAATGTTATGGCACAGTTGGCCAACATACCGGCCAGAATCACTCTATACGAGCTCCTGAGGTTGTCCAAAACTACCAAAGAAGCCCTGATCGAAGCCTTAAAGAACACCGAGAGCTTCATCACCCAAGTCACTCCAATTCCTGAAACTTCTGAAGATCAGACTTGTCGGCAATGTCAGTAAACTGCAAGAAGTTTACCCTATATATCGTTTACTCAAGAAGATATGCAGGTTAAACATGAACACGACAGGCCTTTGTACTATACGGGGTATATCGGATCTTCCGAAATCAGTCGTGTCCAGGTTGACCCGGGCTCCGCACTCAGCATCATGCCCTATAGAGTCATGCAAGTATTAGGAATTCCTATGCACAAATTGCACACTACCCAGACCACCATCTTCGGGTTTAATGCAAACAGCACTCGACCCCTAGGGAAGATCAAACTCAGATGCCAAATCGGAGACCTCAAGTCCGAGGTGACATGCTACATCATAGACGCAGACACTTCCTACAATCTATTGCTAGGACGACCATGGATACATGCAAACCGCATTGTCCCGTCTACCCTACATCAGGTCATGAAATATGCTAATGATGAAGGGGAAGTTCGAACCCTGATTGCAGAAAAATACCCTTTCCGAGGAGTGGAGAACTTTCATACTGATTCCGTTTTCTACTCAGAATCACAAGAAGAAGAAGACGTTGATAGCGGTAATGAGGCAGATGTCGAACCAGATCTAGAAGGGAATTGTCCGTGGGAGTTAAACTTTGATGTAATTGGGTCAGTCAAGAACAATAACAATGTACCGAGTGAGGGCGAGTGGTGCATTAATGAAGATTTTATTTTGGCGTACTTGTCTGATGAACCCATTAAAGTTGGACAAATAGTAAATGATCATGATGCAGGTACCCACTCATGGCACGCATTATGTACAGAGGCATGTCTAACACTCCCAATCAAGTCATCCTTCGCTTCCGATGAAGAGGTGGAAGACGCACAAAAGGCTTTCTACAAAGTCCCGTCCAAAAGGAAAGGGCAGAAGCCGATCCAGTTCGGCAGAGTCAAACCCGAACAACTTAAGCGAGGAAGTTCAGAGGAAGACGATGGAGTTCCTCAGTTTCATTATCACGAACCCAATTCCATCCAATTGATGAAACGAATGGGGTATAATTTTAATGAAAAACAGGGTCTGAATTTCGGGAAAGGTAGACGAACCCCAGTCCGAATGTCTCTAGCCCCTGAAGGAAAACCTCAAGATTATTACCACAAAACCAGAAGTGGTTTAGGTTATGTCACAACTCCCTCCGCCTCAGAAGATGAAATCAGTAATTATCTGGGCCAAGATCATTCATCCAGAATATCTTCCTGTGAATCTGACGTCAGTGTTGGACCCTTCTTTAAGAGTCTGACTGTAAACATGACTTCAACCAGTCATCCGGATGAAGACGCAGGGGGTGATGAAGAATTAATCGAATTCACCGACGATCCTTGGATCAAACGCCTCAACATCTTATGGGACATGTGTTTTGAACAACGCGAACCACCCACTGAAGATAAAGTGATCCAGATCAACATGGGAGACGAATCCAACCCCAAACCTATCTTTATCGCGGAAGACTTATCATCATCCGAAAAAGAGAATCTTATATCTCTCATCCGAGAGTATATAGATGTCTTCGCCTGGAATTATGAGGATATGCCCGGCCTTGACCCAAAGGTCGCTATGCATCGTCTCAACATCGATCCGGATGTAAAACCCGTTAAACAACAACAACGCAGGTTTCGTCCAGAGATCATGGAATCAATCGAGTCAGAAGTTAAAAAGCTTATAGACTCAGGTTTTGTCAGGGAAGAACAACACCCAGACTGGGTAGCCAACATTGTTCCAGTTCCTAAGAAGAACGGTAAGGTCCGGATATGCATTGATTTCCGTGATCTTAACGCAGCCTGTCCAAAAGACGAGTTTCCTCTTCCTATCACTGATGTCATGATCGACAATACTTGCGGATATGAAAGGATGTCTTTTATGGACGGATTCTCTGGGTACAATCAGATCAAGATGCACCCGGATGACGAGAAACACACTGCTTTTAGAACACCACTGGGGGTGTATTGCTATACAGTGATGCCCTTCGGTTTGAAAAATACAGGTGCGACTTATCAACGTGCAATAAACACGATCTTTCACGAACACCTACGTAAAAAGATCGAGTGCTACGTTGATGACATAGCAGTAAAGAGCCAATGTAAAGACGATCATCTTGCAGATCTGAAGACAATGTTCGAAATCATGCGAGCGCATCAGTTGAAGATGAATCCGACAAAATCATTCCTCGGAGTTTCAAGTGGAAAATTCCTGGGATTTATCGTTACTTCCAAGGGAATCTCTCTTGACCCAGAAAAAGTGCGTGCCATCCAAGACATGCCACCTCCGAAGAATCTCAAAGAGCTCATAGGTTTGCAAGGCAGACTGGCCTACATTCGAAGATTCATATCAAATCTTTCAGGGCGTTGCCAACCTTTCTCTAAGCTCATGAAGAAAGGAATATCCTTTGTTTGGGATGGAGAATGCCAAAAAGCATTCGAGGAGATTAAGAGATATCTCACTCAACCGCCTGTTCTCGTGGCTCCAATATCAGGGAAACCATTCCTATTGTACGTGAGAGCCATGGAACATTCTCTTGGTGCTTTGTTAGCCCAGAACAACGATCAAGGACAAGAACAAGCCATCTACTATTTAAGCAGGACTATGATGGGAGCCGAACACCAGTACAATCCAGTCGAAAAAGAATGTCTCGCCTTGGTATTCACAGTTCAAAAGATGCGACATTATCTAGTTGGACAAACAATTCATGTCATTTCTAAGGTGAATCCCTTAAGAGTTCTGATGACCAAACCATCGTCCCTAAATTGCCGGCTTGCAAAATGGGCTATCCTCTTGTCATAATATGATATGCAATTCATGCCGCAAAAGGCAGTCAAGGGTCAAGCATTGGCAGACTTCTTAGCCGACCATCCAGTGTCGGGAATATCTAAGTTGTATGAAGAATTACCTGATGAAGTTGCTGAAACTTGCGTTACTCAAGGAACCGCGCAGGTGTGGAAGTTGTTCTTCGACGGGGCATCCAGAGCGAATCCTCATGGAGCAATCACTGCAGGGGTGGGGGTGGTACTCGTCTCCCCGAATGGTCACATAATACCAAGAGGATTTTCCCTAATCAAACCCTGCACCAACAATGTAGCTGAATATAATGCCCTATTGTTAGGAATGCAATTTGCTGAAGAACTTAATGTTCAGCGCCTCGAAGCTTACGGTGACTCCCAGCTCATCGTTAATCAAGTCCGGGGGGAATACGAAGTACGCCATGAAGATCTGATCCCGTACTACTTCGCAGTGCTAAAGCAAGCTAAGAAGTTCGAGGGTTTCTTTATTGAGTACATCCCGCGAGCTCAGAATGCTTATGCAGATGCATTAGCCTCCTTGGCAACCTCATTAGCATTACCCCCAGAGGCTGAGACTACTATCTCAGTTGCAGGACGCGAATTATACTGTTTCAAGATTCCTACAGAGGGAAGCTCAGATGAGACATCGATAGGAGAAGTCTGCACAACCTCGAGGGAATTAGAAGCTAGAGATTGGCGATTCCCGTACATCGATTATGTTATATACGGAATTTTGCCCGATAGCCCCAAGGAAGCGGCCGCTATCAAACGGAAGGCCCTCCAATTCTATTACGATGCAGTTTCTCAAACCCTGTATCGTAGATCACATGATGGAATTTTGCTTCGATGTCTCTCTCGGAAGGAGGCAAAAGAGGCTCTTAAGGAAGCTCACGACGGGATGTGCGGAGCTCATCAGCTTGGAGCTAAGTTAGGCGATCGTCTTCGACGAATCGGTTATTATTGGCCGAAGATGTTCACAGATGCGGTAGACTACGCCAGACATTGCCACGAATGCCAAATTCATGGCGATTTTATCCATCAAGCGCCAGGTAATCTACATCCTACATCTGCAACTTGGCCATTTGAAATGTGGGGCATGGATATTGTGGGACCAATCTCTCCTCCAACTTCTAAAGGGCACCAGTTCATTTTGTCCGTAACCGATTATTTCTCTAAGTGGGCAGAGGCAATCCCGCTAAAAGAAGCCAAGACAAAGAATGTGATCAAGTTCATTAAACATCATGTCGTCTATCGCTTTGGAGTCCCGAGACGAATAGTTCACGACAACGGGACACAATTCGTTAGCTTTGGATTTCAGAGATTCTGTGATAAATTTCGCATCCAAAGTGTCGCATCCACGGCATATTATCCGCCGGCAAATGGTCTTGCAGAGGCTTTTAACAAAACTATCGTGAAGCTCCTCAAAAAGTTCGTTTCTAAGAGCCGACGAGATTGGGACGAAAGACTCGGTGAATGTTTGTGGGCCTACCGCACAACAGTAAGGACCCCTACAAGAGCTACGCCGTTTTCTTTGGTATATGGCTGCGAGGTCGTACTACCATTAGAAATTCAAATTCCTTCTTTAAGAGTCGCTATCGCAACCGGACTAACAGAGGAAGAGAAGCACGAGCGACGTTTGCAAGAACTTGAAGCTTTAAACGACAAACGACTTCAGCCTCAACAACAGATTGAATTATATCAAGCTCGTATTTCCAAAACCTACAACAAAAAGGTCAGAGAGCGGATTTTTAAGAAAGGTGATTTAGTTCTAGCTAATCGACGACCCATGGTAATGACTCATAAAACCAAAGGGAAGTTTAATCCCAAATGGGAAGGACCCTTTGTCGTGGAGACAGTCTGTTCCAATGGAGCCTATCGTCTCATCAACAAAAAAGGCGACAGACTTATCATGCCAATTAATGGAAAATTTCTCAAGCAATATTACCCGTAAGCTACAAGTTTCTTGAGCTTAGCTGGGGGTTGCTCATTAAATGTTTGTCTGAACAAATAAGTTCTCCTACTTTGTATGTCGTCAAGTTAACACTACACCTCTGACGATTTAAAATTCATTTTAATAAAAGAATTTTCCAAAGTCTTTCAGATAGCTATCAGCATAATCTGTTTTGAGAAAAGACCCCAATTTTGACTACGTTCAATACTTTTGAACGCAAGTCCTAAGGTTGCGTTCAAAACATGTCTACAGCTGCGTTTCAAGTACTACAGCCGCAGAACCTGACGCTGCGTTCGCACCAACAAACGCACAATGTGGTCATTTCAACTTCCAGAAATTACCCCAAACAACAACAAAGGGGATCCCCAACAAATTGGAGTGCGTCAGACTTATCTGAACACAGCTCAAATCTTAGAGCTGCGTTCAGATCTGTTTGAACACAAAGTCAGAATCCTGCGTCCTTGATAAAGCCTGCGTTCAGCCCTCCTGAAAGCGAGTCTGACGGCTGCGTTCAAGTCCTACAAGCTATAGAATCTGACACTGCGTTCGCACCAATGAACACACAACATGATCGTTCCAACTTTCAGAAGGTACTCTACAAACAGGAAGAAACCTAAAAGATCAGACTCATGACTATCATCCAAGTCTTGAAGTCGAGGTCAAACCTGTTTGGCAAAGCCAGATGTCCTCAATGGGCCTGCATTCAAACCATTCAGACACAAGAGAATAATTTTATAAAAGTTTTCGTACCACAAGAAAGACCATATCATTTCAAGAGATGTCAACAATTCATCACAGGCAAAAGTCATAATTGTCACGAGAGTATCAAAAAGTTATTACAGACTAAAAAGTTATCGAATATAAAAAGGGGGTTCCCAAAGGGAAAAGGACGCGAGATGGGCCCTAGCCTGGGCTATACGTGCAGCATTCTTAGCTCGGACCTCTGTGGCAGCCTTCGCTCTCAGTTCTTTAGCGGTGAGAGCAGCAGTGCCAGCTTCTGATCGCAAAGCCTGAAGAGGCTTTTCTATCTCAGGCTCCAAGTCAGTGATCTGCAGCTCCTCTATGAGTTCCACTGAACGTCTGAACGAGTAAACCTTCCTGGCACAGTGACCAGTCCAGCTGCGATTGAGGCGTTCAAGCAAATCCATGACATCATAGAACGAATCCAGAAAACCCAAAAATGGAGCCCATCCTTGCTCAGCGATGAAATGTGCCTGCTTCACCATGTTCTCCAGGAGATTGGTGAGGAAGTTTACATCCTCAAGGTCTGGGGTGTACATTTTACCACGAGGAACCATTGCAAGCGGTGTAATCAGAGGGGCGTCCTCTTGGAGAACTCCTTCTCCTTCATCATCAGATACAATGAGGGGATCAGCAGCAGAAGTCCCACCTTATAGACAAGCCAAAAGCAAAGTCAGAAATGCAGAAAAAGGCAAACGCAGTAAGTCTAAACATGCGTCAGGATCAGCCTGAACGCAAGGAAGTTAAAACTGCGTTCAACAGCTATGAACGCAGGACTTCTGCCTGAGCTCCAGACTAAGGGATTAACCCTTCAACTTATCAATAAACACGGAAGCCTTCTTCCACACTCAAGATCAAAGAACACATGAATAGTTGTTCGTATCTAAGACAAACAATTTTTATCAATAAACACAGGAACTTTTCCATGTGTTCAACAGGGAGAGTTCAACAATGGACACAAGAACTTCTCTTGTCATCCAAGATCAAAGAGATGAACAGTTTTTGGTCAAGAAGCATACAAGTTCTTCTCAAGATTGAAGAGACGAATTTTGTTCGTCATCATCAACCAGAAGTCGTCTTCAGAATGTCAAGAAAACCCATTGGCAGAGAATGACTGAAACGAAGAAAACAGAGAGACTTACCTCGAAGACCAGGCGGGGGAGGCGTCGACGTCGGCTTGGAAGAAGACCCAAAAACCTCCTCTGGCGGCGGGGTCGGGTGCATCGTCTTGTCGTCATCCCTCGAGCGAGATCTCTTGGGGGCCATGGCTGGAAGATGAAACGAAACAGCCGAACAGCTCTTTTAGAATTAACGAGAAGAAGCTCGTTTTTAATTTCAAGAAGGAAGCCTAAGCGATTAGGGTCCTTGACAAGTCCAATCAAGGCTATTTATATATATATAACTACTGTGGGTAGTATAGAGTTCCAAGACTCCCGACGGGTGAGGTCTCTTCGTCATCATTACAGTCGCTTGGACTTCCAATTAGACGCGGGACAAATCCCTGCGTCCGTAAAGCTGGACTAAACACAATGGTATGGAGAGGCGCTCTTAAATACGCAGCTCAATTCAAGAGCATGGACGCAGGGGGTACCCCTATTTCTAAAAACAGATGTTTGGAAAATATGCTGCTTGAGATGGGTTTCATTTTCCACAAGAAGTTGAACCCTACCTTCCTCAAAGTTGCCCTGAACGCAACACTTCTAACTTATCGACTCTCGTCAATAGAGCGATAAGTCCTCAAAGTTGCCCCGAACGCAACACTCCTAACTTATCGACTCTCGTCAATAGAGCGATAGGTCCTCAAAGTTGCTCCGATCGCAACACTCCTAACTTATCGACTCTAGTCAATAGAGCGATAAATCCTCAAAGTTGCCCCAAACGTAACACTTCTAACTTATCGACTCTCGTCAATAGAGCGATAGGTCCTCAAAGTTGCTCCGATCGCAACACTCCTAACTTATCGACTCTAGTCAATAGAGCGATAAATCCTCAAAGTTGCCCCAAACGTAACACTTCTAACTTATCGACTCTCGTCAATAGAGCGATAGGTCCTCAAAGTTGCTCCGATCACAACACTCCTAACTTATCGACTCTCGTCAATAGAGCGATAAGTCCTCAAAGTTGCCCTGAACGCAACACTTCTAACTTATCGACTCTCGTCAATAGAGCGATAGGTCTCCAAAGTTGCTCCAAACGCAACACTTCTAACTTATAGACTCTCGTCAATAGAGTGATAGGTCCTCAAAGTTGCTCGTTGCCCTGAACGCAACACTTCTACCTTACTGACTCTCGTCAATAGAGCGATAAGTCCTCAAAGTTGCCCCGATCGCAACACTCCTAACTTATCGACTCTCGTCAATAGAGCGATAAGTCCTCAAAGTTGCCCTGAACGCAACACTTCTAACTTATCGACTCTCGTCAATAGAGCGATAGGTCCACAAAGTTGCTCCGATCGCAACACACCTAACTTATCGACTCTAGTCAATAGAGCGATAAATCCTCAAAGTTGCCCCAAACGCAACACTTCTAACTTATCGGCTCTCGTCAATAGAGCGATAGGTCCTCAAAGTTGCTCCGATCGCAACACTCCTAACTTATCGACTCTCGTCAATAGAGCGATAAATCCTCAAAGTTGCCCCAAACGCAACACTTCTAACTTATCGACTCTCGTCAATAGAGCGATAGGTCCTCAAAGTTGCTCCAATCGCAACACTTCTAACTTATCGACTCTCGTCAATAGAGCGATAGGTCCCCAAAGTTGCTCCAATCGCAACACTTCTAACTTATCGACTCTCGTCAATAGAGCGATAGGTCCCCAAAGTTGCTCCAATCGCAACACTTCTAACTTATCGACTCTCGTCAATAGAGCGATAGGTCCTCAAAGTTGCTCCAATCGCAACACTTCTAACTTATCGACTCTCGTCAATAGAGCGATAGGTCCCCAAAGTTGCTCCAATCGCAACACTTCTAACTTATCGACTCTCGTCAATAGAGCGATAGGTCCCCAAAGTTGCTCCAATCGCAACACTTCTAACTTATCGACTTTCGTCAACAGAGCGATAAGTCCTCAAAGTTGCTCCAATCGCAACACCTTCCACTCGTCGACTCTTAACAATAGAGCGACGGGACCACAAAGTGTGCCACATTAATATTGTATTCCTGGCACTTACAGTATTCTTCCAGTATTTAAAGTAAAAGCATAATACAAGAGGAATAAATAGTTGTTGTCGCAATATCAAATTGGTATTTCATTGTTCCATGTCAAAACATGATATGAAAAAGAAACAATAAAAAAGCCAAAACGGCAGCATTACCTTTATTTAAAGGAAAACAAGGTGATCTAGGATAAGTGTTGTTCCTACCAAAGGAACGATACGAAAACAGGCTCATCAATTCATCAGATTAAATGAAGTTAGCTGAGACTTGATGTCAGAAAGTTTTTCTTCATGATCGGCCCGAACCAGCATCTCGGCCCGTTTACGAAGCTCATCCTCACCAGACAGCATGGCAGCTACCTCCTTCTTAGCCTCTTCCAGAGCACCAGCTTTGGCACGGTAATTCACCAGGGAAGCAGCACTTTTGACGTTGAGCTCAGTGACAATAGATTCTTCTCGTTTGAATTGGGTCTTCATCCTAGTCAACTCAACTTCAGTGGCAGCGATCTTCTCTCGCAAATTCTCCAGAGAAGTATTCGAAAGTGTCAGCTCAACTTGTTTTTGAGCATGTAGCTGTTGCTGTTGTTCAACCTCAACCTCTTCCTCAGCTATATGACGTCGAGCGGCTTCATACTTATTGAGTTCTTCGGCTCGAATATCCTCAAAAGTAGATGCAATCTGCGCTTGGATATCAGCGCGACCCAAAGCCTCCAAGAATCTAAGTTGTCCTTCTAGACGTGAGATAGCTTCAGAGCAGCGCTGAACGACGTCGACGTCACCTACAAGCTTGAGGTTGTTCAAACTATTCGTGAGCATGGGTTTGAAGGTATCAAAAGTATCTCGTCCGGCTAGCACAACCTCAATTATTTTCTTGGTAAGCCCTCTCAAGTAGTCAAGAGAAATCTTGACAAAATCTGGTACGTCTGCGGGGCTCGAAACAGCAATAGGCGACGGTACAAAAACTTCTAAAGATGCTAAGCCAAGTAAAAGACCAGCAGGCGATTTCGGTGTAGTGGCTTGTGAAGGAGTGCCGATATCCGGCTGAGATGGACTCGATTGCAAAGCCATCAGTTCCCCCATTTGAGATGACCTTGGAACGTCTACCACTTCGGTAGAGGCTAGAGAAATTGTCAGTAAAGTCGTCGGTGGAAGAGCCGTTGTGGAGGTCTCCAAACGAGGTGGCTCTGACACCTGAGCTGGTGGTGGTATAAGCTGTTGCGTCGAAGGAGGGGTGACAGTACTCGCTTCATGTATCATAGGATCAGTATGAGAAATCTATTTAAATACAGAGAAAAGATTAGTGGAGCTAAAACAAACGGCACTTACCAGCGAGAGGTAGGGGAATGTAGGCTGACGCTTTGTCGGAAAAGGATGATGGTGGGATATACCAGTCTTCTGGATCATCGCTGTCATCACCTAAGTTGTCATCATTTTCATCACCCCCACCTTGGTCACCCCCATCATTCATATCATCATCGCCATCGCTATGATCCACGGGCTCATCCTCGCCTACGGAAGAAAATGCTGATGCATCTTCGGTGATTGTAGGCTTTGCTATGATCCCAGTGGTAGGGCTAAGCTATGAATCGTCTACAATTGGCAATAACACAGAGGTGGAAGGAGACTTGTCTGTTGCTGAGTCTTGCTGGGCAGTCACAATAGGTTCTTGGGTAGGAGTTATGTCTTCTGCAACATGAGAGGCAGTGGAGGCAGTATCATGAAGCGTATCTTCAGGGACAAAATCTGCACCCCCTGCAAAAGATTCATCTCCACGCTCTTCTTCATACAATGAATGAGCAGAAGAATCATGACCTCCTAAAGCAGGACCGACTGTGGGGAGACCAGGCTGAAGCGAGAGTTCCATAGCAGCCGATTCTTGTTCTTCATCTTCGGTACACCATGATTTCTGAGCATCTGTCATAAGTTTGGAAGCAGGGGGTTCGAGTGTTAACTTCCGACGAGCTCTTTTGTCATACTTAGCTTCTTCAACCGGCCCCAACGCCCGTTTTCCGGTGGCACTTTTACTCCGAGTTTGAACTCCTGAAGGTTCTACCTCGCGAGGATCCGGTATCCTGACCTCTTCCTGAACTGGCTCTGGTGATTGTTGTCGTTCGTCCTCTGGAATCGACTTCTCATACGATAAATATTCGCTAGCACCACGGGCGCGGAACCTTTTGGCACTCTTCTTTGAAGCATACCATTTGCGGATGGCTTTCAAGCAAGAGGTATTCATGTTGTAAGCTGAAATTTGAGAGGCAGCTTGGTACCACGTGCAAAAACTCAAAGAAGTACGAACATTGGGCGTCTTATGTGGCAGTCGGAATTTTGCTCCGGTACAACCAGCTACTGAGTAGTACCAAGCTCTTGCTCCTTCATACACATTACCTGTGTACGCAAGAGTAGGGTTTGGGTTCCCAACATAAATCTCATCATAGCCAAATTGCCGAGAAAAGCGATAAGGCTGATATGGTTCAATAAAGCATTTCCTCCCTTGTCGAAAAATAAGATAGCCCGGACGAATGTTTATGAGCCACCAAAAGGCACCCCTGCTAAGCATGGTGAAAGAATTCGGTCCCGGAGCGTCTTGATGAAGTTCTCCATACGAGCCACCTTCGAAAGTAGGAAACTTGCAAGCAATCTCGTAATTATAATCCCGCCTCAATATTTCACGGAATTTAACTTGATACCAACCAGCCCACTCAGAGGTTTCTAACTGCTGAACAAGAGGAGTTGAAGCGCCACTTGATTCAGAAGTCGTCATTATCGGAGGACAATGCAACACAAACCAAGACACCAAGTAAATGTATGGCATCGGCACTCGAGGGGTTGGGGTCTGAATGATAGTCTTCCCTTCGGAATCCACTTTCTTGACAGCAATAAACTCAGAAGATAGTTCTCTCAAGCCACTCTGTAAGCAGCACACCATGGCTGAAAGAAGGTTCAAAGGTCGTCCATGAGCCAGTAGAACAACAGGGTATAAAATCTCTACTGTAATAGCGTCCACCGGTCTTGTGGGTACCACGCAACGCTTCAACCAAAGAGTCAGAAAACCAGCGAACAAAGCCATGTCCGAGATAGGGACTTCAGCCTGATAGTGGAAGCTTTCAAACGTAGTAAATGCCGGGAAGACATCCTCTTCTACCTCGCAAGTATAATGAGAGGTGGTGTCGTTGATGCGTTCCGTGATCTCCTCGAGGGTACTAGCCGCTAAGCGAGTTACCTCAGCTTCTTTGTCCCACAGATTGCAGAAAAGATACTCCGACCACTGTCCTTGTTTTACACCACTTGCTCTCTTCCCGGTAATTTGCGCACATATCTGGAAATGGCACATCAATTCCCAGTAAGTGTCGTAGACTTCGGGAGCACCATTTTTCAGGATCTCTAATTCCCTGCTTCCGGGAACAAACTCCTCATAAGGCAATTCTCCAAAGGAAAATCTAGAAATCTCAAACATTTCGTGGAGAGCAAAGCCCAATTCACCAACTGGAGTGAAAAAGGTGCCGGTATGAGGATTGTAGAATTCCAGCATAGCGAAGAGTCCGCTGTAATTCGGAGGAATGCCATATCGAGTGGCCGTTATTGGAACTCTCAAATCCGAAACTCTCAAAGGTTCTTCTAGTTCCTCCAAGACAAAGTTTACCATCCGGGCCCACCAGTCCGCATCACTGGAA
This sequence comes from Asparagus officinalis, assembly GCF_001876935.1. NCBI lineage: Eukaryota > Viridiplantae > Streptophyta > Magnoliopsida > Asparagales > Asparagaceae > Asparagus > Asparagus officinalis. Next base: position 88,896 of record NC_033798.1, on the reverse strand, counting down.
TGAACCCAAGTAGGGGCCCTGAAATCTCGAGCAGGGAACTCTCCTTTGACAGAAATAAATGTTCTAATAAACACCTCTGCCAATTTAGCAGACTCTCCGACAGGATGCTCTTTTTGGAATAAACCTGGCTTCAAAGCCATAAAATTATTGAAACCGGCCGGATGCGTGCCCCGATGAGTGATGTGCCCAGTGGCGACACCTCCTTGGTCCTGAACAAGATCCCAATTCATCGACCGCGGGATAGAAGCGTTCTGATAATAGGAAAATGGCCACATTCGCTCCAAATTTGGAAGGAAAAGGCGACGATTATTGACAGTCCTCAGCCATTTGTAATTCCCTCCCGACACCCTTTTGGGGTCCATCTTAACAGAATCCCCGAAAAGGAAGGATGGTTTCTGTAAGATCTCACGTCCAGCAGTCTTAAATTTAGCATTCGTAACCAAGGATCTAAGAGTCTCGGGGAAGGCTTCAGTGATGAGCTTTGATCGTTCTTTGTGGGTATTTTGAAATACTGGATACTCGAAGGCAAAGCTGAAGACCGTATTTTTCTCCGCACCTCCCGCATGACCAAAATAATGGTTGAAGGAAAGAGGCTCGTTGGAGTAGCATACTGCAAATAGAAAAAACAATCAGAAGAAGTCTAACTCAAGAATACAAAGTTCAGACCTGCGTTCGGGGTCTTGAACGCAGGGTCTCAACCTGCATCCAAAATTTTAAACACAAGGTTCAGACCTGCGTTCGTGGTCTTGAACACAGGGTCTCAACCTACATCCAAAATTCTAAACACAAGGAACGATGCAGCTAGCCATACGTTTAATTGGTAAACACTGAGAATTATCTCTCGAGTTTAAAGATGGAATACGGATCGTCAATCAAGAGTCGAAAATGAGAGATCTGTCAAATCGACTTCCAATGGGTCAATCTTACCATTAGTTGAAGGAACCAGCGACGAAGGCGTGAGAACCTGATCATCCCCAGAGGCTCTAGCCAAAGGAACATCCGGAGCTTGGGCGGTCTTCGATTTGGAGGCCATTTTCTTCTTGGGTCCCATGGCAACCGTGGAGTGGAAGACGAGGATGGGCGGAATATTCAGGAACGGACCCTTTCCTCCATTGAAGCGTTGGAGAAGATGAACAGTAGCCCTGTTTAGAAATCAAGTAAGAAAGGGAAAAGTCGAATGACTTTTTGATTTGACCTCCGTGGTCCATTTATAAACAGCTGTAGCTGTCAAATCGAAACGAGATTTTAGGTAAAATCTCACCGGAAACGTGATTCTCGTGTTTTCAAATGAAAGGGGGGGGTTTCAACTCCCAAACGCACCCTCATGATCAAACAGTCGAACGCATGATTTAGACGTATGTTCTGATAGACGAACTCAGCCTACCACATAAATAACTCCTTCAAAGGGGTAAATATCCCAAGTAATAATCAGACGGTCGAGATCATTTTACCTCAGACGAGCTGATCAAGAAGATTCTTCCGAAGCTGTCTCCCTGACTAAGCTGGGGATGAAAGTCTGTTCATACAAGCTGAAGTCTAAGCCATTGTTGACGAATCAAATAAGAAGGAGGATGTCGACAAAATTTTCCTAAAACCCCGAGATGCTCTACTCAGTCTACGATGGAATACATTTAATCAGCAAAGTTTTGTATTCCAAAGTATTCCGAAAATTCGTCCCAGGCAACCGCGAACTTTCAAAAACTTTGGAGGGGGTTCTGTAGGCTGTCTAAAAATCACAATAGATAGCTGAGTCTCCATCGAACACTGATGATGGAAGTTACAATCTGACGACTTCCAGAAGGCTACAATTCGAAGATTTTCACATGTCAAAGAGTTAAAGCAAAGATTACAAAACGACAGTCTTTAGCAATACTCTGACAGAAAGGATTACAAATCGACGATCTCTTCAAACCAAGACGTGGAAGTCCTCCCCGCGTACCATCATCAAGACACTACACCGATTCAATCACCTACGCCGCTTCAACAGCTATAAACACGAATGCAGCTTCTTATGTGAGATGATTGATCTTGATGGCTGCGACAACAACATGACTAATATTATATTAGCAACCATTAGAGGTGCTGATGAGCAGTGTAATGATATCCGACACATTCAGTGGAGATCATGACCTGCAGTTGATAAGAGCGTTATTGAGATGCCTCAATTGTCACAAATAGCCTGATTAAGACCTTCTTTACTGGTCATTGGTGTCATCCATATATAAAGACAGAGAAATCTAAATACTGCAACAATCAACAGCTCGAACGCAGCTCCATCGCTGCCCAACGCAGCTCCAATCGCTGCCAAGCATAGCTCGAACGCAGCTCCATCGCTGCCCAACGCAGCTCCAATCGCTGTCAAGCACAGCTCGAACGCAGCTTATCAACCGCTGCCAACGCAGCTCATCCATCACTGCCCAACGCAGCCCGTCAGTCGCTGCCAAACGCAGTTCAATCACCGCCAGAACACAGGTTAAGGTTCTGACTCATTCAAACGTGATCGTAACAACTTCGAAGCTGTTCTTCACCCACGATTTGAGGAGTGGCTTTAGTGGGTTGTTACACCCGACTAATGGGGTAACTAAACCCCCATTTAGGCGCGGATTATGGGGGCAGTTACACCCCTAATCCCCCTATAAATAGCAACAAACTCAGGTAACTAAACCCCCATTTAGGAGTGGATTATGGGGGCAGTTACACCCCTAATCCCCCTATAAATAGCAACAAACTCAACAGAGTTAAGGGGATCGGATTTTTGATAATCAGATCGAGGGCGGATTTTTGTTGAGAGGATCTTTCAGGCGAGGTTGGATTTTGGAGAAGATCTTTCGATCAGATCTTCCAGAAAAAAAAGGCGGATTGACTCCTTACACAGTCTGGGAAATCAACAGACGGGGGAACTCTAAACCGTCGATATTTGGCTTATTAACCGAATTATTTTCGGTTCAAACAACTCTATCATTAGAGTTTGTTACTTGTTCTGAATCACGACACTCGTCAAGAGTTATCAACCAGACAAGACAGTTGTTCCAGTGAGCATAGATATTCGGATCGTCAACGAGAAGCAAACTCGACGCAAGCATTCGAGGGAGGCATCTCATCGCCACCGTGAAGAACCCAGAATTAAACAAAGGAGAGAATCCCGATCATTCTCTTCTCTTTTGTAATCGAAAATCCAATTGTAATTGAGAGTTGAGAGAATTGTAATCATTCTTTTTCTAAACAGTTAGAGAGAATAAAATCAAGTACAATTCTTTTCTTATTTTCTTGTTACAAAATTCACCATGGGCTGCCGCGCCTTAGCCGCGGCACCATGGGCTGCCGCGCCTTAGCCGCGGCACCATTGGCTGCCGCGCCACAGTGCTGCCTGATGACGTGTATATTGTTCTTCTATATTGTTTTGAGTGGTGTTTGGACGTCTGTAAGCATTTTTTGACGCCTACAGATACCCCCTCCAAAGTATCTCAGACTCATTATTTTTTAGAGAGGGGTCTGGGACACTTTGGATATGATAAGCTTTCCCTGCAATCTCTCCAGTGATTCGTTGAGGAAATTGCGTAGAACGGTTTGTGAATGGCTTCAATCCTTGACTTCTTCATCTTTTAGCCTATTCAGTGCTTTGTAGAATAGCTAAAATTCCTCCGGTGCTATGTTTATCGTGTGGCCGTTGTCGAAGTCTCGAATTAAAACTGCTGTCGAAGAATTTGAGAAATAGTTTATACTCATATACTCATCGGAGTGTTCAGGTATGTATTCCAAATACAACAGGAGATGTATGTGTTCAAACACCCCAGGGATCATCGTGTATGCTGAATGCTCTTGCGCAGCAGTGTGGACTATGCAAATATCCACAACCGCGACAGCGTATACTGTCGCGCTTGAGTGCTGCAGCATGGACTGTCGCGCTTGAGCGCTGCAGCATGGACTGTCGCGCTTGAGCGCTGCAGCATGGACTGTCGCGCTCGACCGCGACAGTATAAATTGTCGCGCACCACTTCGGCCAGTCGGGCTTATAAACTTGCTGCTGGGCTCTCTCGGGTCATTTTTACCAGCTTCTTTGAGTTCGAAACTCTTCAAATCCCCCATATATGATGACCTTTGGCTCTTCTCCTCTTCACATTTTTGTATTTGGGCGATTCATCTTTGAACGAGATCTAGGGTTTCTAGGGTTTCTTGGGTTCTTTTTGCTCTCGAGCTTTTCCTTCGAATTGAACTTGATTTCATCCGACCCTTGGTAAAACCACACCCCTATGTTGTATTCTAAGGTTCAGTTTTGATCTTTGCTTCAGTTTCATCTAAAAACCCTAATTTTTCTTTGTTTTTAGACTGTTTCCATCATGTCTCCAAAGAAAGCTCGTGTTTCAAAGGGAAATTCTGCTGCACCAGTACCTGAGGAGGTTGAGACCATTACCACGCCATTTGGAGGTAATTTCCAAACTCTTTATCTGTTTAAAAATACTGTTTTTGACCAGATCACCTCGCTTGTCTCCTTTGAGGGGCATCCGGGAAGAGTTGACGTTCTCCTCTGAGAGGACTGACGCTGAAAAATACTTATCTTGTTCAATCAAGATGTGTACCACGGCCAAAATTCGAGTTTTCATCGAATTAGAGGCTTTTCAACATTGAAGACCGTTGTTCAGTTACTGCGGCAGCTCGTGCTATCGCGCCTGAGCGTGACAGTGTATGCTGCCGCGGTAACGTACGACAGCAATCATCGCCGCGTAGGCCAAGTGTGGGGGGTCTTGCTATGTTTAGTCTCTTTTATACAACTGTTTCCCAACTTTTCTTTGCAATCCCCTTTCCCTCTGTAGCCTTCTCTGATAGAGAAGACCCAGGCCAGAGTGGTGTTCTTCATGCCTCTTTCAACGACGACTTCCTGGTTAGAGAGGCCAGCCAATTTAGTGAAGATCGTGATAATAATGTTCCGGAGTTGATTCGCGAGGGAGGCCGTCGCACTCTGCGTGCTCTGCTGACTGATTCACCCTTGACTTCAACTCGGGATTCTACTGAACCGTTGAAGAAACCTGATTATCTGTTTGGTGATTCGATAGAAGATCCAGACAATCTCTGTCGTGGCCCTGAAATTTGGTCGAATGAGCACGAAGGTGCTTTTCTTCCTTCGTCCATTCCCTCGACAGTATTCCCTTCTGCAATTAAGGAATTTGGCTGTTTTGAGGAAAATGACGTGGCACCTGACAGAAGATCATTATTCCCTTCTGCAATTAAGGAATTTGGCTGTTTTGAGGAAAATGACGTGGCACCTGACAGAAGATCATGAGCGCATTCATTGCGGATTCATTGGTAAAGATGTTAGTGCTCCTGGCTCCACCGGTAGGCATAATATCCGTGGTCTTCATCTAGGAATATTCGGACCAGATGGAGGGCCCCAGAATGAATTGATGATAAGGGCCAACACGGTAAAGAATAGGCTCGCTCGGGTTGGCCGAGAATTTCCCATTCCAAAATTTAGATGTTACTGATGGGTTCACTCTCTTCTTGACAAATGGTGGGCTAGGATGACCAACTATGTACTCCATCGTTGGGATCAGGAGTTAAGGAACTTGGGATTATATGCTCCAATCCGAGCCAGCATGCATGGTCTCCCAGTCAGTGTAGATCACTTCCTTGCCTTGTTCGAGTTTTATATTCCGGAGACCAATACATTTCTTACCAAATATAGGGAGTTAGGGCTTCCGCTCCACGAAATGATGAAGGTATCTGGACTGCCACTGGGGAATACTCCTTATCAAGAATATTTTCCCAACAATCGTCAACTTATGAAGATGAAGAAGGCTGGCTCTCCTGCTTATGACATTCTCTGGGAATTAACTTGTCACTATCAAATAGCGATAGCCAAGATTGAAGTAAAGAGTAAGAAGGCAGCTCGAGTCAGTTTAAAACAGTTCGCTGACTATTTGTTTCAGAATCTCGAGAGCCCGACCGGTGAAGCTGTCTGCGAATCTCCTATTCTGACTCCTTCTGAAGTTAATGTGCTGATTACCAAGATTAACGCCCAGTCCTATAGAACCGAGTCTCTCCGCTATGATTGCTGACCTCCATAGCGGTTTGCGTAACCTAGCCAACACCTTTACCAAAGTGGGTGCCGAGCCTTCAACTAAGATTCCTTTGTCGAGCGTCGAATTGCCGTACACCTATTTAATGGCGTGGCTAGTTCTCCATCGAGCGGACATGATGTCAGCACCTGACGTGTCTGATCCCAAAATCCCCTTGCTGCAGCTCTTAGAAGGATGTAAGTGGTTATATCCTTCCCGACCGTGGACTGACCGGGTGAGACAATTCAAGAATGCCAAGTGCTGGGAATTCTATAAGTGTTTCCCTCGGTTTTCTGGTGCCTATAATGACACGCTTGTTGACGAGGAAATGCCTGGGGCCGACAGGACTTCTCTCGACATGGGTAGCTTCCATTGGCTTATGAACAATAGACCAGGTTATAATGTTTTCCGATCGAAGAACCTTTGCAGGATCGAACCTTATTTTCCTTACCGTTTTGCGTGACAATTCGGCTACGATCAACTGTACATCGGGAATCCCAATAAGTTGTTGATAACCTGCGGAAGCCTCATTGATGGAGTACGAGCCTGGTTCTGGAATGTTGCTGGCTGTACCAGAGCTCAATTTAGTTTGCCCGTTGTTGAGCCTGAACTCCACATGACCTTTGTTTATTGCCGGTGGATTTTAGCCGCCAACACTCCTCTTGCGAAGAAGAAGCTTTTCGAACTGGAATCCGAGGCCGTGGTTTGGAGAATTGTATCTAAAAAAAGAAAGGAACCTGCTACATCTTCCCACAAAGGAAAACAGGTAGCTGATTCCGAAGAGAGTGACGACTTTGAAACATCTAGTGAAGAGGATGAGAGTAGAGATGAAGCAGAGGCTGATGTCCCTCTATCTCCCGTGGCTCACAGGACTCGTCGACCTTCTTCGCCCAAATCACCCAGTGCTCCTTCAAAAGGTATGCAAATGAAGGAAAAGAACATTCCCTTGTCGTCCTCCAATAAGATGACTGTGAGATGGCCTGCCCGGGAGGAAGAGGCAGAAGAAGAGGAAGAAGACGTTGCCCCGCTTCTTAGCAGGAAGAGATCCCGGCCTACTGCTCCTGTTGAAGTTCAACCTCGACCGGCTCAAAGAACCGAACTGCGTACCAAGTTTCGACATGAGAGCTCTGAGGTTCCTCAAGATTCTCGTGCTTCAAAGAGGATTAAGAAGACGGCTCATCGACAACGTCAACTTTCTCCGTTATTTGAAGAGAAGCTTACTCAGGATCTTCCAGTTGATGAAGAGGGTAAGATCTCATCATTTTTTTTATCTCACCTTTGAATATAGCGTCTTATTTCTCTTTTTGCCATTATAGCTGAGCCAGAAGAGGAAGGGGAAATCGTGCCCGAGCCTTCTTCTCCGGGTTTAATGGATGTTGATGAGTCCAGCTTCAATCAACAGGTGCAAAAAGCGATGAGTGAAGAACCCCTCAATGTGGACACTGCCCCTCCTCCGGCCACTACATCGACCTCACCAACTGCCGACACAGGTACAGATGTTTTCTCATTTGGGGGGCATTTCCGGAAGATAAGTGAATCGGAACGTGTTCCTCTCCTACTAACTTGTGCGCTTTATCTTCTTTTAGTTAAACTAAAGGAGGTGAGTGCGGATAGTAGCGCTGCTGACCCCGCAATTGTTATTGAAGGTAACCTTATTTTGTTTGCTTTGATTCTTTTGTATTTCTTGCATGTGCGTTGACAGATTCTTCTGCTTAATAGACACCCCTGTCAACGAACTGAGAGACACGGAATTCACCCATGATATGGGTATCAAAAATTTTGATGAACGCGACTTCAATCTTGATATTTCCGAAGATGTACACCTGGAGATCTCCGATATATTATCAACTCCGGTTCCATCCGCTACTGCAGGACCAACTACTCGAGTTGAATCAACTGAAGTAGGTGCATCAAAAGGTATACTCTTTCAGACTCAAGTTTTCAACTATACTTTCATCTCTTATTGTTTTTTGGATGACTGAGATGAGAATTTTAGACGTAGGACCAACGAACGAGGTTGATGCGTCTACCGTCATTGGTGAATGCGATCAACCTGAAGGCTTGGGCTTCGTACTTTTGGCAAATCCCCCAGCCGAAGTTGAACCGCCAGTCACTGCTGCCCCAACTTCTGTTATCGTTGAAGCTGAACCTGTTGTGCCTTCCGCTTCGACTCCAGTGGATCATGAAGTAGGAGGGCCGAAGGCTACAATAGAAGAGCAACCTCCTGCTACTTCGGCTCAACTTGGTAAGTTTTTTTATATATATCCCATAATTAGATCTATACTTGGAGAGTGTTTATTCATCCTTTCCTCATTCATAGAACTTGTTCCTCAAGATCTCATCGATTTGAATCCAAAGCCATCGAGGATTTCATATGAACAATCATCTGGTGTAGCGAATCAACCGACGAACGCTATTTCTGAACAAATCCCTATTGTTATAGAACCTGCTATGACTTCAACAATCCAAGGTAACCCGGTTGTGAAGCCCTCCAGTGAGCCTATATATTTTTTGTACTTACTCCATTTATTCTCCTTGCAGCTCTTTCTTCATCCTTGTCCGAGCGTATTCAAACTTTATTGGCAGATGAAGATCCAGACAAAGTTGTCCTTTGTGCTGATGTCCAAAGCTTCATTTTTTTCTTAAACGTCATGGTTGATCGGATTCTCCTTAAAGGTTCACCCTTTGAACTTTTCAGGAAGTCTCTCGATCGCCATGTGTCAGGAATTAGAGAACAGGGGTGTGCTGAATTATCTAATTCCATTGAAGCCTATTTGGACGATCTTAAACAACACATTGAACAGTTGCAGAACTTTCGAGCTAATGGCGCATCTTCTTACATCGCTTCTCAAATGGACCTGAGGCTACAAGCATGGCGTGATTCTCAGAAATCCATTGAATCTGAACTTCAAGTACTGAAAACTCGCATCAATCAACTCCAGGTGAGCGCTGCCAAGAAGGCACAAATCAAGGTAGACCTGTATCGTGACTTGGAGTCGTGTCGGGCAGAGATAGCTCATTTAGAAAAGCAACTTGCCGAAGCTAAGGATGCTTGTGAATTTTTGGAGTCTGATCTAGCAGAGGTGACTCAAGCTGAGGTGATTACACTCCGGCAACTGAATCTCCAGGATAAGATTTTTGCTGACAAAGAACAAGAGGTTGCCAGAATTCAAAGCATTGATGAAAGGAAATTTAAAGCCAATCTGATACCTGAGCTCAAACTGGCTTATGCGACCAAGCTTTCCAAATTAGAAGATGAACTCCGCCATTACAAATTATTGTAATTTTGAAAACATACATTTCTTTTTTTTTTACATTGTTTTGTTTGAACTCTTTTGGTTAATATAGTGAACTATTTTGCTTATTAAGATTTTATTATGATTACTCATTCTTGTTTAGAATAAATAACCATAATACTCATAGGATTTTTGGCAAATCCTCAGCCATCAACGGATTTGATATGCCTTTACCGACTACCGTTTGAGTCGGGCTAGTATGTGAATTATCTAAATCCGTTTCACATATAACGTTGCGCTAAAAGAATTAAACTCTTTTAGACTTTGAACTATCATATTGAATATGTAGGCTACATGTGTTAGATGTAGGCTTATCTCTAATAAGGGATAGAGATAACTTCCCCCATGTGTGAACGACATGGATTTTGGAATGAGAGTAAGTTATACTTCCTACACAGGAAAATGAACTCAGAATTGGAGAGAAAAAGAATTGCCTATTCCATTTCTCAATCTCTTGTTTGTTGGTAGAGATTGGTAGAGATAAACCCAGAATTAGGGAGGAAGAATTTTATATTCTATCTCCTGGTCTCTTGTTTGTTGATAGAGATAAACCCGAAATCAGAGAGGAAGAATTTTATATTCTATCTCCTGGTCTCTTGTTTGTTGATAAAGATAAACCGAGAATCGGAGAGGAAGAATTTTATATTCTATCTCCTGGTCTCTTGTTTGTTGGTAGAGATAAACCCAGAATCGGAGAGGAAGAATTTTATATTCTATCTCCTGGTGAAAAGGAAACTCAAAGTGGAATCTCCACAATCGGAGAGGAAGAATTTTATATTCGTTCGCAAAAATGAATCGAAAGGAGATTTTAGCTGTGGTCCTAACTGTAGTAAGGTTTGACCAAGTGGGGGTTTTGAGACGATTCTAACTGTAGGAGGGTTTGATCGCTCGATTTGTGGGCCTCTTGTTCATTGAAGGAATCGAGAGGGGATTTTGGCTTTGGTCCTAACTGTAGTAAGGTTTGACAAAATGAAAGGTGAAAGTTTGAATGATTTTAATCCATAACGGATTTTGGTGTACTTTTTGTCAATCGATTCGATCGATGAGAGATTTTGTGAGGAAAGATTAATTGTTTACAAATTTGAATCTCGTCTCAACAAAAGTTGTAAAAGAACTTTGTGATAATCAAACAATGAATTATTCAAATGACCAATTTCTCATTTAAAACAGTGAACTGATCTCGGGTTATCCTGAAATATCCTATATAGGATTCTCTAGGAACTTCCCACTTTACATAGGTTATCCTGAATATATTATGGATAATATTTTTTCAGGAACGTCCCATTTATTGGCATCATCAATTTGTTGCCATCTTGGGTAATTAGGCGATAAGCACCATTTGAATAGACTGTTTCTATTACAAATGGTCCTTCCCATTTTGGTTCAAATTTTCCTTTCTTTTTGGAGTTGAGGATCATAGGCCGTCTCTCAGCTAGGACCAAATCTCCTTCTTTAAAACTCCGTTGTCGAACCTTTTTGTCGAAAGCTCAGGAAATTCTAGCTTGGTAGAACTCAATGTGCTGTTGAGCTTCTAACCGCTTTTCATCGAGCATCTCGAGTTCTTCGAGACTTTTCTGATGTTGTTCTTCGGTTGTCATCTGGGTTACAAGAGCAATCCGAAGAGATGGAATTTATATTTCCAGTGGAAGAACGGCTTCACACCCGTATACCAACGAATACAGGGTCGCTCCTGTCGGTGTACGTACTGTGGTACGATAGGCCCATAGAGCTGCGCCAAGCTTGTCATCCCAATCTCGTTTATTTGTTTTCACAAGTTTCGATAAGAGCTTGATAATTGTCTTATTGAAGGCTTCCGCCAATCCATTTGCTGTGGGGTTGTAAGCTATCGATGACACGTCCTGAATTCTGAACTTCCCGCAAAACCTGATGAAGGCATTGCTGATGAATTGAGGATCATTGTCATGTATGATTCGTCTTGGGACACCATGTCGGTAGATGATATGGTGTTTGATGAATGCGATGATGTTATTCGTTTTAACTTCTTTGAGCGGAATCACTTCAGCCTATTTAGAGAAGTAATCGGTGATTGCTAGGATGAACCGATCACCTTTAACTGACGGGGGATTTATGGGACCAACAATATCCATTCCCCAAGTCTCAAATGGCCATGACGTTGCTGACGGGTGTAGATACTCTGGAGGCTGGTGCATATAATTTGCGTGTAATTGACATGCTCGACATCGTCGGGCATACTCAGCTGCGTCCTTTATCATAGTTGGCCAATAATATCCAATTCTTCTAAGTCGGTCATAGAGCTTAGGACCGGGTTGATGTGCGCTACATATCCCCTCATGCGCCTCTTCGAGTGCTTGTTCTGCTTCCTTATTGGATAGACAACAGAGTAATAAACCGTCGTACGACCGTCGATACAACATTTATGATTCAGCGTTGTAGTAAAATCTCGGTGCTCTCCGCCGAATCGAATCCCTTTCGTTCACATCTTTAGGTAAGATACCGTGTAAGACATAATCAATAATAGGGAAACGCCAATCTCGAACTTCGGGTTCAACTCCAGTTGAATATGCTTCTTTGGCAACCGAATCGTAGATAGGAACAATAAGTTGGTGAGTTCTCACTATAATTAACTGTTCTGTCTCGGGAGGTTGAGCCAGAGATACCGACAATGCCGCCAATGCGTCTGCGTATGTATTTTGGAGACGCGGAACGTACTTGATGAAAAATTCTTCAAATGAGCTTGCCACCTCAATGGCCACCTGGTGGTATGGAATCAGGTCTTGATTTCTGACTTCATACTCTCCTCGAATCTGATTAACTACCAGTTGAGAATCTCCAAAAGCTTCAAGGTATTCTACCCCCCAGCTCTTTGGCAAAATTGAGTCCAATTATCAATGCATTGTACTCGGCTACGTTATTAGAGCATGGTTCGGTTAACGAGTATGCTCTAGGTAAGACATGCTTTCCCGGGGAAACTAAAATGACCCCCACTCCTGAGGAGATTTTAGAACATCCGGAAGAACTTCCCACGTTGGTTGCTCGGGAAGCCCCATCGAAGTACAATTGCCACACTTGTTGATGTGAGGTGATATTAACTTCGTGAGTTTCGTCCGGCAGGTCATCGTATAACTCAACTACATCTTTTGTAGGATTTTCTGCCAAGAGGTCGCAAATGGCTCGTCCCTTGACTGATTCTTGTTGCTTGAAGTATAAATCATATTGCGACAAGAGCAAAGCCCATCTAGCTAGACGCCAATTCATGGAGGCCGGTTGGGTCATGAACACTCGGATGGGATTTATGTTGGAAATGACATAGATTGTCTGTCCAACTAAATAATGTCACATTTCTGAATCGCGAATACCAAAGCGAGGCATTCATTCTCAATCATTGGATAACGAGATTCAGCTCCTACCAACGTACGACTCAGATAATACACAGCTTGCTCGTGACCGTTATCGTCGTCTTGTGCAAGTAATGCACTTAACGAATGGCTCGTCGCTTTGACATAAATCAAAAACGGTCTGCCCGATTTCGGTGCAACGAGAATAGGTGGATTCGCCAGATATTTCTTAATATCTTCGAATGCCTTTTGGCATGCTTCATCCCAAACGAACGACACGCCTTTCTTCGCGAGTTTAGAGAACGGTTGACATTTTCCAGACAGATTTGATATAAACCGACGGATGTATGCCAATCGACCTTGCAACCCTCTGAGTTCTTTAAGATTTCTCGAGGGTTGTAGCTCGTGTATTGCCTTCACCTTATCAGGATTAATATGAATACCTTTTGTGGTGACGATGAATCCAAGAAATTTACTGCTCGACATTCCAAGGAAGGATTTAGTCGGGTTCATTTTCAACTGATGAGTTCTCATAAGCTCGAACATTGTCTTCGGATCGTTAATGTGGTCGTTTTTATCATGACTCTTAACGACCAGGTCATCAACGTAGCATTCGACTGTCTTCCGGAGGTGCTCTTGAAAGATCTTCGTCATTGCTCGTTGGCATGTAGCACCGGCATTCTTCAAACCAAATGGCATAACGGTGTAACAAAACACACCCATGGGTGTTCTGAATGCCGTATGCTTTTCATCATCCGGGTGCATCTTGATTTGATTATACCCAGAAAATCCGTCCATGAATGACATTCTTTCAAACCCGCATGTGTTGTCAATGATGACGTCCGTAATCGGGAGAGGAAAGTCGTAGTCAATACAGATCCTGATTTTTTCATTCTTTTTAAGGACTGGAACAATATTGGCCAACCATTCAGGATGTTGTTCTTCTCTGACAAAACCCGAATCAATCAGTTTCTTAACTTCAACTTCTATCGCCTCCATAATCTGCGGACGAAACCGTCTTTATTGTTGTTTGATAGGTTTGGCATCCGGTTTAATGTTAAGGCTATGCATTGCTACATCTGGGTCGAGTCCCGGCATATCTTTGTAGTTCCAAGCAAAAACGTCGATATACTCTTTAACGAGGGCTATTAATTCCTCTTTTTCATCCGGTGGAAGATTACCACTAATAAATATAGGTTTTGGATTAGTTTCGTCACCCATATTAACTTGGACTACTTTATCTTCAGTAGGAGGTTCTCTTTGCTCAAATCTATCGCCATATTGGATATTCATGTAATGCATCTATGGATCTTTCCAAATAGGCAATTGATCGTCCTCTTCGGTTGTGGAAGGATCAACTGTCGCCATGTTCGACATTAGGGCTTTGAATCTTTCACCAATGCTCACGTCTGAATCCCAATTTGAAGTGTCGGATGAATGCCCACTCCTGTCTATTAATTGGTTAATAATCTGTTGGCCATAATCGTCATCGGATGATGAAGCATAACCCAGACCCCTATTACGACTGTAATAATTTTCTGGTTTTCCTTTTGGTACATAGGCAGGACGGGGTGGAACCCTAACACCTTGACCAAAATAAAGACCTTCACCGAGCAAGAGGTCATAACCTTGCTTTGTCATATAACCATTCGCTTGTGAACTATACCGAGAGAAATGTCGCCTGGGTTTTTCTTCATCCGAATTGGTATCCAAGAAAAGATCAGGAGTTGGGGATGGATCCCCTTTTCCAAAGATTATTTCCTTTTCACCCCCTGTCTTTGCGGGTAGATTCATAGTTGTTCCGACTGGATTTTGAAGATATTTTATCGTCGTACAAGACGAGCGAAGTGGCATGTGTAGACTAGGATCATCATACAATTCCTGCATTACATTATCAAGACAAGGCGAATACTCTAAATCATCCTTTATTATTTCATCGGCAAGTTGCCAATTACAACTTTCGTCCGACGATTTATCACCGTCAAGATCGATTACAAGAGGTTCAATGTCATTTAGTACAAGACCTTCACTATAATCAAGCCCAGCTTCAGTATCATCTTCTTCTCCGCTGTCCGTACCATGGGCCGATGGTTCAGTATCGGACTCAGCACCATAAAGAAGGGAGTCAGTAAAGTAATTTTCTAACACCTTGAACGGTTGGTTATCCGCGACCACCGTCTTGACCTCCTCATTAGTGTCGACATACTTCAAACACTGATGAAGGGTGGAGGGAACTATAAGATTCCCGTGGATCCATGGACGACCCAACAGTAAATTATAAGAAGTCTCTGCATCGATCGCATAGCAGGTGACTTCAGACTTCAAATCTCCGAGTTGACACTTCACCCGGATTTTTCCCAACGGTCGTGACCCGCTTGTGTTGAAACCATAGATAACCGTTCCTGTGGAGGCTAACTTGCTGGCGGGGATCCCGAGGTGATACATCAACCGAAGTGGCATGATGCTAACAGCGGAACCCAGATCGACTTGGATCCGATTGACAACGCTCTAACCGATATATCTAGTAAAATATAACGGTCTATCATGCTTTGAATTTCTGACTTGCATGTCTTCTTTTGTGAAGGCAATGCAAGGAAATTTGGTGGCTGCCAGATTGCTGTGCTGCACTGATGACTCTGGCTTTTCAAGAGTTGGCTTGATCTGAGTGAGGAATACCTTAGAATCAGCCAAAGCTTCTTGTAAAGCTTCTCTGGTTTCTTTTGAGAGGCGCAGCAACTCGTACAATGTGATTCTTGCTGGGATATTAGCCAGCTGAGCCATAACGTCGAAACGATATGGAGCTCATTGAAGACCTTCATCTAGCCTGGGTATATAGTTTATTATGTTTGTAGTTTAGGTTTTATATAATGTGTGTTAATTCTATAAGCTCAAATATACACACACATATATATTTATGATTTTCGTAAATATAGGTGTTTTTATGAAAAATATGTTTTGGACTATATATACATCATAAACATCTTTTATTATGTCCATACAAATATTTTACAAAGTTTCAAAACATGGTTTATGTCAAATGTCAAAAAACATGTATGTTTACTTTTCATGTTTTGGACTAGTTTTATAAAATGATGAGTTTTCACTTTTGGTAAGTGCAATTCCAAAATTTCCTTTTGTAACATGTTCATTTACATGTTTACAATGATTTCCCAAAGTTTTATAATTTTTGGAATTTATTTGTTATTTTTAAAGGCACTTTTAAAATCAGATTTTCAGCATGTACAGTGCCTGTGCACGTTTATAAGTCGACTTATCAGAGTTGACAAGTCGACTTATGAACTACTCTGGAATGTGCAAAAACTCTCTGCCAAGTCGACTTACTCGAACTGTTAAGTCGACTTATACCAAGTCGACTTATGTCATTTTCTAAGTCGACTTATGAAGTGTTGCAGAGTTATGTATTTTTGACCAGTTTACAAAATAAATTATTTCTCTCAAATGGGAAGTGATATTTAAGAAATTCTTTCTCTAACATGTTCATATACATGTTTATAAGCTTCCCTTAAAATTTCATGATTTTTGGAGTTGATTTACTGTGTCAAATTGGTTTTAGAAAATCGGGTGTTTCAGCAGTTTTTAGAATCTGAAATATCTGTATTCAAATATTTATTTCTCACAACTGAGAAGTGATATTTCATAAATTCTTTTCGTAAAATGTTTATTTACATGTTTAGAAACATCCCTCAAAATTTCATAATGTTTGGAGTTGATTTACTATTTTTAATTGATTTTACAAAACCAGATACGCAAAATTTCAGACTCTGCCAGAAACCTGAACCATCTTCTAAGTCGACTTGCAGTCGACTTATAAGCTGTTTTTTGACCGTAACGGCTAGTTATAAGTCGACTTATCACTGTAGCAAGTCGACTTATCACTGTACAACGGCTAGTTTTTCTGACTCCTTGTTTTTCGGGTTTTTTGTCTTTTTGCTGGATTTTTCTTGTGTTTTGGGGTCTCCTATATATACCCCCTTATACCCAGCTCTATAATCATCTAAGAAAAGTTTTAAAAAGAGTTTATTAGTTTGTTTAAGTGTTTATTTACAAAATTAGTTTTGTGAAGATTGTTTTACAAGAAGAGGAGAACAATCTCAATTTGGGCTTTCAATCTTCCATCTCCATCTCTCTTGTTCTAGAGAAGTTTTTCTAACTCTATTCTCTAGCAATTCGTTTTTATTTTCATATTATCAATTATTGCTAGTTTGTTAATTGAGTTAGAATTTATTTATGCTCATATTATCACACACACCCTATTTGAGCTTGTAGCATTTCATACATCATATAGTGGGTTGTGGGATTGTGATTTGTGAGATTGAGCTTACATTGTGTTCTCACCTATTGTAGAGAACAAATCATTTACTGTATTTGTGCTTAATTGTGAGATCACTTTGTAATACATTTGTACACCGAGTGAGGAGTGTGTGGTGAGAGTCGGGGATCGTCCCAAGAGGAGTGGCGTCGGTTGACGTGCCTAGGGAGAGGTTGTAACCGAGCACTTGAGGGAGACACGGCTAGGTCCAACACTTAGTGGGTGTAGAGTGTGATTGCAAGAGTGTGAGTTGTAGAGTTTTCGGTTAGCTAGAAAACCGAGTGTGTAGAAGAAGTTCCGGCTTCCAAACCGGATTGTGTTAGTGGATTTCTCCCCGGGAGTGGGGAGCGGAGACGTAGGACGGAAGGTCCGAACTCCGTGATCATATTGCTTGTTTGAGTGTGCTTTGGCGTTCATTCATATTTATGTTCATATCTTATATCGCCATTGTCATTAGCTCATTATCTATATCATCCACTATCTTGTTTAGATTGTTTACCCCTTGTGTCAGTTTACATATCCTATACATATATCATATTGTATATCTCTTTGATAGGATATATCATCTTGTGTTAGCTCATATATCCTTGCATATATCTCATAGTATATATCATTGCTAGGATATTTACCTTTGTTCATATTGCTTATTCTTGCACATAACTCTTGTATATCTATCTTGCAAGAATATACTTGTTAATTAATTTTAATTGGCACTTAAATCGGATTAGATTAGCATAAGACCCTAATCACCCCCCCTCTAGGGTCTAACAATTGCAATGCTGCACTGATGACTCTGGTCCTCCAGGAGTTGGCTTGATCTGAGTGAGGAATACTTCAGAATCAACCAAAGCTTCTTGTAAGGCTTCTCCAGTTTCTTTCGAAAGGCGTAACAACTCGTATAGCGTGATCCTTGCTAGGATATTAGCTAACTGAGCCATGACGTCAAAACGGTAGGGAGCATTTGAGCTTTCCGGTTTGTCTCGTCCAATCGGTCGACTAAAATGAGACTGCTTCAGAATTTGAACCTCTTTATGTTGGGGTTCCTTCTCTTTTTGCTTAGCCGGTTGTTGCGGCTTTTTAGCAGCTACTGGAGGAGTTACAACTATCCCCAGCTCCTTTAAAGTTGTAGCATTTGGGTTAGAGGTTTCAGGATATTTATAATGGTACTCATTTCCACTTCTTGTAGCGAAAACCTCCTGTTCTCCATCAGAAAGTAATAAAGCTGCTATCTCCTCATCGTTCTTCTCAGGAATCGCCGAGACTCCATAACAGGATTTCCCTTTTCCTTTTCCTTTTGACTTCTTCTTCGACGTAGATGTTGTCCACTGTTCATCTTCAAGCAAATCCAGATGAACCCAAAGGATTTCGCCGTTGGGAGTTGTGTGAGATACAAGCCCCTTTTGGCGCTGTCCATAAGGATCATCGTTGACAGTCTGCATCTTGACCTTTGACACTGGCTCGGCTTGAAACCAGGACAAAGGAACTGATCCGAAGCTGATCGAGACTGTGTTTGCGCCTACTTTCTTCTCCTTTGGCTTCGGTGTCACAATACCAACATCAATTAAGGTTTGTATTTTGTCTTTTAAGACATAACACGTCTTAGTTGGATGGTGGACCCTTCTGTGATATGCACAGTATTTCGGGTCATTGGTCTTCGTTGCTTCTTCTTGGTTTGTGACCGGTGGAAGCTTGATCTTATTATTCTCTAACAGGTATTTGAAGATGACCGGAACTTCATCATCTTTGAAAGAGTATTCCTTCAGGAATCTGGGTTCCGAAGTCTTGGGTTGCCTCGGAGGTTGTTGATTCTGGTTTGGTGCCAGTTGGAAAGATGACTGCTGTGGTTGTTGTTGCGGTGGCTATTGTGATGTTTGATGTGCGTCCACAGCGGCCACGGACCCTCTTCCTCTGCCTCGAGGGTTAAAGTTTTGTTTTTGATTATTAGGTGGTGGCAGACCTCTCTCCAAATTCTTTCTCTTGAGAAAGCGTTCAGCCTGTTCACCTCTCACTTTCAACTCCTTCCAAGTTTTAGAGGGCACAACCGCCATGACCTCTAATACATCCAGGGACAGGTTATTATGACACGTTTGCAGAATAAATTCCTCTGTGAGTGGATCTCTGCAATTCACCGCTTTGTCTCGAAATCGTTTGACAAAGACATCGACCGATTCCCCATCCTTCTGCTTCTCATCCAACAACGTGCCAATTGAGACCTTTGTGTCGTCGTCGAAGAAATTGGTGAGGAATAGTTCTTCCATATCCTCCCAGCTAGTGATACTCCTGGGCTTAAGGCGTCGGTACCAATCGAAGGCAGTCCCGTGAAGGGTTCCTATGAATGACCGGACCATCAGGGCTTCGTTCCCGGATATTGCGCCGAGATGCGACTTGAAATAGATCAAGTGCTGAGTTGGTGAACCCCTGCCATCAAAAGGAGTAAAGTTAATCAAATTAAATTTCTGGGGATAAGAAATCAGGTCCTACTCCCTAGGGTATGGGTATGGAATTCCCGTTTTCTTCACTTCCTGAGTCGTCATCAGAGCGTTGACTTTGCTCTCGAGATCATGCATCTTCTTATCCTCTTCCTCACTTTTCTTTAAGTAGATATGTGGAGGTTGAGTGGATGATTTGGTAGGACCACTTCCGGAGTTGTATTTATCTGGAGGAGGATCGTCAAAGATAGTCTCATCCTCTTCATTATGCCGGCTGGATTCCGCCTTCTGGCTCGACTCCTGTTGGTGTTGCTGAACCTGCAAATCTCGCATCTGCTGCATAGTTAACTCCATCTCGATTTTAAATTCAGCTCTAATTTCTTCACGTTGTTTAGCCAACGCTTCCTGCAGTATGTGAGCCAGTTGATCCAGTGTGATCACGAATGATTCTCTGACTCGCCCAACACTGGACGCGGTATCGTCCGATGCAATGGCGGAACAAGTATCTGACATTTCTTCATCCGAAGATAGCCCCTCGTGCATTCTCTTGTAATCTCGATGTAGGTTGGCTCTTCTTTGTAATCGCAACATCCTTTGAGAAAGACCCCGCTCAACTCTCCCTCCCGGAGAGAAATCAGGGTCGTGGTTAACTGACTTTTGCTTTCCTTTGTTGGTCATGTTGATAGTGACCTCAGGGAACTCATTTTGTTGGATTACAGGTTTCTTCTTATTGAAACGTCTCATCTTGGGTCTTGACGCTTCGTTGGACAATCATTGAAATACGGATACTCATGTTGAATTATTTTTAGAGCAACCGCATTCCGTCAATACTGCCTTAATGAGTCTCTCGCCTGCGCAATGGGACTCATCTTCTCTGGCAATCCTCTTTCTTGAGTCATTTTTTTGATAGTACAGCTCATCATTATTATGATTCGAGCAACCTATCTTTTGCCTTTGAACTTTGTTAACATGCACATGACGACTGGTCGTCGCCTCTGAGCGATCCAAAGTTGAATTTTTAAATCCACCCCCTTGCGGGTGTGGAGTTTTAAGAGGTCCTAAACGAGAGTGAACTGGTATTCTCTCATTTCGGACTGGTGTAGTTCTGGCAGGAGGGTGTTTACGACCCCCTGTATAGGAAACCACTATGGGTTTATTTGCTGGGCTTGGATCTTCTTTGACTGGGGCTTTGCCTCGATTGTTAGCCGAAGGACCGAGGCCATCCACCAGAGTGATCTTGAATTTGGATAAATCTGGGCTAACCCAGGGTTTCACTGGTGATGAAGTAGACGCTGTTGTAGTAGAAGGACCAGGATTGGGTGTCAGTGGAACTGTAGATGTGGTTTTGCGACGGCGATGAACATCACGACCACATGAAGTGCCGCGGCAGTCGGAACTGTCGTGGTTGAGCAGATTGCCGCGACAGCTAAGACTGCCGCAGTCGCATAAATTGTCGCGGCAGTGTGGGCTGCCGCGGTTAAGGACTGCATCATTCTGTAAATTTTTGGTACTTTTAGTTTTAGGAATCAAAATTTTACAGTTCTTTGATGTCCTTTCCGACATCATTTCCTTCTTGTTTCTCTGAGCCTGTTGACGAAATGCACGAGCGCGAGCCGCCTTTGCTTGACGCCTTTGTATACGCTCTTTGAGAGTAGAACGGGCTCTTTTGAGCAGAGTCCATTCCTCCGTCGTAAGCTGTGCAGAGATGTGATTGGTTTGCTGTTGAGGCAATTGGTTCACCTTTTGCTTTCTCGACTTTAAGTCCGTATAATAATAGACTCCGTCAGTTTGTTGCATGGCCTTAGCCAATTGACGAGCGCGGCGCTGGCGCTGTCTCTGGCGAGCCCTCTTCGTCATTATCGGCTGGCCATGATTCAATGACTCTTTAATTGGTGCAGAGTCATTGGGAGCAGAGATGTTGCAGGGAGATTCCTTGGCGATGACTTGGCAAGAATCTTCCTCTGCGGTCTTCATCTGAATTAGAGACTTGGGAACTTTCTTAGAAGAGGAAATCTTCCTACCCCTGCGAGGCGAGAGAGATTTCGAAGATGAGGATGATAAGTACTCCTCGAATTTTGCTTGATCGAATTCGTATTCGATCTCTTTAGTGACGATGATCTTGATCGGCTACGACACTGCGGTCTCGGTAGCGAGACCGCTGGCTCCCACTGTGGTCGCCGGTTTGTTTTCAGCGAAAGTTGACTCCATTGTCGATTCCATTAAACTTTGATTTGTTTACACGAAATTACAATGAAAATAAACGAAAATACAACTTTCGAGAAAATAACACAGAAATTGTCTATCAACTCCTGCTTTGTGGGACTTTGCCTGTGCCGTGAGTGCTTTGGCTCGTTGACCACCGATTCAAAGATCGTGAGGGTGCTTAGGGATCTCTCCTTCATTTATCGAAGTAAAGATTTGAAAACAGATATCTTATCGATGTAAGATGTCCGTTCTTTCAAAGATCAAGTCTGAGCTTAGATCTCTAGGAATCACCGAATGATGCTTGTCAAAGGGTGAAGGTTCTCTCTCTTCTTCAAAATCACTGAAAGCTCAAGCCTCTTCTGCTCCAAAATGCTCTCTGTCCTTTATTTAGATAACTGTTCTTTGGCCGCTGCAGTCTACACTGCCGCGGCCATTGGCGCGATAGTATAGGCTGCCGCGGCCAAAGAGGCGGTTATCAGCACGTTCCATCGTGCCTAAAATCGCTCTCCCATGACCTTTAACCACCTTCTTCGTTGTTTAACTGCTTTTCCACGTCAGCACACATTCTATTTCTGATGCGCCGCCACGTGGACTTCAAAAATCATCGAATAACTGCCTTATAATTACCATAGTATCCTTCTTTAAACTACCGACCGGCACTCATAGCTTACAGCGCCTAAGCCGCGGCACCCTAGGCTGCCGCGCCTTAGCGCCGGCACCATGACTTACCGTGCCCTAGCCGCGGCCAGCCATGGGCTTCCGTGCCTTAGCAGCGGACCATTGGGCTGCCTGATGACGTGTATATTATTCTTCTATGTTGTTTTGAGTAGTGTTTGGACGTCTGTAAGCATTTTTTGACGCCTACAAAGGGAAACCGCCAATTCATAGAGGCCGGTTGCGTCATAAACACCCGTACTGGATTAACATTGGAAATGATGTAAATCGTCTGTCCAACCAAGTAATGCCGCATCTTTTGCATCGCGAATACCAATGCGAGGCATTCTTTCTCAATCATCGGATATCGAGACTCGGCACCTATCAAGGTCCGACTTAGGTAATAAACTGCCTGTTCGTGACCCTTATCGTCGTCTTGTGCTAGTAAAGCACTTATCGAGTGGTTCATCGCCTTGATGTAAATCAAGAACGGTTTACCCGATTTCGGTGTGACGAGAACAAGAGGATTCGCCAGATACGTTTTAATATCTTCGAATGCTTTTTGGCAGGCGTCGTCCCAAATGAATGACACCCCTTTCTTGTTTACCTTAGAAAATGGTTGGCACTTCCCAGAAAGGTTTGAGATGAATTGCCAGATGTAAGCTAGCCGCCCTTGCAATCCTCTGAGCTCTCTTAGATTTTTAGGAGGTTGCAGTTCGTGTATCGCCTTCACTTTGTCAGGATCGATATGTATACCTTTAGTGGTGACGACGAATCCAAGGAATTTTCCACTAGACATTCCAAGGAAGGATTTAGTAGGGTTCATCTTCAATTGATGGCTTTGCATGAGATCGAACATCGTCTTCAAGTCCTTGATGTGATCTTCTTTGTTGCGGCTTTTTACAACCAAATCATCAACGTAGCACTCGACTATTTTCCTGAGATGTTCTTGGAAAATCTTAGTCATTGCTCGTTGGTATGTGGCGCCTGCATTCTTTAGACCGAAAGGCATCACGGTGTAGCAAAAGACACCGAGGGGCGTTCTGAATGATGTATGCTTCTCGTCATCCGGGTGCATCTTGATTTGGTTATATCCTGAAAACCCATCCATGAAAGACATTCTCTAAAATCCGCATGTATTGTCGATAATGACATCCATGATCGGGAGAGGAAAATCGTCTTTTGGACATGCCGTATTCAGGTCCCTGAAGTCAATGCAAATCCTGATTTTACCGTTCTTCTTCATGACTGGAACGATATTGGCTAACCAATCTGGATGTTGTTCCTCTCGGATAAATCCTGATTCGATCAACTTCTTAACATCTGCCTCAATGGCTTCCATAATCTACGGACAAAACCGTCTTTGCTGTTGTTTGACAGGTTTGGCATCCGGCTTGATATCGAGGCGGTGCATTGCCACATTGGGGTCGAGCCCTGGCATATCCTCGTAGTTCCAAGCGAAGACGTCAATATACTCCCTGATGAGAGCAATTAACTCCTCCTTCTCATTTGGGGGAAGACTATCACTGATGAATATAGGTTTTGGGTTGGCCTTGTCACCCATGTTAATTTGGACTATTTTATCTTCAGTAGGGGGTTCCCTCTGTTCGAACCTATCACCATACTGCATGTTCAGGTGATGAACCCACGGGTCTTCCCACGTTGGCATTTGATCGTCGTCTTCCATTGTGGACGGATCAGCTGTAGCCATGTTCGCCATTAGGGCTTTGAAAGCTTCCCCCAGACTGGTATCGGAGTCCCATTATGAGGCATCTGGTAAATTTCCATTTTTGTATTGCTTAGATGATCGGTCATTAATTAACCAGCAGCATTCATCTTCTGAAGAGGATTCATACCCTAACCCTCATCCGTATTTATAATAATCATCAGGTCTCCCTTTTGGTACATATGCCGCTTTGGCTGGAACACGAGAACCTTGATCAAAGTATAGACCTTCTCCGAGTGTGAAATCATATCCCTGCTTTTCCATGAGCTTGCGCGCTTCTGGACTATACTTAGATAAATGCTGACCAGGTTTGTCATCATCTTCATCTTCGTTTAAGAAATGATCTGGTAATGGGGAGCTTTTTCCTTTACCGTAAATCACTTCTTTTGCGCCTCTTATTTTGTTCGGGATGACCATGGTTGTTCCGAAAGAATGCTGGAGGCGTTCTTTTGTTACATAGGACGACCGAAGCGGCATATACAATTCAGGATTATCATACAATTCTTTTATCACATCATCAAGAGACAGGGAGTACTCTAAATCGTTATTTATTTCATTATTGCCAAGTTGCCAGTTACAACTGCCCTCTGACGTTTGTTCATCGTCAAGGTTGATTACAAAGGGTACAATGTCGTTTAAAACATAACCTCCATTGTAATCAAATCCGGCTTCGGTATCAGCTTCTTCTCCGCTGTCCGTGCCATGGGCCGATGATTCAGTATCGGATTCGTTACCATAAAGGAGAGAATCAGTGAAATAATTCTCATACCCTTTGAATGGTTGCTTATCCGCGACCACCGTCCTAACCTTATTATCAGTGTCGACATACTTTAAACATTGATGGAGTGTGGAGGGAATTATAACATTACTATGGATCCAAGGCCGACCCAATAGTAAGTTATATGAAGTTTTGGCATCGATCACATAGCATGTGACTTCTGTCTTCAAATCTCCCATTTGACACTTTACTCGGATTTTACCCAAAGGTCTTGACCCGCTAGTGTTGAATCCGTAGATAACAGTGCCCGGTGTAGGACTTGTAATCACCCCCATCTCCGAATTGGCCAAAGCTTCTTGCAAGGCCTCCCTGGTTTCCTTGGACAACCGCAGCAACTCATACAGCGTTATCCGTGCTGGAATATTGGCTAGTTGAGCCATTATATCGAAGACTTGCAGAGTCTTCGAGCTTTTCGGTTTGTCTCTTCCAATCGAGCGACTGAAACGAGATTGCTTCGGATTCTGCACCTCCTGAGGATTCTTCTCTTTCGGTTTATTCACCGACTGTCGTCAAGCCTCTTCGCCCGGTGTAGGACTTGTAATCACCCCCATCTCCGTGAAAGTTTTGGCTGGTCCCCGTTTATTCACCCCCTGCTCACTAGGTGGTGGATAATTGTAGTGATACTCATTTCCGCTTCTAGTGGCGAAGACTTCTTGTTCTTCTTCGAAGAGCTGGAAAGTAGGAGCTTCATCGCCATCCTCCTCGAAGATTGCGGAAGTAGCATTGCAGGACTTGCCTTTGCCCTTTCTTCTCGAGGAAGTCGCCCACTGTTCGTCTTTAATGAGATCAGGATGAACCCATAGGATTTCGCCGTTTGGGGCTGTGTGTGGCACAAGTCCTTTTTGGCGCTATCCATGTGGGTCATCGTTCACTGTCTTCATCCCTACTTTAGTGATGCGCTCCGGTTTGAACCATGTCGTGGGCACCGATCCAAAGCTGATTAAAACCGCGTTTGCTCCAACATTCTTGGACGGCTTCGGGGTTATGACGCCTACATCAATTAGCGCCTGGATCTTTTCCTTGAGGTGGTAGCATGACTTGGTAGGGTGATGGACCGCTCTATGGTATGCGCAATACTTCGGGTCTGTCACTTTGCTAGCCCCTTCTTGATCCACAATCGTCGGTAGCTGAATTTTGTTGTTCTCCAACAGGTACTTAAAGATGCTGGGAACTTCGTCATCTTTGAAGGAGTAGACTTTGGGAAATCTTGGCTATGCAGACTTCTGCTTCTGAGGCCGTTGTTGCCATTGTGACTGCGATTGTTGCGGCGCTCGTTGCTGCTGCTGTTGTTGCCGAGGTTGCAATTGAAAGGTTTGATTAGCATCAACTGCATTAGCATGTGCCTTACCTTTCCCCCGTGGGACTAAATTTTGTGTTGGAATATTTGTCGCCTGCTGGCCTATCTCCGCCTTCTTTCTTCTGAGGAATCGCTCGGCTTGCTCTCCTCGAACCTTCAGATCCTTCCATATCTTGGATGGTGCTGTCCCCATTGCTTCCAACACGTCCAGTGCATGGTTGTTGTGGCAAGTCTGGAGGATGAATTCCTTAGTGATCGGGTCCCGACAGTTCATCGCCTTGTTCCGGAACCTCTTGACGAATGTGTCAACCAATTCCCCGTCTTTCTGTTTCTCATCAAGCAACGACCCAATGGATATCTCTATGTCGTCGTTGAAGAAGTTGGCGAGGAATTTGGTTTCCATGTCGTCCCAGCTATTTACGCTTCCTGTCTTGAGGCGGCGATACCAATCGAAGGCGGCTCCACGAAGAGTGCCAACGAATGACCACACCATCAGAGGCTCATTGCCGGAGATTACCCCCAAGTGTGATTTGAAGTAAATCAAATGTTGAGTAGGGGAACCCATCCCATTAAACGGCGTGAAGTTAATTAGGTTGAACTTCACCGGATATGGGATTGATTCCCACTCTCTTGGGTATGGACAAGGAATGCCTGTTTTATTCATCTCTTGAGCGGAAATCAACGTATTAATTTTACTCTCGAGATTTTTAATCTTCAAGTTTTCACCTGTGTTTTCGCTAGCATTCTCATTACCACCCCCTGCATTGACGGGAGTATTATTGGCATTATGCGTCTCATTCGCATTTGTGTCCTCATCTTCTAGATTAACCGGGTTACGACTACGACGATTTGGTTCGCCTTGCTGGTTCGTCAGTGCTTGAATTTGTTGCTCATGCATTTCTCTCATGTTCTGCATGGCCATCTGCATTTCAAACCTGAAGGTTTCCTGTTGCTTAGCTAAGGCGTCTTCAAGCATTTTGGCCACTTGCTCCACACTTATCATAAACGCCTCGCGAGGTTGTCCCTCTCTAGATACCGTATTATCAGATGCAACCGCGGAGCCGGCATCAGATTCTTCATCTTCTGAAGGGAGTTTTGTCCGAACCCTACCATAGGTTGCTCGCTTGATGGTTCCGGACTGCAGGCGGGTTCTAGGCCGGGATGCTTTCAGAATCGACTCGAGATTATCTCGTACCGATGTCCCCTTGCTGGTCATATTGGTAGTGACCTTCGGGAATTCGGAAACGCCTAGGCCTTAGTTTTGGCGTTTCGGTACTAAGCCTTTCGAAAACCGAAACTCGTTCGGGGACCGCCTTGATGCAGCTGCATTCAAACAATACTGCCCGAATGAGTTTGGAACAGGGGCACTGAATTTCCTGTTCTCGGGGACTCCTTTTCCTGGTTTTATTCATACTCCCAGCACGATAGTACAACTCGTCTGCTTGACGATCGGAGTAACCTATCGTGTGTTGGCACGACTTCTCAGGTATAACGCTATCGTCATCAGACGATAACGTTTCCTTTTGAGGGGGAATTGCTTTCTTAGGGCTTTCGAAAGTCACGCGCCTCGTAACATGCCTTTTTGGGAGTGAGTTCTCGGTGGGCTCCTGGACTTCAATGCGCAAGTTGGTGCGCGTAGCTGCCCTGGTCTCTTTGTCATGTTGAGGGTAACGGCGACCCTCAGCATGTTGCGTCGTTCGGGGCTTCTTTATCAGGCCCAAACGCTCTTGAACTGGAGCCTTGACTCGCTCATCGGGAAGTGGACTGAGATGCTCCAAAACTGGCTTCTTCTTTCGGGATGATTCTGCATGATCTCCCGGAGTAGTTGCTGGAATTATCAGTGATATGGGTTGTTTCGTCGGGGGTTGAACTTTGGTTGGAGGCTGCTTCGGCCTCCACACTTGGAGGGTTGATGGCGGCTTTTTGGCCACTTTTTCTTTCCTTAATTTCTCGGCCTTTTGCACAAGAATTTTTGCTTGTGAAAGCAATGCGCGGCGTTTGTGAATCCGCTCTTCGAGTGTCGAACGGTTCCGTTTGACCCGGATCCATTCGTTCGTCGGCGGCTTGGAGGAACCGCCATTCTTCAGTTGTTGAGGCTGTTTGCCTCTCCTATTCTTCAGATCCGCGTTGTAGCGGACTCCGTTTGTAGACTCCATTGCCTTAGCGAGTTGTTGCGCAAGGCGTTGACGTCGCCTCTGGCGGGCTCTCTTTGAGAGAGTCACAACGCCCTTAACAGTAGAGGCGTCAGCTGGAATAGGTTTGACCTCGTTGGAGGTCGGTGGAACTTCACCTGACGCAACTTTAGCGTCAGCTGGGGTGAGAGCTTCGTTGGTGTTCTGAACTTCTTCAAACCAATGAGCTTTTCTCCTGGAGGAGAGCTTCTTGGACTTGCGGGGGAGGTTGATCCGGACGAGGATGAGAGATACTCCTCGAACTTGGCCTGGTCGAATTCATACTCGACCTCCTTCTCGACCGGGATTGAGATTCGCGGCTACGACGTGACGATCTCGGCAGCGAGATCGGCGGCTCCCACTGTGGTCGCCAGATTGTTCGCGGTGAAAATTGCCTTCATTGAATTCATTGTTATCTCAAGTAATTGCTTTTTGGTTACAAAAGATCCGGTTTTTTTAGATCCGGTTACAATGAAATCAAAGAAAAAGAAAAAGATTACAACTTTCCTTTCGAACGAATCACGAGCTCCTGTTTTGTGGTCGCTCGCTTATGTGGGTTCTTTGCCAACACCGGGTTAATCCGTGGACCACCGCGTGATCTAGATCCGGTCGGATCTACACGATTTGACGGGTATTATTTCACGAAGGAAATAATAGCTGAGGAGGATTAATTCACCAAGGAAATAATCGCCCTTGATTCTCGGGATCAAAGGCCAAGCTTTGATCCAGAGTATGATCTCGTGTAGATCTCAGATCTGATCTCTCTCTCTCTCGAACTCCTGCCTTTTGTGACGTGGATGCTTGCCGAGAACCAGATCTGAATGTTCAAGTCCTCAAGTCTTCAAAACTCCAAGCTCAATTCTCAATTCGGCAGAGTTTCGGCTCTCAAAGTTCCAACCTTTTACAAATGAACCAAGGGGGCCTATTTATAGGTTCTCTGAACTGTGCCCGTGCACAGATCTGGGCCGGCCACCTATAGGTAGCCGGCTCTGGGCTGAGCCACCTATAGTTGGCTCGGCCTTGGCTGAGCCCCCCTTAGGCGTGGTTTTCTGTCGTTTTCCGTTTTCGGTTCAGTCCGTGATCCGGTTCTGTGGTTGATTTAGACTCTTGTTCGTTGACCTGACTTGGCAGTAAATTTGATTCCTGTTTTGGCAGTAAATCCACTTCTGAGTCTGAGTCCGAAACTGATCTTGATTCGTCCGAGTCCGCCCTTGGATGGATGACTCGTTGACTCTTCAACCCGTTAGCTTGATTCCGCACGCGAGTGGATCTATTCCGTTGTTTGCGTGCGATTCGTTAACCTCGTTGCCTCGTTGGTTTGTCGGTTTGTGCTGAGCTGTGTTAAGGGATCTATAAGCAATTTTATACGCCTACAGTAGACAATTAGGAGGAATGAATATTTCTCAATTTCGTGAGATATAACCCATGATTTCTATCACATTTTGTTGTGACAATTTGGCCATTTTTTTGTTTTGTCCGTTAAAACGGTCAAAAACGGCTAGAATATGAGGGATTTTTGGTCATTTGCCTAGGGGGCTGCCTCTATAAATAGAGGGGCGGTTTCAATTCATTTCCTCACAACAAAACTCATCTACTTCTCTCTAATACTCTCTTATACTCTCTTATACTCTCGTATACTATCTTATAATCTCTTATATTTTCTAATACTTCCATCAAATGGCTTCTGGATCTGATTATGAAGAGCAAAAGCTATCTCCTACCGATCCACAGATGAGTCCTCCTATAACAACTCCTCCTCCTATCGGTGTTAATCCTGAATCTGATGGCGATGAATCTACTGCACCAAGAGCTCCTAAAAGGCCGAGATCCGATGTGTGGAATTTTTTTAAGAAGATAGACGTTACCAATGATGAATATGGTAGGATCATCTCCCAGAAGGCAAAATATGCGTTGTGCGACCAGGGTTTTCAAAGCTCATCATAAGAGTGGCACCAACCATCTCAAACGCCATATAGAAAAACACAACAAAGGCCAAAATCTGCAAGGTGATATCCGACAGTCTATGCTTTCCCAATCCACCTCTTCAGGTACCCTCGGTAGTTAGAATTATGACGCTGCCTGAGTTAGAAAATGCGTAATCAGGTTTATTGTTCTTAAAAACCTTCCTTTTAAATTAGTAGAAGAAAATTAATTTGAAGATCTTTTTAGAGATGATTTTTATCCTGCATTTACAAAATTTTCTCGTCAAACCTGTCAATGTGATGTTTTAAAATATTATCAGGAGGAACAAGGAAAAATAATTTCTTATTTTAAAATTTTAAACTGTAAATTTTCTTTAACTTCTGATATTTGGACATCTAGAGTGTAAACTAGTTATTTATGTATAACAGCACACTGGATTAATGAAAATTAGAAAATGTTTAAAAGAGTTATTTCTTTTATTGCAATTGAAGAGTCACACACTGGTACTAATATTGCAAATTTAATTACAATTGAAGAGTCACACACTGGTACTAATATTGCAAATTTAATTATTGAAGAACTTATGAAACTAGAAATTGATCAAAGAATATTTACTCTTTCACTAGATAATGAAAGTAATAACAATGTAGCTGTTATTTTTATTAAAACAACTCTGTCATTGTCATGTCATGGTAAACTTTTTCATGTTAGATGTATCTGCCATATTTTAAATTTAATTGTTCAAAGTGCATTTTCTGAAATTAAACCCATGATAGAAAAGGTTAGAATAGTTGCTAATATGCATAATGTTTCTGAAATGAGAATTAAAAGATGGAAACAATGTTGTAAAAGAAAAAATTATAAGCCTAGACTAATTCACAAAGATGTTGACCATAGGTGGAATTCCACCTATGCAATGTTAATTGTAGCAATAGAATATAAAAAAATTATAAATAATTTTATAAATTTTTATGCTTATAGTTCTAGCTCTTGTAGCCCTTATGGAATAACTGAAAATGAATGGACAATTATATGTAAATTAAATGAGATGTTACAAGTTTTTTATGATGCTACTATGTTATTATCTGGTTGTTATCATCCAACTATTACTTTAGTTGCTTTACAAATTTTAAATATTCAAAAATATTTTACCAAATATCGTATGGATGATATTTTTAGAAATATAATTTTTCAAATGAAGAGTAAATTTAGTAAGTATTTTAGGACTATTCCTCATATTTTTGGTTTGGGGGTTCTTATTTATTCATGTTTGAAGGATATTGGCCTTCGAAGTTTATTACATTCATTATATGGTGGATAGATTATAGACTTAGATGGTGGTTCCACCCTTACTGCTACTTCTCATCATTTATATATTAAAAATTATTTTTAAATATTATAAGATGATAATGCAGCTAGACATGGTGTAGCTGCATAATAGTCTACAGCATCAGCACCTTTATTAGTTAAATGTCAAGGAAATACTTTAGATATTTTGCAATAGTGGAAAGTATATGGATCAGTTTGATATCCTATACTTTTCACCTTGGTTTGTGACTCACTATCAGTTCAGGTTTTGACGGTAGCTTCGGAATCTGCCTTCATCACAGCAGGACGTTTGATCGACGACCACAGGACATGCTTAGATTCGTATACTGTACAAGCGGTGATGTGCTTATAAGATTGGTAGAGGTACGAGAAGCTAACACAAGGCATCGATCGGATTATTATAATTGAAGATAAATTTGAAGAGTTGGGACTAGCAGATAGATATAAATATTAGATAATATTCATCAAATTATAATTTTTATTTCTTAGCTTTAAATTTGAAATAAATTATTTCGAAAAAAATTGCAAATGATAGTGATATGGGTGAGTAGGTGCCAA
The DNA here is from genome assembly GCF_001876935.1 of Asparagus officinalis. Lineage (NCBI taxonomy): Eukaryota > Viridiplantae > Streptophyta > Magnoliopsida > Asparagales > Asparagaceae > Asparagus > Asparagus officinalis. The sequence continues at coordinate 56,830 of NC_033798.1, read as the reverse complement.
CCTAGTTGGGATGTACTCATCTATTGTGATGTGATGAATTTCTAAATAAATTTATACTTATAAAGGATTTACAAATTATTAATAAAGAAGTTCTTTTTATCATCTTTTATTTTTATAATTTTTTGTACTTGTAATTTATATCATTTCAAGTTATTAAAAAAATTTATGTCATTTTCTATAATTTTTATGTATATTTTATGATTTCTGGCTTTTTTAAAAAAATTTAAAAAATAAAAAAAATGAAAAATGGGAAAAAAACCAGGCCGGCCCGATGTCCTGCACGCTCTGCCCAGGCTCGGACCGGTTTCCCGGGCCGGGCCTGCCCGGATGGACATCCATAGGCGGAGTGCATATTTTTACGATTTCGTGAGCTATAACCAATGATTTCTGACATATTTTGTCAGTTTCGTTCCGTTTCGACCCGACGCCAGAAAGCTTTGCTGAATTCAAAACCAACAATTTCTGTCTTGTAACCCATGAATTTTGAACATTTTCTTCTTTTCCTATCAGGTTTCGAAAATGTCAAAACCGATGATTTTATAAGCTATTGTCCGTAAGGAAAATGTCAAAACCGATGATTTTATAAGCTATTGTCCGTAAGATTTCTGACCATTTTGGTCTGTTCGGCACCCCGTGTCAAAATATCTTTACCATAAGCTATTGTCCGTAAGATTTCTGACCATTTTGGTCTGTTCGGCACCCCGTGTCAAAATATCTTTACTGAATTCAAAACCGATGATTTCATGAGCTATAACTTGTGATTATAGACCGTACTCGTGCCTTTGGGCCCGGCGAAAAATAATTAGGCGGTGCTCATATATCGGGATTTCATGGGTTATAACGCATGATTTCCCGACCGTTTAGGTTTGTTTCTACCTGGGACCGATTTCCTGGGTTATAATAACCCAATGTTCAAATTCACGAGTTCGCGAGCTGTTGGAAACGATTTTTTCCCAACTTCGATGGTTTAGTCTGACAGCAAATGACTCGGTGGAATCAAATTTCACGATTTCGGGAGCTATAACCCACGAAATTTGTCCATTTACGCCCCTTTTCGACCCGATGTAGACAATTAGGATGAGTGAATATTTCTCAATTTCGTGAGCTATAACCCATAATTTCTATCACATTTTGTCAGTTTCGGTCTGCTTCAACCTGGCACAAGAAATCTTTGCCAAATTCAAAACCGATAATTTCATGAGCTGTAACCCTTGAATTTTGACCATTTCCTCTGTTCCGACTAGGTGTCGGAAATGTTGAAACCGATTATTTTATAAGCTATTATCCGTACGACTTCTGAACATTTTGGTTAGTTTGACACCCCGTGTCAAAATATCTATACTGAATTCAAAACCGATGATTTCATGAGCTATAACGCGTGATTATTGACCCTTCTTGTGCGTTTGGGCCCGACAACAAATAATTTGGCGGAGTTGAAATAAGAAATTTCATTGTTATGACCCTTCTTATGTTATAACACATTGTTCAAATTTATCGAGTACGTGAGCTATAGGCAACTATTAGGCGGAGTGCATATTTCGCGATTTCGTTAGTTTCGGTCCATTTTGTTAGTTTCGGTCCATTGCACCCTAGCGCTAGAAATTTTTGTCGAATTCAAAACCAACGATTTCATGAGCTGTAACCCGTGAATTTTGACCATTTTATTCTTATTCGGCAGGTGTCGTAAATGTCTAAACAGACGATTTCATGAATTGTAGTCCGTATGATTACTGACAATTTTGGTCTGTTCGATGCCCCATGTCAAAATATCATTATCGAATTCAAAACTGACGATTTCATGAGCTATAACACATGATTTTTGACCATTCTCGTGCATTTGGGCAAGGCGAAAAATAATTAGGCGGTGTTCAAATATCATGATTTCACGGGTTATAACCCTTGGTTTTACACTGTTTCAGTTCGTTTTGACCCGGGCGCGATTTCATGGGTTATAACCCATTGCTCGAATTTTACGAATTCATTAGCTATAGGCAACAATTTGTCCCTAACTTCTACGGTTTCTTTTGACAGCAAATGACTCGGTAGAGTCAAATTTCACGATTTCGTGTGTTATAACCCACGAAATTTGTCCATTTACACCCCTTTTTCGGCCGGTGCAGATAAATAGGTGGAGTGCATATTTCGCAATTTCGTAAGCTATAACCCATGATTTCTAACACATTTTTTTAGTTTCATTCTGTTTCGACCCGACGCCAGAAAGCTTTGCCGAATTCAAAACCAACAATTTCTGTGTTGTAACCCATGAATTTTGACCATTTTCTTCTTTTCCTATCAGGTTTCGAAAATGTCAAAACCGATGATTTTATAAGCTATTGTCCGTATGATTTCTGACCATTTTGGTTTGTTCGACACCCTGTGTCAAAATATCTTTGCCGAATTCAAAACCGATGATTTCATGAGCTATAACATGTGATTATAGACCAAACTCGTGCGTTTGGGCCCGGCGACAAATAATTATACGGAGCTCAAATATCGCGATTTCATGGGTTGTAACACATGGTTTTCTGACCGTTTAGGTTCGTTTCTACACGGGAGCGATTTCATGGGTTATAATAACCCATTGTTCAAACTCAAGAGTTCAGGAGCTGTAGGAAATGATTTTTTTCCCCAACTTCGATGGTTTCGCCTAACAGCAAATGACTCGGCGGAGTCAAATTTCACGATTTCGTGAGCTCCAACCCTCGAAATTTGTCCAATTACATCCCTTTTCGACCCGGCGTAGACAATAAATTAGAGTGAATATTTCTCAATTTCGTGAGCTATAACCCATGATTTCTGTCACATTTTGTTAGTTTCGGTATGCTTTAACCTTGCGCAAGAAATCTTTGCCAAATTAAAAACCGACAATTTCATGAGCTGTAACCCATGAATTTTGATCATTTATTATGTTATGGTCGGGTGTCAGAAATGTTAATACCGATTATTTATAATCTATTATCCGTACGACTTCTGAACATTTTGGTCTGTTTGACGCCCTTGTGTCAAAATATCTTTACCGAATTCAAAACCGATGATTTTAGGAGCTATAACACGTGATTATTGACCCTTCTCATGCGTTTGGGCACGACAGCAAATAATTTGGCTGAGTTCAAATACAGTGATTTCATGGGTTATAACCCTTTTTTTTTTACCGTTTCGGTCTGTTTCAACCCGGGTGAGATTTCTTATGTTATAACCCATTGTCCGAAATTCACGAGTTCGTGAGCTATAGGCAACGATTTGTCCCCAACTTCGACGATTTCATCCGATGGCAAATGACTCGGCAGAGTGAAATTTCACGATTTCCTGAGCTATAACCCACGAAAATTTTCCATTTAGGCCCATTTTAGGCCTGGTGCAGACAATTAGGCGGATTGCATATTTCGCGATTTCGTGAGCTATAACCCATGACTTCTGACACATTTTGTTAGTTTCGGTCCGTTTCACCATGGTGCTAGAATTTTTTGTCGAATTCAAAACCAACAATTTCATGAGCTGTAACGCATGAATTTTGACCATTTTATTCTTATTTGGTGGGTGTCGTAAATGTCAAAACAAACGATTTCATGAGCTGTAGTCTGTTTGATTTTTGACCATTTGGGTATGTTCGATGCCCCGTGTCAAAATATCTTTGTCGAATTCAAAACTGATGATGTCATGAGCTATAACACATGATTATTGACCCTTATCGTGCATTTGGGCTAGGTGGTAAATAATTAGGCGGAGTTCAAATATCGTGATTTCACGAGTTATAAACCATGGTTTTACGACCCTTTCGGTCCGTTTTGACCCGTGCGCGATTTCATAGGTTATAACCCATTGCTCGAATTTCACGAATTCGTGAGCTATAGACAATGATTTGTCCCCAACTTATACGGTTTCATATGACGGCAAATGGCTCGGCATAGTCAAATTTAATGATTTTATGAGCTATAACCCACGAAATTTGTCCATTTACGCCCCTTTTTGGGCCGGTGCGGATAAATAGGCGAAATGCATATTTCTCGATTTTGTGAGCTATAACCAATGATTTCTGACATATTTTGTCAGTTTCTTTCCGTTTCGACTCGACGCCAGAAAGCTTTGCCGAATTCAAAACAAACAATTTCTGACTCGACGCCAGAAAGCTTTGCCGAATTCAAAACAAACAATTTCTGTGTTGTAACCAATGAATTTTGACCATTTTCTTCTTTTCCTATCAGCCGAATTCAAAACAAACAATTTCTGTGTTGTAACCAATGAATTTTGACCATTTTCTTCTTTTCCTATCAGGTTTCGGAAATGTCAAAACCGATGATTTTATAAGCTATTGTCCGTATGATTTCTGACCATTTTGGTTTGTTCGACACCCCGTATCAAAATATCTTTTGTCGAATTCAAAACCGATGATTTCATGAGCTATAACACGTGATTATAGACCCTACTCGTGCGTTTGGGCCCGGCGACAAATAATTATACGGAGCTCAAATATCGCGATTTCATAGGTTATAACGCATGGTTTTCTGACCGTTTAGGTCAGTTTCTACACGGGAGAGATTCTATGGATTATAATAACCCATTGTTCAAGCTCACGAGTTCGTGAGATGTAGGAAACAATTTTTTTCGAAATTCGATGGTTTCGTCTGACGACAAATGACTCGGCAGAATTAAATTTCACGATTTCGTGAGCTATAACTCATGAAATTTCTCCAATTACGTCCCTTTTCGACCCGGTGTAGATAATAAAGTGGAGTGAATATTTCTCAATTTCATGAGCTATAACCCGTGATTTCTGTCACATTTTGTCAGTTTTGGTCCGCTTCGACCTGGCACAAAATAATCTTTGTTAAATTAAAAACTGACAATTTCATGAGTTGTAACACATGAATTTTGACCATTTCTTCTATTCTGGTCGGGTGTCAGAAATGTTGAAACCGATTATTTTATAATCTATTATCCGTACGACTTCTGAACATTTTGGTCTGTTTGACGCCCTTATGTCAAAATATCTTTACCGAATTCAAAACCGATGATTTTAGGAGCTATAACACGTGATTATCGACCCTTCTCGTGCATTTGGGCCCGACAACAAATAATTTGGCTGAGTTCAAATACAGCGATTTCATGGGTTATAACCCATGGTTTTTTGACCATTTCGGTTTGTTTCAACCTGGGTGAGATTTCTTACGTTATAACCCATTGTTCGAATTTCACGAGTCCGTGAGCTATAGGCAACGATTTGTCCCCTACTTCAACGATTTCATCCGACGGCAAATGACTTGGCAGAGTGAAATTTTACGATTTCCTAAGGTATAACCCACGAAAATTTCCATTTATGCCCATTTTTGGCCTAGTGCAGACAATTAGGCAGAGTGCATATTTCGCAATTTCGTGAGCTATATAACCCATTACTTCTGACACATTTTGTTAGTTTCAGTCCGTTTCACCCCGGTGCTAGAAATCGATGCCTCATGTCAAAATATCTTTGTCGAATTCAAAACCGATGATTTCATAAGCTATAACACATGATTATTGACCCTTCTCGTGCATTTGTGCTAGGTGGCAAATAATTAGGCGGAGTTCAAATATCGTGATTTCCCGGTTTATAACCCATGGTTTTACAACCGTTTCGGTCCGTTTTGACCTGGGCGCGATTTCATGGGTAATAACTCATTGCTCGAATTTCACGAATTCGTGAGCTATAATCAACAATTTGTCCCAACTTCGACAATTTCATCCGACGACAAATGACTCGGCAATGTGAAATTTCACGATTTCCTGAGCTATAACCCACGAAAATTTTTCATTTACGCCTATTTTTGGCCTTGTGCAAACAATTAGGCGGAGTGCATATTTCGCGATTTCGTGAGCTATAACCCATGACTTCTGACACATTTTGTTAGTTTCGGTCTGTTGCACCCCACCGCTAGAAATTTTTGTTGAGTTCAAAACCAACGATTTCATGAGCTGTAATCCATGAATTTTGACCATTTTATTCTTATTCGGCGGGTATCGTAAATGTCAAAACAGACGATTTCATGAGCTGTAGTCCGTATGATTTCTGACCATTTTGGTCTGTTCGATGCCCCGTGTCAAAATATCTTTGCCGAATTCAAAACCGATGATTTCATGAGCTATATAACACATGATTATTGACCCTTCTCGTGCATTTGGGCTAGGCGGCAAATAATTAGGCGGTGTTCAAATATCGTTATTTCACGGGTTATAACCCATGGTTTTACGACCGTTTCGGTCCGTTTTGACCCGGGCGCGATTTCATGGGTTATAACCCATTGCTCGAATTTAACGAATTCGTGAGCTATAGGCAACGATTTGTCCCTAACTTATACGGTTTCTTCCGACGGCAAATGGCTCGGCGAATTCGTGAGCTATAGGCAACGATTTGTCCCTAACTTATACGGTTTCTTCCGACGGCAAATGGCTCGGTATAGTCAAATTTAACGATTTTATGAGCTATAACCCACGAAATTTGTCCATTTACGCCCATTTTTCGGCCGGTGCGGATAAATAGGCGGAGTGCATATTTAGCGATTTTGTGAGATATAACCAATGATTTCTGAGACATTTTGTCAGTTTCTTTCCGTTTCGACTCGACGCAAGAAAGCTTTGCCGAATTCAAAACCAACAATTTCTGTGTTGTAACCAATGAGTTTTGACCATTTTCTTCTTTTCCTATCTAGTTTCTGAAATGTCAAAACGGATAATTTTATAAGCTATTGTCCATACGATTTCTGACCATTTTGGTCTGTTCGACACCCTGTGTCAAAATATCTTTTGCCGAATTCAAGACCGATGATTTCATGAGCTATAACACGTGATTGTAGACCCTGCTCGTGCGTTTGGGTCAGGCGACAAATAATTATCCGAACCTCAAATATCACGATTTCATGGGTTATAACGCATGGTTTTCCGACCGTTTAGATCTGTTTCTACACGAGAGAGATTTTATGGGTTATAATAACCCATTGTTCAAACTCACGAGTTTGCGAGATGTAGGAAATGATTTTTTCCAAACTTCGATGGTTTCGTCTGACGACAAATAACTCAGCGGAGTCAAATTTCACGATTTCGTGAGCTATAACTCACGAAATTTGTCCAATTACGTCCCTTTTCGACCCAGTGTAGACAATAAAGTGGAGTGAATATTTCTCAATTTCATGAGCTATAACCCATGATTTCTGTCACATTTTGTCAGTTTCGGTCCGTTTTAACCTAGCGCAAGAAATTTTTGCCAAATTAAAAACTGACAATTTTCATGAGCTGTAACCCGTGAATTTTGACCATTTCTTCTATTTTGGTCGGGTGTCAGAAATGTTGAAACCGATTATTTTATAAGCTATTATCCGTACGACTTCTGAACATTTTGGTCTTTTTGATGCCCTTGTGTCAAAATATCTTTACCGAATTCAAAATCGATGATTTTAGGAGCTATAACACGTGATTATTAACCCTTCTCGTGCGTTTGGGCCCGACAACAAATAAATTAACGGACTTCAAATAGAATGATTTCATGGGTTATAACCCATTGTTTTTCGACCATTTCGACCTGTTTCAACCCGGGTGAGATTTCTTATGTTATAACCCATTGTTCGAATTTCACAAGTTCATGAGCTATAGGCAACGATTTGTCCCCAACTTCGACGATTTCATCCGACGGCAAATGACTCGGCAGAGTGAAATTTCACGATTTCCTGAGCTATAACCCACGAAAATTTTCCATTTAGGCCCATTTTTGGCCTGGTGCAGACAATTAGGTGGAGTGCATATTTCGCGATTTCGTGAGCTATATAACCGATGACTTCTGGCATATTTTGTTAGTTTCGGTCCGTTTCACCCCGGCGCTAGAAATTTCATGAGCTATAGTCCGTATGATTTCTGACCGTTTTGGTCTGTTCGATGCCCCGTGTCAAAATATCTTTGCCGAATTTAAAACTGATGATTTCATGAGCTATAACACATGATTATTGACCCTTCTCGTTCGTTTGTGATAGGCGGCAAATAATTATTGACCCTTCTCGTTCGTTTGTGATAGGCGGCAAATAATTTGGTGGAAATCAAATATCGTGATTTCATGGTTTATAACCCATGGTTTTACGACCGTTTCGGTCTGTTTTGACCCGGGCGCGATTTCATGGGTTATAACCCATTGCTCGAATTTCACGAATAAGTGAGCTATAGGCAACGATTTGTCCACAACTTCTACGGTTTCTTCCGACGGCAAATGGCTTGGCAGAGTCAAATTTCATGATTTCGTGAGCTATAACCTACGAAATTTGTCCATTTACGCCCCTTTATCGACCGGGGAAGATAAATAGATGAAGTGCATATTTCACGATTTCGTGATCTATATTCCATAATTTCTAACACATTTCGACCCATCGCTAGAAAGCTTTGATGAATTCAAAACCAACAATTTCTGTGTTGTAACACAAGAATTTTAACCATTTTATTCTTTTCCTATCAGGTTTCGGAAATGTCAAAACAAATAATTTCATGAGCTGTAGTCCGTATGATTTCTGACCATTTTGGTCTATTCGATGCCCCATGTCAAAATATCTTTGTCGAATTCAAAAGCGACGATTTCATGAGCTATAACACATGATTATTGACCCTTCTCGTGCGTTTGGGCTAGGTGGTAAATAAACTATTATCCGTTGATTTCATGAGCTATAACACGTTATTATTGACCCTTCTCGTACATTGGGGTACTACAGCAAATAATTTGGCGGAGTTCAAATATAGCGATTTCATGGGTTATAACCCATGGTTTTTTGATCCTTTCGGTATGTTTCAACCCGGGTGAGATTTCTTATGTTATAACCCATTGTTCGAATTTCACGAGTTCGTGAGCTATAGGCAACAATTTGTCCCCAACTTTGACGATTTCATCCGACGGTAAATGACTCGGCAGAGTGAAATTTCACGATTTCCTGAGCTATAACCCACGAAAATTTTCCATTTAGGCCCATTTTCGGCCTGGTGTAGACAATTAGGCGGAGTACATATTTCACGATTTTGTGAGCTAAATAACCCATGACTTGTGACACATTTTGTTAGTTTCGGTCCGTTTCACTCCGGCACTAGAAATTTTTGTCGAATTCAAAACCAACGATTTTATGAGCTATAATTCATGAATTTTGATCATTTTATTCTTATTCGGTGTGTGTCGTAAATGTCAAAATGGACGATTTCTTGAGCTGTAGTCTGTACGATTTCTGACCATTTTGGTTAGTTCAATGCCCCATGTCAAAATATCTTTGTCGAATTCAAAACTGACGATTTCATGAGCTATAACACGTAATTATTGACCCTTAACGTGCTTTTGGGATAGGCGGCATATAATTAGGCAGAGTTCAAATATCGTGATTTCACGGGTTATAACCTATGGTTTTACGACCGATTCGGTCCGTTTTGACCCGGGCGTGATTTCATGGGTTATAACCCATTGCTCGAATTTCACGAATTCGTGGACTATAGGCAACAATTTGTCCCCAACTTCTATGGTTTCTTCCTACGGCAAATGGCTCGGCAGAGTCAAAATTCACGATTTCGTGAGCTATAACCCACGAAATTTGTTCATTTACGCCCCTTTTCGACCTGGTGTAGACAATTAGATGGAGTGAATATTTCTTCTGTCACATTTTGTCAGTTTCGGTCTGCTTCAACCTGGCACAAGAAATCTTTGCCAAATTCAAAACCGACAATTTCATGAGCTGTAACCCTTGAATTTTGACCATTTCTTCTGTTCCGGCCGTGTGTCGGAAATGTTGAAACCAATTATTTTATAAGCTATTATCTGTATGACTTCTTAACATTTTGGTCTGTTTGACGGCCCGTGTCATAGTATCTTTACCGAATTCAAAACCGATGATTTAATGAGCTATAACACATGATTATTGACCCTTCTCGTGCGTTTGGGCCCGACATCAAATAATTTGGTGAAGTTGAAATACAGTGATTTCATAGGTTATAACACATGGGTTTTCGACCGTTTCGGTCTATTTAAACCCGGGTGAGATTTCTTTTGTTATAACCCATGGTTCGTATTTCACGAGTTCGTGAGCCATAGGCAACGATTTGTCCCCAACTTCGACGGTTTTTTCCGACAGTAAATGACTCGGCAAAGTGAAATTTCATGATTTCCTAAACTATAACCCACGAAAATTTTCCTTTTAAGCCCTTATTCAGCCTAGTGCAGACAATTAGGCGAACTGCATATTTCGCGATTTCGTGAGCTATAACCCATGACTTCTGACACATTTTGTTAGTTTCGGTCCGTTGCCCCCCGCCGCTAGAAATTTTTGTCAAGTTCAAAACCAACGATTTCATGAGCTGTAACCCATGAATTTTGACCATTTTATTCTTATTCGGCGGGTGTCGTAAATGTGAAAACAGACAATTTCATGAGTTGTAGTCTGTATGATTTCTGACCATTTTGGTCTGTTCGATGCCCCGTGTCAAAATATCTTTGCTGAATTCAAAACCGATGATTTCATGAGCTATATAACACATGATTATTGACCCTTCTCGTGCATTTGGGCTAGGCGGCAAATAATTAGGTGGTGTTCAAATATCGTGATTTCACGGGTTATAATCCATGGTTTTACGACCGTTTCGGTCCGTTTTGACCCGGACGCTATTTCATGGGTTATAACCCATTGCTCGAATTTCACGAATTCGTGAGCTATAGGCAACTATTTGTCCACAACATCTACAGTTTCTTCCGACGGCAAACGGCTCAGCAGAGTCAAATTTCATGATTTTGTGTGCTATAACCCACGAAATTTGTCCATTTACGCCCTTTTTCGACCGGTGTAGATAAATAGACCCAACAATTTCTGTGTTGTAACCCATGAATTTTGACCATTTTCTTCTTTTCCTATCAGGTTTCAAAAATGTCAAAACCGATGATTTTATAAGCTATTATTTGTACGATTTCTGATCATTTTGGTCTGTTCGACACCCCGTGTCAAAATATCTTTGCCAAATTCAAAACCGATGATTTCATGAGTGATAACACGTGATTATAGACCCTACTCGTGCGTTTGGGCCCGGCGACAAATAACAATGCGGAGCTCAAATATCGCGATTTCATGGGTTATAACGCATGGTTTTCTGACCGTTTAGGTTCGTTTCTACACGGGAGCGATTTCATGGGTTATAATAACCCATTGTTCAAACTCACGAGTTCACGAACTGTAGGAAATAATTTTTTCCTAACTTCGATGGTTTCGTCTGACGGCAAATGACTCGGCGAAGTCAAATTTCATGATTTCGTGAGCTATAACCCACGAAATTTGTCCAATTACGTCCCTTTTCGACCCGTTGTAGACAATAAGGTGGAGTGAATATTTCTCAATTTCGTGAGGTATAATCCATGATTTCTGTCACATTTTGTCAGTTTCGGGCTACTTCAACCTGGCGCAAGAAATCTTTGCCAAATTAAAAACCGAAAACTTCATGAGCTGTAACCCATGAGTTTTGATCATTTCTTCTGTTTTGGTCAGGTGTCAGAAATGTTGAAACTGATTATTTTATAAGCTATTATCCGTACGACTTCTGAACATTTTGGTCTATTTGACGCCCTGTGTCAAAATATCTTTACCGAATTCAAAACCGGTGATTTCAGGAGCTATAACACGTGATTATTGACCATTCTCGTGCGTTTGAGCCTAACAACAAATAATTTGGCGAAGTTCAAATACAATGATTTCATGGGTTATATAACCCATGGTTTTTCGACCGTTTCGATCTATTTCAACCCGGGTGAGATTTCTTATGTTATAACCCATTGTTCGAATTTCACGAGTTTGTGACCTATAGGCAACGATTTGTCCCTAACTTCGACGAATTCATACGACAGCAAATGACTCAGCAGAGTGAAATTTCATGATTTCCTAATCTATAACCCACAAAAATTTTCCATTTAGGCCCATTTTCGGACTGGTGCAGACAATTAGGCGGAGTGTATATTTCCCGATTTCGTAAGCTATAACCCATGACTTCTGACACTTTTTGTTAGTTTCGGTCCGTTTCACCCCAGCGCTAGAATTTTTTGTCGAATTCAAAACCAACAATTTCATGAGCTGTAACCCATGAATTTTGACCATTTTATTCTTACTCGATAGGTGTCGTAAATGTCAAAATAGATGATTTCATGAGCTGTAGTCCGTATGATTTCTGACCATTTTGGTCTGTTCGATGTCCGTGTGTAAAATATCTTTGCCGAATACAAAACCGACGATTTAATGACCTATAACACATGATTATTGATCCATATTGTGCGTTTGGGCTAGGCAGTAAATAATTAGGCGGAGTTCAAATACCATGATTTCACGGGTTATAAACCATGGTTTTATGACCGTTTTGGTCCGTTTTGACCCGGGCGCGATTTCATGGGTTATAACCATTGCTCAAATTTCAGGAATTCGTGAGCTATAGGCAACGATTTGTCCCTAACTTCTACGGTTTCTTCCCACGGCAAATGGCTCGGCATAGTTAAATTTAACGATTTTATGAGCTATAACCCATGAAATTTGTCCATTTACGCCCCTTTTTCGGCCGGTGTGGATAAATAGGCGGAGTGCATTTCACGATTTCGTGAGCTATAACTAATGATTTCTGACACATTTTGTTAGCTTCTTTCCGTTTCGACCCGACGCTAGAAAGCTTTGTCGAATTCAAAACCAACAATTTCTGTGTTGTAATCCATGAATTTTGACCATTTTATTCTTTTCCTATAAGGTTTCGTAAATGGCAAAACTGATGATTTTATAAGCTATTGTCCGTACGATTTCTGACCATATTGGTTTGTTCGACACCACGTGTCAAAATATCTTTGCTGAATTCAAAACCGATGATTTCATGAGCTATAACATGTGATTATAGACCCTACTCGTGCGTTTGGGCCCGGCGACAAATAATTATGCGGAGCTCAAATATCGCAATTTCATGGGTTATAACACATAGTTTTCTGACCGTTTAGGTTTGTTTCTACACGGGAGCGATTTCATGGGTTATAATAACCCATTGTTAAAACTCACGAGTTTGCGAGCTGTAGGAAATGATTTTTTACAACTTCGATGGTTTCGTCTGACGGCAAATGACTCGGCGAAGTCAAATTTCACGATTTCGTGAGCTATAACCCACAAAATTTGTCCAATTATGTCCCTTTTCGACCCGGTGTAGACAATAAGGTGGAGCGAATATTTCTCAATTTCGTGAGCTATATCCCATGATTTCTGTCACATTTTGTCAGTTTCGGTCTGCTTCGACCTGGCGCAAGAAATCTTTGCCAAATTAAAAACCGAAAATTTCATGAGCTGTAAAACATGAATTTTGACCATTTCTTCTGTTTTGGTTGGGTGTCAGAAATGTTGAAACCGATTATTTTATAAGCTATTATCCGTACGTTTTCTGAACATTTCGGTCTGTTTGACGCCCTGTGTCAAAATATCTTTACCGAATTCAAAACCGGTGATTTCAGGAGCTATAACGCGTGATTATTGACCTTTCTCATGCGTTTGGGCCCGACAACAAATAATTTGGCGGAGTTCGAATATAGCGATTTCATGGGTTATATAACCCTTGGTTTTTCGACCGTTTCGGTCTGTTTCAACCCGGGTGAGATTTCTTATGTTATAACCCATTGTTTGAATTTCACGAGTTCGTGAGCTATAGGCAACGATTTGTCCCCAACTTCGACGAATTCATACGATGGCAAATGACTCGGCAGAGTGAAATTTCACGATTTCCTGAGCTATAACCCACGAAAATTTTCCAATTAGGCCCATTTTCGGCCTGGTGCAGACAATTAGGCGTAGTGTATATTTCGCGATTCGGTGAGCTATATAACCCATAACTTCTGACACATTTTGTTAGTTTCGGTCCGTTTCACCCCGTCGTTAGAAATTTCATTATCTATAGTACGTAAGATTTCTGATAGTTTTGGTCTGTTCGATTCCCCGTGTAAAAATATCTTCGCCGAATTCAAAACCGACGATTTTATGAGCTATAACACATGTTTATAACCCATGGTTTTACGACTGTTTCGCTCTGTTTTCACCCAGGCGCGATTTCATAGGTTATAACCCATTGCTCGAATTTCAAGAATTCGTGAGTTATAGGCAACGATTTGTCCCTAACTTCTACGGTTTCTTCCGATGGCAAATGGCTCGGCAGAGTCAAATTTCACGATTTCGTGAGCTATAACCCACGAAATTTGTCCATTTACGCCCCTTTATCAATCGGGGTAGATAAATAGGTGGAGTGCATATTTTTCTATTTCGTGAGCTATAACCCATAATTTCTAACACATTTTGTCAGTTTTGTTTCGTTTAGACCCGTCACCAGAAAGCTTTGATGAATTCAAAACTAACAATTTATGTGTTGTAACACAGGAAATTTGACCATTTTATTCTTTTCCTATCAGGTTTCGAAAATGTCAAAACAGACGATTTTCATGAGCTGTAGTACGTATGATTTCTGACCATTTTGGTCTGTTCGCTGCCCCATGTAAAAATATCTTTGTCGAATTCAAAAGCGATGATTTCATGAGCTATAACACATGATTATTGACCCTTCTCGTGTGTTTGGGCTAGGCGGCAAATAAGCTACTATCCGTTGATTTCATGAGCTATAACACATGATTATTAACCATTCTCGTGTGTTGGGGCACTACAGCAAATAATTTAGCGATGCATACAATTAGGCGGAGTGCATATTTCCCGATTTCATGAGCTATATAACCCATAACTTCTGATACATTTTGTTAGTTTCGGTCCGTTTCACCCCGGTGCTAGAAATTTCATGAGCTATAGTCCGTATGATTTCTGACCGTTTTGGTCTGTTCAATGCTCCGTGTCAAAATATCTTTGCCGAATTCAGAACCAATGATTTTATGAGCTATAACACATGATTATTATGCTCCGTGTCAAAATATCTTTGCCGAATTCAGAACCAATGATTTTATGAGCTATAACACATGATTATTGACCCTTCTTGTGCGTTTGTGCTAGTCAGAACCAATGATTTTATGAGCTATAACACATGATTATTGACCCTTCTTGTGCGTTTGTGCTAGGCGGAAAATAGTTAGGCGGAGTTCAAATATCGTGATTTCACGGTTTATAACCCATGGTTTTACGACCATTTCGATCCGTTTTAACCCGGTCGCGATTTCATGGGTTATAACCCATTGCTCGAATTTCATGAATTCATGAGCTATAGGCAACGATTTGTCCCCAACTTCTATGGTTTCTTCCGACAGCAAATGACGCGGCAGAGTCAAACTTCACAATTTCGTGAGCTATAAACCACGAAATTTGTCCATTTACGCCCCCTTTTTGGCCGGTGCAGCTAAATAGGCGGAGTGCATATTTCGCTATTTCATGAGCTATATAACCCATGATTTCTGACACATTTTGTCAGCTTCGTTCCGTTTCGATCTGATGCCAGAAAGCTTTGCCGAATTTTAAACCAACAATTTCTGTGTTGTAACCCATGAATTTTGACCATTTTCTTCTTTTCCTATTAGGTTTCGAAAATGTCAAAACCGATGATTTTATAAGCTATTGATCGTATGATTTCTAACCATTTTGGTCTGTTCGACACCCCGTGCCTAATATATTTGGTGAATTCAAAACCGATGATTTCATGACCTTTAACACGTGATTATAGACCCTACTCGTGAGTTTGGGACCAACGGCAAATAATTATGCGGGGCTCAACTATCACGATTTCATGGGTTATAACACATGGTTTTCTGATCGTTTCGGTTAGTTTCTACCCGGGAGCGATTTCATGGGTTATAATAACCCATTGTTCAAATTCATGAGTTCGTGAGCTGTAGGAAACAATTTTTTCCCTACTTCGATGGTTTTGTCTGATAGTAAATCACTCGACGGAGTCAAATTTCCCGATTTCGTGAGATACCCACGAAATTTGACCATTTACGCCCCTTTTTGACCTGGTGTAGACAATTAGGTGGAATGAATATTTCTCAATTTCATGAGCTATAACCTATGATTTCTGTCACATTTTGTCAGTTTCGGTCTCCTTCGACCTGGCGTAAGAAATCTTTGCCAAATTAAAAACTAACAATTTCATGAGCTATAACCCATGAATTTTGACCATTTCATCTGTTCTGGCCCGGTGTCGAAAATGTTGAAACCGATTATTTTCTAAGCTATTATCCGAACGACTTCTAAACATTTTGTTCTGTTTGACGCCCTGTGTCAAAATATCTTTACCGAATTCAAAACCGATGATTTCATGAACTATAACACGTGATTATTGACCCTTCTCGTGCGTTTGGGCCTGACAGCAAATAATTTGACAGAGTTCAAATACAGCAATTTCATGGGTTATAACCCATGGTTTTTCGACCGTTTTGGTCCGTTTCAACCCGGGTGAGATTTCTTATGTTATAATCCATTGTTCGAATTTCATGAGTTCGTGAGGTATAGGCAATGATTTGTCCCCAACTTTGAAGGTTTCGTCCGACGGCAAATGACTTGGCTGAGTGAAATTTCACGATTTCATGAGCTGTAACCCATGAATTTTGACCATTTTATTCTTATTCAGCGGGTGTCATAAATGTCAAAACAGACGATTTCATGAGCTATAGTTCGTATGATTTCTGACCATTTTGGTTTGTTCGATGCCCCGTGTCATAATATCTTTGTCGAATTCAAAACCGACGATTTCATGAGCAATAACACATGATTATTGACCCTTCTCGTACGTTTGGGGTAGGCGGTAAATAATTAGACGGAGTTCAAATATCGTGATTTCACGGGTTATAACCCATGGTTTCACGACTATTTCGGTCCGTTTTGAACCGGGCGCGATTTCATGGATTATAACCCATTGCTCGAATTTCACAAATTCATGAGCTATAGGCAACGATTTGTCCCCAACTTCTACGGTTTCTTTCGACGGAAAATGGCACGACATAGTCAAATTTCATAATTTCGTGAGCTATAACCCATGAAATTTGTCCATTTACACACCTTTTTCAGCCCGTGCAGATAAATAGGCGGAGTGCATATTTCGTGATTTCGTGAGCTATAACCTATGATTTCTCACACATTTTGTCAGTTTTTTCGTTCCGTTTCGACCCGACGCCAGAAAGTTTTGCCGAATTCAAAACTAACAATTTCTGTTTTGTAACCCATGAATATTGACCATTTTCTTCTTTTCCTATCATGTTTTGGAAATGTCAAAACTGATGATTTTATAAGCTATTGTTCGTATGATTTCTGACCATTTTGGTCTGTTCGACACCCCGTGTCAAAATATCTTTGCCGAATTCAAAACCGATGATTTCATGAGCTATAACACGTGATTATTGACCCTTCTCATGCGTTTGGGCCCGACAGCAAATAATTTGGCGGCCTTCAAATACAACGATTTCAAGGGTTATAACCCATGGATTTTTGACTATTTCGGTCCGTTTCAACCCGGGTGAGATTTCTAATGTTAAACCATTGTTCAAATTTCACGAGTTCGTGAGCTATAGGCAACGATTTGTCCCCAACTTCGACGGTTTCGATTAACGGCAAATGACTCGGCAGAGTGAAATTTCGTTTCGATTAACGGCAAATGACTCGGCAGAGTGAAATTTCACGATTTCATGAGCTATAACCCATAAAAATTTCCATTTAGGCCCCTTTTCGGCCTGGTGCAGACAATTAGGCGGAGTGAATATTTCGTAATTTCTTGAGCAATAACCCATGACTTCTGACACATTTTGTTAGTTTCGATCCGTTTCACCCCGGCACTAGAAATTTTTGTCGAATTCAAAACCAACGATTTCATGAGCTGTAACCCATGAATTTTGACCATTTTATTCTTATTCGGCGGGTGTCGTAAATGTCAAAAGAGACGATTTCTTGAGCTATAGTCCGTATGATTTCTAACCATTTTGGTCTGTTCGATGCCCCGTGTCAAAATATCTTTGTCGAATTCAAAACCAACGATTTCATGAGCTATAACACATGATTATTGGCCCTTCTCGTGTGTTTGGGCTAGGCAGAAAATAATTAGGCGGAGTTCAAATATCGTGATTTCACGGGTTATAACCCATTATTTTTAGACCGTTTTGGTCCGTTTTGACTCGGGTGCGATTTAATGGGTTATAACCCATTGCTCGAATTTCACGAATTTGTGAGCTATAGGCAACAATTTGTCCCCAACTTCTACGGTTTCTTTCAATGGCAAATGGCTCGGCAAAGTCAAATTTCACGATTTCGTGAGCTATAACCCACGAAATTTGTCCATTTACGCACCTTTTTCGGCTCGTGCAGATAAATAGGTGCAATGCATATTTTGCGATTTCGTGAGCTATACCCATGATTTCTGACACATTTTGTCAGTTTCGTTCCGTTTCGACCCGACGCCAGAAAGTTTTTACCGAATTCAAAACTAACAATTTCTGTTTCGTAACCCATGAATATTGTCCATTTTCTTCTTTTCCTATCAGCTTTCGGAAATGTCCAAACCGATGATTTTATATGCTATTGTCCGTATGATTTCTATCCATTTTGGTCTGTTCGACACCCCGCGTCAAAATCTCTTTGCCGAATTCAAAACCGATGATTTCATGAGCTATAACACGTGATTATAGACCCTACTCGTGCATTTAGGCCTGGCGACAAATAATTATGCAGAGCTCAAATATCGCGATTTCATGGGTTATAACGCATGGTTTTCCGACCGTTTAGGTTTGTTTCTACCCGGGAGCGATTTCATGGGTTATAATAACCCATTGTTCAAACTCACGAGTTCACGAGCTATATGAAACTATTTTTTCCCAACTTCAATGGTTTCGTGTGCTATAACCCACGAAATTTGTCCATTTACGCTCCTTTTTCGGCCGGTGTAGATAAATAGACCCAACATTTTCTGTGTTGTAACCCATGAATTTTGACCATTTTCTTCTTTTCCTATCAGGTTTCAAAAATGTCAAAACCGATGATTTTATAAGCTATTGTCTGTATGATTTCTGACCATTCAAAAATGTCAAAACCGATGATTTTATAAGCTATTGTCTGTACGATTTCTGACCATTTTGGTCTGTTCGACAGCCCGTGTCAAAATATCTTTGCCGAATTCAAAACCGATGATTTCATGAGCGATAACACGTGATTATAGACCCTACTCGTCCGTTTGGGCCCGGCGACAAATAATTATGCGGAGCTCAAATATCACGATTTCATGGGTTATAACGCATGGTTTTATGACCGTTTAGGTTCGTTTCTACATGGGAGCAATTTCATGGGTTATAATAACCCATTGTTCAAACTCACGAGTTCGTGAGCTGTAGGGAACGATTTTTTCCTAACTTCGATGGTAACTTCGATGGTTTCGTCTAACGGAAAATGACTGGGCGAAGTCAAATTTCATGATTTCGTGAGCTATACCCCACGAAATTTGTCCAGTTACGTCCCTTTTCGACCCAATGTAGACAATAAGGTGGAGTGAATATTTCTCAATTTCGTGAGCTATAACCCATGATTTCTGTCACATTTTCTCAGTTTCGGTCTGCTTTGACTTGGCGCAAGAAATCTTTGCCAAATTAAAAACCAAAAATTTCATGAGCTGTAACACATGAATTTTGACCATTTCTTCTAATCTGGTCGGGTGTTAGAAATTTTGAAACCGATTATTTTATAAGCTATTATCCGTACGACTTCTGAACATTTTGGCGGATACTGCGACCACGGAAGTCAATCATCTTTAATACGATGGCGGGTCCACAAAGCTATCACATTAACACTTACTTCTGATAGCCAAATTCTTCAGATAGCGGCATGCCATGTACCATGCCTCTATGCCAACTATAGTCGTTATACTCCATTGTCACTGAATTACTTGACGAATAGCGGCCCATTAGGCGATATGCCATGTCTACCCTTTTTTCCCTTGCACTTGTTCAAGACTGGGGGTTGGTTTATTTGTGGTCCATTGGGTTATAAGTAATAAATTTTCTGAGTTGTTATGTTTAATAGAATATCTCTGTCAACCATAAAATCTACCAAAATTATCACGTTAATGATCACCTCTGGTAGTCCATTTCCTCCAAATACTCCCCCACCAATCCTCTCCAAGTACGATGGCGGGCCTATCAAAACTATCACGTTAATGATCACCTCTGATAGTCTATTTTCTCCAAATTTACCCACCAATCCTCTTCAGTAGGATGGTGGGTCCACTAAAACTATCACGTTAACAGTTAACTCTGATAGTCAAACTCATCAGATAGTGGCCTACTAGGTGATGTACCCCTATTCCGACTTTATGGATAGTGTCCCACTAGACGATGTGCCTTGTCTACCTCTTTTTATTTCCCTGCTAATTCTTAATCAAGACTGGGGGTTGGTTACTTGGGATCCATTAGATTAAGAGTAACGAATCTTTCACATCGTCGAGTTAACATTACACTTTTGACGATCATCACACCCATGGAGTATGAATGCAGCTTGCATCACTCCCAATTTATCATGTTAACAATACACATCTGACAATCAACTTATCAATCCTTATCAATAGGATGATAGGTCCTAAAAATTTCTCAAATCGCAATCCTCCCCAACAAGACACTAAGTTTTCAAAATTTTATTCAAATTACAAGTATCAAAACTCATCGCTTCTGATGATAAACTCACCTAGCAAGTTTTCCCAGCGAGACGCTAATTTCCAAAATCTTGTGCAAGTCACAAGTACACATTATTTTATCATGTTAATATCAAAATCTTGTGCAAGTCACAAGTACACATTATTTTATCATGTTAATATCACACCTATGACAAACCACTTATTAATCCTCTTCAATAGGATGATAAGTCCACAAAGTTGCTCCGATCGCAACAGTCTCTTGTCACGTTAATATCACACCTCTAACAACCCACTTATCAATCATCTTTAATAGGATGATAAGTCCTCAAAGTTTCTCCATTCGCAACAAAATTATGTCATGTTAAATATTAAACCGCTGACAATTAACTTATCAATCATCTTTAATAGGATGATAGGTCCTCAAAATTGCTCAAATCGTAATCTTCCCCAGCAAGACGTTAAGTCTTCAAAATCTTATTCAAATCACAATTACAAACTCTTGTCATATTAAATATTACACCTCTGACAATCCACTTATCAATCCTAGTCAATAGGATGATAAGTTCACAAAGTTGCTCCAATCGCAATACATTCCTTTCACGTTAACATCACACCTCTGACGACAAAATCAACTTATTGATTCTCTCCAATAGAACGATAGGTCCACAAACTCGTCAAGTTAACATTACACCTCTGAAAATACAATCAACTTATTGACTCTCTTTAATAGAGCGATAGGTCTACAAACCCGTCAAGTGAACATCACACCTCTGACGACACAATCAACTTATCGATTCTCTCCAATAGAGCGATAGGTCCACAAACTCGTCAAGTTAACATCACACCTCTGACGACACAATCAACTTATCGACTCACTTCAATAAAGCGACAGGTCTACAAACCCGTCAAGTAAACATCACACCTCTGATGACACAATCAATTTATCGACTCTCTTCAATAGAACAATAGATCTACAAACCCGTCAAGTTAACATCACACCTCTGACGACACAATCCCTTATGGACTCTCCTTAATAGAGTGATAGGTCCACAAACCAGTCAAGTTAATATCACACCTCTGACAACCAAATCAGCTTATTGACTCTCTTCAATAGAGCGATAGGCCTATAAAATACTGATAAGTTAACATCACACTTTTAACAGTCAAACCCCCTAATGAACTTATTAATCCTTTTTCAACAAGAGTAGCAAGTTTTTGTTATAAAATCCCTAGCGAATTAAAGATTTTCTGGAATTATCCTAGTGATAATGAAGAAAATTTCTGAATTTTACTCTAAGTGAAAATTCATGCCAAGTTAATACTACACATCTGGCACTTTTAACTTTCTTTTAGTGTTTCAAGTGAAAACATAACACAAGAAGAAACAACGGTAGGTTGCTATTAATAACAACAGAATCCATGCCTAACACGCATGGGGGACTTTATCTCGATTCCTAAATATAGATAAGTATGTATCTAACACATGTTGTCGGATAGTGCATTCTCGTAAAAATGGCAAAGCCCATGTATTCAACATCGTGAAAGGTTGTTATTAATAACGTCGAAATCCATGCCTTACACGCATGGGGGACTTTATCTTGATCCCTAATTAGAGATAAGTCTGCATCTAACACATGTCGTTAGGTAGTCTATTCCCGTGAAAACGATCAAGTCTACGTATTCAATATCGTAGCACCAAAAATTCATGCCTTTCATGCATGGTGGACTTTATCTCGATTACTAACTAGAAATAAGTCTACGCCTAACACGAGTTGCCGGTAAGTCTTTTCCCGTGTAAATGACAAAGTCTATGTATTCAAAATCATAGTATCAAGTCTAAGAGGGTTCATTATCTTAGCATAACGTTACATGTGAAATGGATTCAAATAATTCACATGGTAGCCCGACTCAAACGGTAGTCGGTAAAGGCTTATCAAATCTGTTAATGGCTGAGGGTTTGTGAAAAATCCTATTAAGGTTTGCGGGCCCATCAGCTGAATAGATGTGAGCCGAGACTTGAAACAGATGAGCATGAAAGCCACCTCCGCGTCTCAAGTCAAAACACTGAGGCTAGACCCGTGTTGCAAAAACCACAACTCTATGGTCATACCTAGGTTCCAAATTTAAAACGCAAGGGTGAGACCCATGTCTCAAAGTTCAAAACGCAGAGGTCCACCCCTATATTCTAGAAGCAGGATTATGATGCATATCCTCACACAGGTCCTGCGTGGCAAATCCCTTCAACCAAGATGCCCGTGAAGCAGGTGCAGAGAACAACTCCTTTATGATAAAGAATCAATAGCTCCGAGATCAAAGTTGAGATCCAAAGTATTCTGAAAATTCATCCCAGTCAACCGCGAACTTTTAAAAACTTTGGAGAAGGTTCTGTAGGTTGTCTAAAAATCACAGCAAATAGCTAATCCCCATCAAACACCGATGATGAAAGTTACAATTTGATGACTTTCATATCTTCAAGGAGCCAAGATGAAGATTTCAAGATGACGGTCTTTGCAACGCTCTAGTAAAAGAGACTACAAATCGACGGCCTCTTCAAATCAAGATGCAGAGCTCACCACTGCGTCTCAGACTCAAAACACAAAGGTCCTCCCTACGTTACAACCTGAAAACACATAGGTCATCTCTGTGTTAACAACATCAAAATGCAGAGGTCATCTCTGTGTTACAACATCAAAACGCAAAGGTCATGCCCGTGTTCAAGAGTTAAAATGCAGAGGTCATCCCCAACGCTCCGATTGAAAACGCAGAGTTCATGGACTCAAAATGCAGAGTTCATCTCTGCGTCCCAACTCTACATTTCAGATTTACAACAATGTGCGAACACAGCGTTTTCAGCCTAAAACAGTCCCAACTCTGCGTTTCAAGTCTAAAACGCAGAGTTCAGGCCCAGAATGCCCAGACTAGTGTTTGACTCGTTCAAAGCACGAACTAAATGGTTTCAAAACCGTTTTTCCCACGATTTGGGGATCTGTTTAAGGGGGTGGTTACACCCCATTTAGCCCTACTTAGGAGTGAATTAAGGGGGCGGTTACACCCCTTAATCCCCTATAATTAGCGGGAAACTCAATTAAGTTTGGACTCTCGGATCGATCCTCTTTGATCCTTCGGCTTGGCAGCAAAGAAGAGATCTATGGCTGACTTTTTGGGGAATTGTTGGAGCTTTGAAGATCGGCAACAGAAGCTTTCTTCATCCTTGGCTTACAAACCGATTTCGGTTAAGTCAACTCTTTCATAGAGTTTCAAACTCATTCAGAGTTATCAACTCATCAAGAGTTCTTTAAAACTTGCAACGCAAGTTCTCCACAACGTCAAATCATGAGGAGAATACTACATTCTAGTGAATTGAGACGTGCGGATCATCAACGAAGAGCAAACTCGATGCGAGCATTCAAGGGAGGCACTCCATTGCTATCGTGAAGAACCCAGACTTAAACAAAGGGGAGAATTCAGATAAATTTTCTTCATTTTTGTAATTAGGAAATCCAAATTGTAATTGAGATTGAGAGAGTTGTAAACATTCTTTTTCTAAGCAGTTAGAGAGAATAAAATCAAACACAGTTCTTTCATTTTTATTTCACAAATTTTCCATCAAACAAACCCATTGTTCGAATTTCACGAGTTTGTGAGCTATAGGCAATGATTTGCCCTAACTTCGACGGTTTCGTTTGATGGCAAATGACTCGGCGGAGTCAACTTTCATGATTTCCAGAGCTATAACTCATGAAAATTTTCCATTTAGGCCCCCGTTCGGCCTGGTGCAGACAATTAGGTAGAGTGCATATTTTGCGATTTCGTGAGCTATAACCTATGACTTCTGACACATTTTGTTAGTTTTGACTCGTTTCACTCTAGCACTAGAAATTTTTGTCGAAATAAAAACCAACAATTTCATGAGCTGTAACCCATGAATTTTGATGATTTTATTCTTATTCGGTGGGTGTCGTATATGTCAAAACAGACGATTTCATGAGCTATAGTCCGTATGATTTCTGACCATTTTGGTCTGTTCGATGCCCCGTGTCAAAATAACTTTGCCAAATTCAAAACCTATGATTTCATGAGCTATAACACATGATTATTGACCCTTCTCATGCATTTGGGCTAGGCGGCAAATAATTAGGTGGAGTTTAAATATCATGATTTCACGGGTTATAACCCATGGTTTTGCGACCGTTTCGATCCGTTTTCACTCGGGCACTATTTCATGGGTTATAACCCATTGCTCGAATTTCACAAATTCATGAGCTATAGGCAATGATTTATCCCCACATTCTACGGTTTCTTTCGACGGCAAATGGCTCGGCAGAGTAAATTTTCACGATTTCGTGAGCTATAACCCACGAAATTTGTCCAATTACACCCCTTTTTTGGCCGATGCAAATAAATAGGCGGAGTGCATATTTCTTGATTTCGAGAGCTATAACCCATGATTTCTAACGCATTTTGTCAGTTTCGTTCAGTTTCAACCCGATGCCCGAAAGCTTTGCCAAATTCAAAACCAACAATTTCTATAATGTAACCCATGAATTTTGACCATTTTCTTCTTTTCCTATTAGGTTTCGGAATTGTCAAAAGTGATGATTTTAAAAGCTATTATCCGTACGATTTCTGACCATTTTGGTCTGTTCGACACCCCATGTCAAAATATCTTTGTCGAATTCAAAACCGATGATTTCATGAGCTATAAGAGGTAATTATAGACCCTACTCGTGAGTTTGGGCCCGACGGAAAATAATTATGTGGAGCTCAAATATCGCGATTTCATGGGTTATAACGCATGGTTTTCCGATCGTTTAGGTTCGTTTCTACCCGGGAGCGATTTCATGGGTTATAATAACCCATTGTTCAAATTAACGAGTTCGCGAGCTGTAGGAAACGATTTTTTCTCTACTTCGATGGTTTCATCTGATGGCAAATGACTCAGAGGAGTCAAATTTCCCGATTCCGTGAGCTATAACCCACGAAATTTAACCATTTACGCCCCTTTTTGACCTGGTGTAGACAATTAGGAGGAATGAATATTTCTCAATTTCATGAGATATAACCCATGATTTCTGTCACATTTTGTTGTGACAATTTGACCATTTTTTCGTTTTGTCCGTTAAAACGGTCAAAATGGCTAGAATATGAGGGTTTTTTGGTCATTTGCCTAGGGGGCTGCCTCTATAAATAGAGGGGCGGTTTTACTTCATTTCCTCACAACAAAACTCATCTACTTCTCTCTAATACTCTCTTATACTCTCTTATACTATCTTATAATCTCTTATATTTTCTAATACTTCCATCAAATGGCTTCTGGATCTGATTATGAAGAGAAAAATCTATCTCCTACCGATCCACAGATGAGTCCTCCTATAACAACTCCTCCTCCTACCGGTGTTAATCCTGAATCTGATGGCGACTAATCTACTGCACCAAGAGCTCCTAAAAGGCCGAGATCCGATGTGTGGAATTTTTTGAGAAGATAGACGTTACCAATGATGAATATGGGAGGATCATCTCCCAGAAGGCAAAATATGCGTTGTGCGACCAGGTTTTCCAAGCTCATCATAAGAGCGGCACAAACCATCTCAAACGCCATATAGAAAAACATAACAAAGGCCAAAATCTGCAAGGTGATATCCGACAGTCTATGCTTTCCCAATCCTCCTCTTCAGGTACCCTCGGTAGTTGGAATTATGACGCTGCCTGAGTTAGGAAATGCGTAATCAGGTTTATTGTTCTTAAAAACCTTCCTTTTAAATTAGTAGAAGATGATGAATTTAAAGATCTTTTTAGAGATGGTTTTTATCCTGTGTTTACAAAATTTTCTCATCAAACCTGTCAATGTGATATTTTAAAATATTATCAGGAGGAACAAGGAAAAATAATTTCTTATTTTAAAATTTTAAACTGTAAATTTTCTTTAACTTCTGATATTTGAACATCTAAAGTGCAAACTAGTTATTTATGTATAACAGCACACTGGATTAATGAAAATTAGAAAATGTTTAAAAGAGTTGTTTCTTTTATTGCAATTGAAGAGTCACACACTGGTATTAATATTGCAAATTTAATTATTGAAGAACTTATGAAACTAGAAATTGATCAAAGAATATTTACTCTTTCACTAGATAATGAAAGTAATAACAATATAGCTGTTAATTTTATTAAAACAACTCTGTCATTGCCATGTCATGGTGGACTTTTTCATGTTAGATGTATCTGCCATATTTTAAATTTAATTGTTCAAAGTACATTTTCTGAAATTAAACCCATGATAGAAAAGGTTAGAATAGTGGCTAATATGCATAATGTTTCTGAAATGAGAATTAAAAGATGGAAACAATGTTGTAAAAGAAAAAAATTATAAGTCTAGACTAATTCCAAAAGATATTGACAATAGGTGGAATTCCACCTATGCAATGTTAATTGTAGCAATAGAATATAAAAAATTGTAAATAATTTTATAAATTTTTATGCTTCTAGTTCTAGCTCTGGTAGCACTTATGGAATAACTGAAGATGAATGGACAATTATATGTAAATTAAATGAGATGTTACAAGTTTTTTATGATGCTACTATGTTATTATCTAGTTGTTATCATCCAACTATTACTTTAGTTGCTTTACAAATTTTAAATATTCAAAAATATTTTACCAAATATCGTATGGATGATATTTTTAGAAATATAATTTTTCAAATGAAGAGTAAATTTAGTAAGTATTTTAGGCCTATTCCTCATATTTTTGGTTTGGGGGTTCTTATTTATTCATGTTTGAAGGATATTGGCCTTCGAAGTTTATTACAGTCATTATATGGTGGATAGATTATAGACTTAGATGATAGTTCCACCCTTAATGCTACTTCTCATCATTTATATATTAGAAATTATTTTTAAATATTATATGATGAGAATGCAGCTAGACATGGTGTAGCTGCACAACAGTCTACAGCTTCGGCACCTTTATTATTTAAATGTCAAGGAAATACTTTAGATATTTTGCAATGGTGGAAAGTATATGGATCAGTTTCATATCCTATACTTTCCACCTTGGTTTGTGACTCACTATCAGTGCAGGTTTTGACGGTAGCTTCGAAATCTGCCTTCACCACAGCAGGACGTTTGATCGACGACCACAGGACATGCTTAGATTCGTATACTGTACAAGCGGTGATGTGCTTACAAGATTGGTGGAGGTACGAGAAGCTAACACAAGGCATCGATCGGATTATTATAATTGAAGATAAATTTGAAGAGTTGGGACTAGCAGATAGATATAAATATTAGATAATATTCATCAAATTATAATTTTTATTTCTTAGCTTTAAATTTGAAATAAATTATTTCAAAAAAAATTGCAAATGATAGTGATATGGGTGAGTAGATGCCAACCTAGTTGGGATGTACTCATCTATTGTGATGTGATGAATTTCGAAATAGATTTATACTTGTAAAGGATTTACTGATTATTAATAAAGAAGTTCTTTTTATCATCTTTTATTTTTATAACTTTTTGTACTTGTAATTTATGTCATTTCAAGTTATTAAAAAAATTTATGTCATTTTCTGTAATTTTTATGTATATTTTATAATTTATGCCTTTTTTAAAAAAATTTAAAAAATAAAAAAAATGAAAAAATAGGAAAAAAAACCGGGTCGACCCGATGTCCTGCCCGCTCTGCCCAGGCCCGGATCAGTTTCCGGGCCTGCCTGGATGGACATCCATAGGCGGAGTGCATATTTTTACGATTTCGTGAGCTATAACCAATTATTTCTGACATATTTTGTCAGTTTCGTTCCGTTTCGACCCGACGCTAGAAAGCTTTGCCGAATTCAAAACCAACAATTTCTGTTTTGTAACCCATGAATTTTGACCATTTTCTTCTTTTCCCATCAGGTTTCGAAAATGTCAAAACCGATGATTTTATAAGCTATTGTCCGTAAGATTTCTGACCATTTTGGTCTGTTCAGCACCCCGTGTCAAAATATCTTTACCGAATTCAAAACCGATGATTTCATGAGCTATAACTTGTGATTATAGACCGTACTCGTGCCTTTGGGCCCGGCGGAAAATAATTAGGCGGAGCTCATATATCGGGATTTCATGGGTTATAACGCATGATTTCCCGACCGTTTAGGTTTGTTTCTACCTGGGAGCGATTTCCTGGGTTATAATAACCCAATGTTCAAATTCACGAGTTCGCGAGCTGTTGGAAACGATTTTTTCCCAACTTTGATGGTTTAGTCTGACAGCAAATGACTCGGTGGAATCAAATTTCACGATTTCGGGAGCTATAACCCACAAAATTTGTCCATTTACGCCCCTTTTCGACCCGATGTAGACAATTAGGATGAGTGAATATTTCTCAATTTCGTGAGCTATAATCCATGATTTCTGTCACATTTTGTTAGTTTCGGTCTGCTTCAACCTGGCGCAAGAAATCTTTGCCAAATTCAAAACCGACAATTTCATGAGCTGTAACCCTTGAATTTTGACCATTTCCTCTGTTCCGACTGGGTGTCGGAAAATGTTGAAACCGATTATTTTATAAGCTATTATCCATACGACTTCTGAACATTTTGGTTAGTTTGACACCCCGTGTCAAAATATCTATACTGAATTCAAAACTGATGATTTCATGAGTTATAACGCGTGATTATTGACCCTTCTTGTGCGTTTGGGCCCAACAACAAATAATTTGGCGGAGTTGAAATAAGCAATTTCATGGGTTATAACCCATGGTTTTTCGACCGTTTCGGTCCGTTTCATCCCAGGTGAGATTTCTTATGTTATAACACATTGTTCGAATTTCACGAGTTCGTGAGCTATAGGCAACGATTTGTCCCTAACTTTGACGATTTCGTCCGACGATAAATGACTCGGTAAAGTGAAATTTCATGATTTCCTGAACTATAACCCACGTAAATTTTCCTTTTAATCCCTTATTCGGCTTGGTGCAGACTATTAGGCGGAGTGCATATTTCGCGATTTCGTGAGCTATAACTCATGACTTCTGACACATTTTGTTAGTTTCGGTCCATTGCACCCCAGCGCTAGAAATTTTTGTCGAATTCAAAACAAACGATTTCATGAGCTGTAACCCGTGAATTTTGACCATTTTATTCTTATTCGGCGGGTATTGTAAATGTCTAAACAAACGATTTCATGAGTTGTAGTCCATATGATTACTGACAATTTTAGTCTGTTCGATGCCCCATGTCAAAATATCATTACCGAATTCAAAACTGACGATTTCATGAGCTATAACACATGATTTTTGACCATTATCGTGCATTTGGGCAAGGCGAAAAATAATTAGGCGGTGTTCAAATATCGTGATTTCACGGGTTATAACCCTTAGATTTACGACCGTTTCAGTCCGTTTTGACCCGGGCGCGATTTCATTGGTTATAACCCATTGCTCGAATTTTACGAATTCGTTAGCTATAGACAACAATTTGTCCCCAACTTCTACGGTTTCTTTTGATAGCAAATGACTCGGTAGAGTCAAATTTCACGATTTCGTGTGTTATAACCCATGAAATTTGTCCATTTATGCCCCTTTTTCGGCCGGTGCAGATAAATAGGTGGAGTGCATATTTTGCAATTTCGTAAGCTATAACCCATGATTTCTAACACATTTTTTTAGTTTCATTCCGTTTCGACCCGACGCTAGAAAGCTTTGCCGAATTCAAAACCAACAATTTCTGTGTTGTAACCCATGAATTTTGACCATTTTCTTCTTTTCCTATCAGGTTACGAAAATGTCAAAACCGATGATTTTATAAGCTATTGTCCGTACGATTTCTGACCATTTTGGTTTGATCGACACCCTGTGTCAAAATATCTTTGCCGAATTCAAAACCGATGATTTCATGAGCTATAACACGTGATTATAGACCCAACTCGTGCGTTTGGGCACGGCGACAAATAATTATACTAAGCTCAAATATCGTGATTTCATGGGTTGTAACGCATGGTTTTCTGACCGTTTAGGTTTGTTTCTACACGGGAGCGATTTCATGGGTTATAATAACCCATTGTTCAAACTCAAGAGTTCAGGAGCTGTAGGAAACGATTTTTTTCCCAACTTCGATGGTTTCGCCTAACAGCAAATGACTCGGCGGAGTCAAATTTCATGATTTCGTGAGCTACAACCCACAAAATTTGTCCAATTACATCCCTTTTCGACCCGGCGTAGACAATAAATTGGAGTGAATATTTCTCAATTTCGTGAGCTATAACCCATGATTTCTGTCACATTTTGTTAGTTTCGGTATGCTTTGACCTTACGCAAGAAATCTTTGCCAAATTAAAAACCGACAATTTCATGAGCTGTAACTCATGAATTTTGACCATTTATTATGTTTTGGTTGGGTGTCAGAAATGTTAATATCGATTATTTTATAATCTATTATCTGTACGACTTCTGAAAATTTTGGTCTGTTTGACGCCCTTGTGTCAAAATATCTTTACCGAATTCAAAACCGATGATTTTAGGAGCTATAACACGTGATTATTGACCCTTCTCATGCGTTTGGGCCCGACAACAAATAATTTGGCTGAGTTCAAATACAGCGATTTCATGGGTTATAACCCATGGTTTTTCGACCGTTTCGGTCTGTTTCAACCCGGGTGAGATTTCTTATGTTATAACCCATTGTTCGAATTTCACGAGTTCGTGAGCTATAGGCAACGATTTGTCCCCAACTTCGATGATTTCATCCAATGGCAAATGATTCGGCAGAGTGAAATTTCGCGATTTCCTGAGCTATAACCCACGAAAATTTTCCATTTAGGCCCATTTTAGGCCTGGTGCAGACAGTTTGGCGGATTGTATATTTCGCGATTTCGTGAGCTATAACCCATGACTTCTGACACATTTTGTTAGTTTCGGTCCGTTTCACCCTGGCGCTAGAAATTTTTGTCGAATTCAAAACCAACAATTTCATGAGCTGTAACGCATGAATTTTGACCATTTTATTCTTATTTGGTGGGTGTCGTAAATGTCAAAATAGACGATTTCATGAGCTGTAGTCTATATGATTTCTGACCATTTTGATCTGTTCGATGCCCCGTGTCAAATTATCTTTGTCGAATTCAAAACCGGCGATGTCATGAGCTATAACACATGATTATTGACCCTTATCGTGCATTTGGGCTAGGTGGTAAATAATTAGGCGGAGTTCAAATATCGTGATTTCACGGGTTATAAACCATGGTTTTACGACTCTTTCGGTCCGTTTTGACCCGTGCGCGATTTCATAGGTTATAACCCATTGCTCGAATTTCACGAATTCGTGAGCTATAGGCAACGATTTGTCCCCAACTTAAATGGTTTCTTCTACCGGCAAATGGCTCGGCATAGTCAAATTTAATGATTTTATGAGCTATAGCCCATGAAATTTTTCCATTTACGCCCCTTTTTCGGCCGGTGCGGATAAATAGGCGGAATGCATATTTCGCGATTTTGTGAGCTATAACCAATGATTTCTGACACATTTTGTCAGTTTCTTTCCGTTTCGACTCGACGCCAGAAAGCTTTGCCGAATTCAAAACCAACAATTTATGTGTTGTAACCAATGAATTTTGACCATTTTCTTCTTTTCCTATCTGGTTTCAGAAATGTCAAAACCGATGATTTTATAAGCTATTGTCCGTACGATTTCTGACCATTTTGGTCTGTTCGACACCCCGTATCAAAATATCTTTTGTCAAATTCAAAACCGATGATTTCATGATCTATAACACGTGATTATAGACCCTACTCGTGCGTTTGGGCCCGGTGACAAATAATTATACGGAGCTCAAATATCACGATTTCATAGGTTATAACGCATGGTTTTCTGACCGTTTAGGTCAGTTTCTACACGGGAGAGATTCTATGGGTTATAATAACCCATTGTTCAAGCTCACGAGTTCGTGAGATGTAGGAAACGATTTTTTTCCAACTTCGATGGTTTCGTCTGACGACAAATGACTCAGCAGAATTAAATTTCACGATTTCGTGAGCTATAACTCACGAAATTTGTCCAATTACATCCCTTTTCGACCCGGTGTAGACAATAAAGTGGAGTGAATATTTCTCAATTTCATGAGCTATAACCCGTGATATCTGTCACATTTTGTCAGTTTCGGTCCGCTTCGACCTGGCACAAAATAACCTTTGTTAAATTAAAAAACGACAATTTCATGAGCTGTAACCCATGAATTTTGACCATTTCTTCTATTCTGGTCGGGTGTCAGAAATGTTGAACATGAATTTTGACCATTTCTTCTATTCTGGTCGGGTGTCAGAAATGTTGAAACCGATTATTTTATAATCTATTATCCGTACGACTTCTGAACATTTTGGGTGTCAGAAATGTTGAAACCGATTATTTTATAATCTATTATCCGTACGACTTCTGAACATTTTGGTCTATTTGACACCCTTGTGTCAAAATATCTTTACCGAATTCAAAATATCTTTACCGACAACAAATAATTTGGCTGAGTTCAAATACAGTGATTTCATGGGTTATAACCAATGGTTTTTCGACCGTTTCGGTCTGTTTCAACACGGGTGAGATTTCTTACGTTATAACCCATTGTTCGAAGTTCACTAGTTCGTGAGCTATAGGAAACGATTTGTCCCCTACTTCGACGATTTCATCCGACGGCAAATGACTTGGCAGAGTGAAATTTTACGATTTCCTAAGCTATATCCCACGAAAATTTTCCATTTATGCCCATTTTCGGCCTGGTGCAGACATTAGGCGGAGTGCATATTTCGTGATTTCGTGAGCTATATAACCCATGACTTCTGACACATTTTGTTAGTTTCGGTCCGTTTCACCCCGGTGCTAGAAATCGATGCTTCATGTCAAAATATCTTTGTCGAATTCAAAACCGATGATTTCAAGAGCTATAACACATGATTATTGACCCTTCTCGTGCGTTTGTGCTAGGCGGCAAATAATTAGGCGGAGTTCAAATATCGTGATTTCCCGGTTTATAACCCATGGTTTTACAACCGTTTCGGTTCGTTTTGACCCGGGCGCGATTTCATTGTTTATAACTCATTGCTCGAATTTCACGAATTCGTGAGCTATAGGCAACAATTTGTCCCCAACTTCGACGATTTCATCCGACGACAAATGACTCGGCAATGTGAAATTTCACGATTTCCTGATCTATAACCCACATAAATTTTCCATTTACGCCTATCTTAGGCCTGGTGCAGACAATTAGGCGGAGTGCATATTTTGCGATTTCGTGAGCTATAACCCATGACTTCTGACACATTTTGTTAGTTTCGGTCCGTTGCACCCCGCCGCTAGAAATTTTTGTTGAGTTCAAAACCAACGATTTCATGAGCTGTAACCCATAAATTTTGACAATTTTATTCTTATTCGGCGGGTATCGTAAATGTCAAAACAGACGATTTCATGAGCTGTAGTCCGTATGATTTCTGACCATTTTGGTCTGTTCGATGCCCCGTATCAAAATATCTTTGCCGAATTCAAAACCGACGATTTCATGAGCTATATAACACATGATTATTGACCCTTCTCGTGCATTTGGCCTAGGCGGAAAATAATTAGACAGTGTTCAAATATCGTGATTTCACGGGTTATAACCCATGGTTTTATGATCGTTTCGGTCCGTTTTGACCCGGGCGCGATTTCATGGGTTATAACCCATTGCTCAAATTTAACAAATTCGTGAGCTATAGGCAAAGATTTGTCCCCAACTTATACGGTTTCTTCCGACGGCAAATGGCTCGGCATAGTCAAATTTAACGATTTTATGAGCTATAACCCATGAAATTTGTCCATTTATGCCCCTTTTTCGGCCAGTGCGTATAAATAGGCGGAGTGCATATTTAGCGATTTCATGAGCTATAACCAATGATTTCTGACACATTTTGTCAGTTTCTTTCCGTTTTGACTCGACGCAAGAAAGCTTTGCCGAATTCAAAACCGACAATTTCTGTGTTGTAACCAATGAATTTTGACCATTTTCTTCTTTTCCTATCTAGTTTCAGAAATGTCAAAACTGATGATTTTATAAGCTATTGTCTGTACGATTTCTGACCATTTTGGTCTGTTCGACACCCCGTGTCAAAATATCTTTTGCCGAATTCAAGACCGATGATTTCATGAGCTATAACACGTGATTATAGACCATGCTCGTGCGTTTGGGCCCAACGACAAATAATTATCCGAAGCTCAAATATCGTGATTTCATGGGTTATAACGCATAGTTTTCCGACCGTTTAGATCTGTTTCTACACGAGAGAGATTCTATGGGTTATAATAACCCATTGTTCAAACTCACGAGTTTGTGAGATGTAGGAAATGATTTTTTCCAAACTTCGATGGTTTCGTCTGACGACAAATGACTTAGCGGAGTCAAATTTCACGATTTCGTGAGCTATAACTCACGAAATTTGTCCAATTACGTCCCTTTTCGACCCAGTGTAGACAATAAAGTGGAGTGAATATTTCTCAATTTCATGAGCTATAACCCATGATTTCTGTCACATTTTGTCAGTTTCGGTCCACTTCAACCTAGCGTAAGAAATTTTTGCCAAATTAAAAACTGACAATTTTCATGAGCTGCAACCCGTGAATTTTGACCATTTCTTCTATTCTGGTCGGGTGTCAGAAATGTTGAAACAGATTATTTTATAAGCTATTATCCGGACGACTTCTGAAAATTTTGGTCTTTTTGACGCCCTTGTGTCAAAATATCTTTACTGAATTCAAAATCGATGATTTTAGGAGCTGTAACACGTGATTATTGACCCTTCTCGTGCGTTTGGGCCCTACAACAAATAAATTGGCGGAGTTCAAATAGAACGATTTCATGGGTTATAACCCATTGTTTTTCGACCGTTTCGGTCTGTTTCAACCCGGGTGAGATTTCTTATGTTATAACCCATTGTTCGAATTTAACGAGTTCATGAGCTATAGGCAACGATTTGTCCCCAATTCGACGATTTCATCCGATGGCAAATGACTCGGTAGAGTGAAATTTCACGATTTCCTGAGCTATAACCCACGAAAATTTTCCATTTAGGCCCATTTTCGGCCTGGTGCAGACAATTAGGCGGAGTGTATATTTCGCGATTTCGTGAGCTATATAACCGATGACTTCTGGCACATTTTGTTAGTTTCGGTCCGTTTCACCCCGGCACTAGAAATTTCATGAGCTATAGTCCGTATGATTTCTGACCGTTTTGGTCTGTTCGATGCCCTGTGTCAAAATATCTTTGCCGAATTCAAAACCGATGATTTCATGAGCTATAACACATGATTATTGACCCTTCTCGTTCGTTTGTGATAGGCGGCAAATAATTTGGTGGAAATCAAATATCGTGATTTCATGGTTTATAACCCATGGTTTTACGACCGTTTCGGTCTGTTTTGACCCGGGCGCGATTTCATGGATTATAACCCATTGCTCGAATTTCACGAATAAGTGAGCTATAGGCAACTATTTGTCCCCAACTTCTACGGTTTCTTCCGACGGCAAATGGATCGGCAGAGTCAAATTTCACGATTTCGTGAGCTATAACCTACGAAATTTGTCCATTTACGCCCCTTTATCGACCGGGGAAGATAAATAGATGGAGTGCATATTTCACGATTTCGTGATCTATATTCCATAATTTCTAACACATTTTGTCAGTTTCGTTCCGTTTCGACCCGTCGCCAGAAAGCTTTGATGAATTCAAAACCAACAATTTCTGTGTTGTAACACAAGAATTTTAACCATTTTATTCTTTTCCTATCAGGTTTCGGAAATGTCAAAACAAATGATTTCATGAGCTGTAGTCCGTATGATTTCTGACCATTTTGGTTTGTTTGATGGCCTGTGTTAAAATATCTTTGTCGAATTCAAAACCGACGATTTCATGAGCTATTACACATGATTATTGACCCTTCTCGTGTGTTTGGGCTAGGCGGCAAATAACTAGGCGGAGTTCAAATATCGTGAGTTCATTGGTTATAACCCATGGTTTTACGACCGTTTTGGTCCGTTTGACTCGGGCGCGATTTCATGGCTTATAACCTTTTGTTCAAATTTCACGAGTTCGTGAGATATAGGCAACGACTTTTGCCCTTCAACCCGGGTGAGATTTCTTATGTTATAACCCATTGTTCGAATTTCACGAGTTCGTGAGCTATAGGCAACAATTTGTCCCCAACTTTGACGATTTCATCCGACGGTAAATGACTCGGCAGAGTGAAATTTCACGATTTCCTGAGCTATAACCCACGAAAATTTTCCATTTAGGCCCTTTTTCGGCCTGGTGTAGACAATTAGGCGGAGTACATATTTCACAATTTCGTGAGCTAAATAACCCATGAATTGTGACACATTTTGTTAGTTTCGGTCCGTTTCACCCTAGCACTAGAAATTTTTGTTGAATTCAAAACCAACGATTTCATGAGCTGTAATTCCAGAATTTTGATTATTTTATTCTTATTCGGCGTGTGTCATAAATGTCAAAATGGACGATTTCTTGAGCTGTAGTCCGTACGATTTCTGACCATTTTGGTTTGTTCAATGCCCTATGTCAAAATATCTTTGTCGAATTCAAAACTGACGATTTCATGAGCTATAACACGTGATTATTGACCCTTAATGTGCTTTTGGGATAGGCGGCATATAATTAGGCGTAGTTCAAATATCGTGATTTTACGGGTTATAACCTATGGTTTTACGACCGATTCGGTCTGTTTTGACCCGGGCGTGATTTCATGGGTTATAACCTATTGCTCGAATTTCACGAATTCGTGGGCTATAGGCAACGATTTGTTCCCAACTTCTATGGTTTCATCCTACGGCAAATGGCTCGGCAGAGTCAAAATTTACGATTTCGTAACCCACGAAATTTGTTCATTTACGCCCCTTTTCGACCTGGTGTAGACAATTAGATGGAGTGAATATTTCTTAATTTCATGTGCTATAACCCATGATTTCTGTCACACTTTGTCAATTTTGGTCTGCTTTAACCTGGCGTTAGAAATCATTGCCAAATTCAAAACCGACAATTTCATGAGCTGTAACCCTTGAATTTTGACCATTTCTTCTGTTCCGGCCGTGTGTCGGAAATGTTGAAACCAATTATTTTATAAGCTATTATCTGTACGACTTCTTAACATTTTGGTCTATTTGACGGCCCGTGTCATAGTATCTTTACCGAATTCAAAACCGATGATTTCATTAGCTATAACACATGATTATTGACCCTTCTCGTACGTTTGGGCCTGACATCAAATAATTTGGCAAAGTTGAAATACAGCGATTTCATGGGTTATAACCCATGGGTTTTCAACCGTTTCGGTCTATTTCAACCCGGGTGAGATTTCTTATGTTATAACCCATGGTTCGTATTTCACGAGTTCGTGAGCCATAGGCAACGATTTGTCCCCAACTTCGACGGTTTTTTCCGGCAGTAATGACTCGGCAAAGTGAAATTTCACGATTTCCTGAACTATAACCCACTGAAATTTTCCTTTTAAGCCCTTATTCAGCCTAGTGCAGACAATTAGGCGAACTGCATATTTCGCGATTTCGTAAGCTATAACCCATGATTTCTGACACATTTTGTTAGTTTCGGTCCGTTACACCCCGCCGCTAGAAATTTTTGTCAAGTTCAAAACCAACGATTTCATGAGCTGTAACCCATGAATTTTGACCATTTTATTCTTATTCGGCGGGTGTCGTAAATGTGAAAACATACAATTTCATGAGCTGTAGTCCGTATGATTTCTGACCATTTTGGTTTGTTCGATGCCCCGTGTCAAAATATCTTTATCGAATTCAAAACCGACGATTTCATGAGCTATAACACGTGATTATTGACCCTTCTCGTGCATTTTAGCTAGGCGGCAAATAATTAGGCGGTGTTCAAATATCGTGATTTCATGGGTTATAATCCATGGTTTTACGACCGTTTCGGTCCGTTTTGACCCAGACGCTATTTCATGGGTTATAACCCATTGCTCGAATTTCACGAATTCGTGAGCTATAGGCAACGATTTGTCCACAACATCTACAGTTTCTTCCGACGGCAAACGGCTCAGCAGAGTCAAATTTCACGATTTTGTGTGCTATAACCCACGAAATTTGTCCAGTTACGCCCTTTTTTCGGCCGGTGTAGATAAATAGACCCAACAATTTCTGTGTTGTAACTCATGAATTTTGACCATTTTCTTGTTTTCCTATCAGGTTTCAAAAATGTCAAAACCGATGATTTTATAAGCTATTATCTGTACGATTTCTGACCATTTTGGTATGTTCGACACCCCGTGTCAAAATATCTTTGCCGAATTCAAAACCGATGATTTCATGAGTGATAACACGTGATTATAGACCCTACTCGTGCGTTTGGGCCCGGCGACAAATAACTATGCAGAGCTCAAATATCGCGATTTCATGGGTTATAACACATGGTTTTCTGACCGTTTAGGTTCGTTTCTACACGGGAGCGATTTCATGGGTTATAATAACCCATTGTTCAAACTCACGAGTTCGCGAGCTGTAAGAAATAATTTTTTCCTAACTTCGATGGTTTTGTCTGACAGCAAATGACTCGGCGAAGTCAAATTTCACGATTTCGTGAGCTATAACCCACGAAATTTGTCCAATTACGTCCCTTTTCGACCCGGTGTAGACAATAAGGTGGAGTGAATATTTCCCAATTTCGTGAGCTATAATCCATGATTTCTGTCACATTTTGTCAGTTTCGGTCTACTTTAACCTGGCACAAGAAATCTTTGCCAAATTAAAAACCGAAAACTTCATGAGCTGTAACCCATGAATTTTGACAAGAAATCTTTGCCAAATTAAAAACCGAAAACTTCATGAGCTGTAACCCATGAATTTTGACCATTTCTTCTGTTCTGGTCAGGTGTCAGAAATGTTGCCATGAATTTTGACCATTTCTTCTGTTCTGGTCAGGTGTCAGAAATGTTGAAACCGATTATTTTATAAGATATTATCCGTACGACTTCTGAACATTTTGGTTTGTTTGACGCCCTGTGTCAAAATATCTTTACCGAATTCAAAACCGGTGATTTCAGGAGCTATAACACGTGATTATTGACCCTTCTCGTGCGTTTGGGCCCAACAACAAATAATTTGGCGGAGTTCAAATACAGTGATTTCATGGGTTATATAACCTATGGTTTTTCGACCGTTTCGATCTATTTCAACCCGGGTGAGATTTCTTATGTTATAACCCATTGTTCGAATTTCACGAGTTCGTGAGCTATAGGCAACGATTTGTCCCTAACTTCGACGAATTCATACGACGGCAAATGACTCGGCAGAGTGAAATTTCATGATTTCCTGAGCTATAACCCACAAAAATTTTCCATTTAGGCCCATTTTTGGCCTGGTGCAGACAATTAGGCGGAGTGTATATTTCGCGATTTCGTAAGCTATAACCCATGACTTCTGACACATTTTGTTAGTTTCGGTCCGTTTCACCCCGGCGCTAGAAATTTTTGTCAAATTCAAAACCAACAATTTCATGAGCTGTAACCCATGAATTTTGACCATTTTATTCTTATTCGGTAGGTGTCGTAAATGTCAAAACAAACGATTTCATGAGCTGTAGTCCGTATGATTTCTTACCATTTTGGTCTGTTCGATTTCAAAACCGACGATTTAATGAGCTATAACACATGATTATTGATCCTTATTGTGCGTTTGGGCTAGGCGGTAAATAATTAGGAAGAGTTCAAATATCGTGATTTCACGGGTTATAAACCATTATTTTATGACCGTTTCGGTCCGTTTTGACCCGGGCGCGATTTCATGGGTTATAACCCATTGCTCGAATTTCACGAATTCGTGAGCTATAAGCAACGATTTGTCCCCAACTTCTACGGTTTCTTCCCACGGCAAATGGCTCGACATAGTCAAATTTAACGATTTTATGAGCTATAACCCATGAAATTGGTCCATTTACGCCCCTTTTTCGGCCGGTGTGGATAAATAGGCAGAGTGCATTTCACGATTTCGTGAGCTATAACTAATGACTTCTGACACATTTTGTCAGCTTCTTTCCGTTTCGACCCGACGCTAGAAAGATTTGTCGAATTCAAAACCAACAATTTCTGTGTTGTAACCC
The DNA here is from genome assembly GCF_001876935.1 of Asparagus officinalis. Classification (NCBI taxonomy): domain Eukaryota; kingdom Viridiplantae; phylum Streptophyta; class Magnoliopsida; order Asparagales; family Asparagaceae; genus Asparagus; species Asparagus officinalis. Next base: position 16,072 of record NC_033798.1, on the reverse strand, counting down.
ATGAATTTTGACCATTTTATTCTTTTCCTATCAGGTTTCGTAAATGGCAAAACTGATGATTTTATAAGCTATTGTCCGTACGATTTCTGACCATATTGGTTTGTTCGACACCACGTGTCAAAATATCTTTGCTGAATTCAAAACCGATGATTTCATGAGCAAAACATGTGATTATAGACCCTACTCGTGTGTTTGGGCCCATCGACAAATAATTATGCGGAGCTCAAATATCGTGATTTCATGGGTTATAACACATGGTTTTCTGACCGTTTAGGTACGTTTCTACACGGGAGCGATTTCATGGGTTATAATAACCCATTGTTCAAACTCACGAGTTTGCGAGCTGTAGGAAATGATTTTTTACAACTTCGATGGTTTCGTCTGACGGCAAATGACTCGGCGAAGACAAATTTCACGATTTCGTGAGCTATAACCCACAAAATTTGTCCAATTACGTCCCTTTTCGACCCGGTGTAGACAATAAGGTGGAGTGAATATTTCTCAATTTCGTGAGCTATAACCCATGATTTCTGTCACATTTTGTCAGTTTCGGTCTGCGTCGACCTGGTGCAAGAAATCTTTGCCAAATTAAAAACCAAAAATTTTATGGGCTGTAACCCATGAATTTTGACTGTTTCTTCTGTTTTGGTCGGGTGTCAGAAATGTTGAAACCGATTATTTTATAAGCTATTATCTGTACGACTTCTGAACATTTTGGTCTGTTTGACGCCCTGTGTTAAAATATCTTTATCGAATTCAAAACCGGTGATTTCAGGAGCTATAACACCTGATTATTGACCCTTCGCGTGCGTTTGGGCCCGACAACAAATAATTTGGCGAAGTTCAAATACATCGATTTCATGGGTTATATAACCCATGGTTTTTCAACCGTTTTGGTCTGTTTCAACCTGGGTGAGATTTCATATGTTATAACCCATTGTTCGAATTTCACGAGTTCATGAGCTATAGGCAACAATTTGTCCCCAACTTCGACGAATTCATACGATGGAAAATGACTCGACAGAGTGAAATTTCACGATTTTCTGAGCTATAACCCATGAAAATTTTCCAATTAGGCCCATTTTCGGCCTGGTGCAGACAATTAGGCATAGTGTATATTTCGCGATTTCGTGAGCTATATAACCCATAACTTCTGACACATTTTGTTAGTTTCGGTCCGTTTCACCCCGGCGCTAGAAATTTCATGAGCTATAGTACGTATGATTTCAGATAGTTTTGGTCTGTTCGATTCCCCGTGTCAAAATATCTTCGCCGAATTCAAAACCGACGATTTTATGAGCTATAACACATGATTATTAACCCTTCCCGTGCGTTTGTGCTAGGCAGGAAATAATTAGGTGGAGTTCAAATATCGTGATTTCACGGTTTATAACCCATGGTTTTATGACTGTTTCGCTCCGTTTTCACCCAGGCGCGATTTCATGGGTTATAACCCATTGCTCGAATTTCAAGAATTCGTGAGCTATAGGCAACGATTTGTCCCCAACTTCTACGGTTTCTTCCGATGGCAAATGGCTCGGCAAAGTCAAATTTCACGATTTCGTGAGCTATAACCCACGAAATTTGTCCATTTACGCCCCTTTATCAATCGGGGTAGATAAATAGGTGGAGTGCATATTTTGCGATTTCGTGAGCTATAACCCATAATTTCTAACATATTTTGTCAGTTTTGTTCCGTTTAGACCCGTCACCAGAAAGCTTTGATGAATTCAAAACTAACAATTTATGTGTTGTAACACAGGAAATTTGACCATTTTATTCTTTTCCTATCAGGTTTCGAAAATGTCAAAACAGACGATTTTCATGAGCTGTAGTACGTATGATTTCTGACCATTTTGGTTTGTTCGCTACCCCATGTAAAAATATCTTTGTCGAATTCAAAAGCGATGATTTCATGAGCTATAACACATGATTATTGTCCCTTCTCGTGCATTTGGGCTAAGCGGCAAATAAGGTATTATCCGTTGATTTCATGAGCTATAACACATGATTATTAACTATTCTCGTGTGTTGGGGCACTACAGCAAATAATTTAGCAATGCATACAAGTAGGCGGAGTGCATATTTCCCGATTTCATGAGCTATATATCCCATAACTTCTGACACATTTTGTTAGTTTTGGTCCGTTTCACCCCGGCGCTAGAAATTTCATGAGCTATAGTCCGTATGATTTCTGACTGTTTTGGTCTGTTCGATGCTCCGTGTCAAAATATCTTTGCCAAATTCAGAACCAATGATTTTATGAGCTATAACACATGATTATTGACCCTTCTTGTGCGTTTGTGCTAGGCGGCAAATAGTTAGGCGGAGTTCAAATATCGTGATTTCACGGTTTATAACCCATGGTTTTACGACCGTTTCGATCCGTTTTAACCCGGTCGCAATTTCATGGGTTATAACCCATTGCTCGAATTTCATGAATTCATGAGCTATAGGCAACAATTTGTCCCCAACTTCTATGGTTTTTTCCGACGGCAAATGGCGCAGCAGAGTCAAACTTCACAATTTCGTGAGCTATAAACCACGAAATTTGTCCATTTACGCCCCTTTTTTGGCCGGTGCAGCTAAATAGGCGGAGTGCATATTTCGCGATTTCATGAGCTATAACCCATGATTTCTGACACATTTTGTCAGTTTCGTTCAGTTTCGATCCGATGCCAAAAAGCTTTGCCGAATTCAAAACCAACAATTTATGCGTTGTAACCCATGAATTTTGACCATTTTCTTCTTTTCCTATCAGGTTTCGAAAATGTCAAAACCGATGATTTTATAAGCTATTGATCGTACGATTTCTAACCATTTTGATCTGTTCGACACCCCGTGCCTAATATATTTTGTGAATTGAAAACCGATGATTTCATGACCTTTAACACGTGATTATAGACCCAACTCGTGAGTTTGGGACCAACGGCAAATAATTATGTGGGGCTCAACTATCACGATTTCATAGGTTATAACACATGGTTTTCTGATCGTTTCGGTTCGTTTCTACGCGGGAGCGATTTCATGGGTTATAATAACCCATTGTTCAAATTCATGAGTTCGTGAGCTGTAGGAAACAATTTTTTCCCTACTTCGATGGTTTCGTCTGACAGCAAATGACTCGACGGAGTCAAATTTCCCGATTTCGTGAGATACCCACGAAATTTGACCATTTACGCCCCTTTTTGACCCGGTGTAGACAATTAGGTGGAATGAATATTTCTTAATTTCATGAGCTATAACCCATGATTTCTGTCACATTTTATCAGTTTCGGTCTGCTTCGACCTGGCGCAAGAAATCTTTGCCAAATTAAAAACTGGCAATTTCATGAGCTGTAACCCATGAATTTTGACCATTTCATCTGTTCTGGCCGGGTGTCGGAAATGTTGAAACCGATTATTTTCTAAGCTATTATCCGTACGACTTCTAAACATTTTGTTCTGTTTGACGCCCTGTGTCAAAATATCTTTACCGAATTCAAAACCGATGATTTCATGAGCTATAACACGTGATTATTGACCCTTCTCGTGCGTTTGGGCCTGACAGCAAATAATTTGGCGGAGTTCAAATACAGCAATTTCATGGGTTATAACCCATGATTTTTCGACCGTTTTGGTCTGTTTCAACCCGGGTGAGATTTCTTATGTTATAACCCATTGTTCGAATTTCACGAGTTCGTGAGCTATAGGCAATGATTTGTCCCCAACTTCGAAGGTTTCATCTGACAACAAACGACTTGGCTGAGTGAAATTTCACGATTTCATGAGCTGTAACCCATGAATTTTGACCATTTTATTCTTATTCAGCGGGTGTCATAAATGTCAAAACAGACGATTTCATGAGCTATAGTTTGTACGATTTCTGACCATTTTGGTCTGTTCGATGCCCCGTGTCATAATATCTTTGTCGAATTCAAAACCGACGATTTCATGAGCTATAACACATGATTATTGACCCTTCTCGTACGTTTGGGGTAGGCGGTAAATAATTAGATGGAGTTCAAATATCGTGATTTCACGGGTTATAACCCATGGTTTTACGACCGTTTCGGTCCGTTTTGAACCGGGCACGATTTCATGGATTATAACCCATTGCTCGAATTTCACAAATTCTTGAGCTATAGGCAACGATTTGTCCCTAACTTCTACGGTTCTTTCGACGGAAAATAGCACGACATAGTCAAATTTCATGATTTTGTGAGCTATAACCCATGAAATTTGTCCGTTTACGCACCTTTTTCAGCCCGTGCAGATAAATAGGCGGAGTGCATATTTCGCGATTTCATGAGCTATAACCTATGATTTCTCACACATTTTGTTAGTTTTTTCGTTCCGTTTCGACCCGACGCCAGAAAGTTTTGCAGAATTCAAAACTAACAATTTCTGTTTCGTAACCCATGAATATTGTCCATTTTCTTCTTTTCCTATCAGGTTTCGGAAATGTCCAAACCGATGATTTTATAAGCTATTGTCCGTACGATTTCTGACCATATTAATCTGTTCGACACCCCGTGTCAAAATATCTTTGCCGAATTCAAAACCGATGATTTCATGAGCTATAACATGTGATTATAGACCCTACTCGTGAGTTTAGGCCCGGCGACAAATAATTATGCAGAGCTCAAATATCGCGATTTCATGGGTTATAACGCATGGTTTTCCGATCGTTTAGGTTCGTTTCTACCCGGGAGCGATTTCATGGGTTATAATAACCCATTGTTCAAACTCACGAGTTCACGAGCTATATGAAACTATTTTTTCCCAACTTCAATGGTTTTGTCTAATGGCAAATGACTCGGCAGAGTCAAATTTCACGATTTCGTGAGCTATAACCCACGAAATTTGCCCATTTACGTCCCTTTTCGACCCGGTGTAGACAATAAGGTGGAGTGAATAATTCTCAATTTCGTGAGCTATAACCCAAGATTTTTGTCACATTTTGTCAGTTTCAATCTGTTTCGACCTGGCGTAAGAAATCTTTTCCAAATTAAAAATCGACAATTTCATGAGCTGTAAACCATGAATTTTGACCATTTCTTCTGTTCTGGCCAGGTGTCGGAAATGTTGAAACCAATCATTTTATAAGCTATTATCCATACGACTTCTGAACATTTTGGTCTATTTGATGCCCCGTGTGAAAATATCTTTACCGAATTCAAAACCTATGATTTCATGAGCTATAACACGTGATTATTGACCCTTCTCGTGCGTTTGGGCCAGACAGCAAATAATTTGGCACCATTCAAATACAATGATTTCATGGGCTATATAACCCATGTTTTTTTACCGTTTCAGTCCGTTTCAACCCGGGTGAGATTTCTTTTGTTATAACCCATTGTTCGAATTTCACGAGTTCGTGAGCTATAGGCAATGATTTGTCCCCAACTTCGACGGTTTCGATTGACGGCAAATGACTCGGCAGAGTGAAATTTCACGATTTCCTGAGCTATAACCCACGAAAATTTTCCATGCAGACAATTAGGCGGAGTGCATATTTCGCAATTTCTTGAGCAATAACCCATGACTTCTGACACATTTTGTTAGTTTTGGTCCGTTTCACCCCGGCGCTAGAAATTTTTGTCGAATTCAAAACCAACGATTTCATGAGCTGTAACCCATGAATTTTGACCATTTTATTCTTATTCGGCGGGTGTCGTAAATGTCAGAAGAGACGATTTCATGAGCTGTAGTCCGTATGATTTCTGACTATTTTGGTCTGTTCGATGCCCCATCTCAAAATATCTTTGTTGAATTCAAAACCGACGATTTCATGAGCTATAACACATGATTATTGACGCTTCTCGTTGTAGGCATCGAAAATTGCCTATAGGTCTCCACGAACGGTTCAGTGTTAAAGAGCGACGATGAACGTCACTATCCGATCCACAGGAGTTCGATTGATGTCGATGAACGATTGAAGTGAATCGACGAACTACGTGAGCTGATAGGATTTCGGGATAACGAAGGCACGGGCTAATCGAGAGCCCCGCGATGTTGCAAAAAGAACAACGCCCTTTGTGTCTCGATCACTCTACAGATAATCCAACCACCGGAGCGGATCGAACTCTTCGTCAAGCTTCCAACGCACTTGGAATCACTCAAATCCGAGTTCGGGCGAAGAATTTACGGTGAAAACAATCGAATGCACCTCAACGGAATGTCTCAGAAATTCCAAAACACCCCCAGGGGTGTCTCAGAAATTCCGAGACACCCCAGGGGTGTCTCAGAAATTCCGAGACACCCCAGGGGTGTCTCGGATTTTATGAGACACCCCAGGGGTGTCTAGGCTTTTCCTAGACACCCCAGGGGTGTCTAGGCACCCTAGGTGCCCCCATTGCCTATAAATAGCAACCTTAGGCCTCATTTTTGAGGGATCTGGATTTTTGGAGAGTTGACGAAGCCCTGCTGCAGTGAAGAGTGGTCGAGCGCTTCAACAGAGGAGAGGTCTTCATCAGATTCTTCATCACCCGTGTCCGTTCCTTATTATTACCCTTCGCCGGTAATCCTAAGAAGAGCAAATATCTCGTTTTAGCCGAGATAGGCGCTTCAAGCTTCTAGATCTCCTCGCGGATCGATGAAGCTCTGTCCGATTTTTCTGAAACAGATCTGAGTGCCAGGTAGTCCACGGATATCGACGTCCCCGTCATAGGCCAAAGACCCATGCAAGCAAGAGACGATAAACGGATCTTGCGTTTATTTTCAAGAAAGTTGTAATTTTTATTTTTGTTATTTAAATTCATTTGTAAACGATTAAAGTTCTAATGAAATCAATGATGAAGGCAACTTTCGACGAAAACAAACTGGCGACCACAGTGGGAGCCAACGGCCTCGCTGCCGAGGCCGTCGTGACGCAACCGGCATTCAAGATCCGGGTGAATGAAGAGATCGAATACGAGTTCGATCAGCAAAAGTTTGAAGAGTACCTCTCTTCCTCCTCCTCCAGATCCGCCTCTCCAAACAGGCGTAGGAAGACTTCATCTTCCAGAAATGCTCGCGGGACCCCCGGCTCTAAGATCCAAGATCCCGTCGTCGTTGCTGCGCCCGTGCCCCGTGACATCCCGGCGGCATCCAAGGAGGTCGAGGCTGCAGATCCAGATCTCCCTCCCACCACAAAGGCGACTGCTGAAGTTGCTCCAGTTATGTCAAAGAGGGCGCGTCAAAGACGGCGCCAACGCCTTGCACGACAACTGGCCAAGGCCGCGGAATCGATGGACGGGATCCGCTACAATGAAGATCTAAAGTCCAGACAGCGCCAAGAGCAACAACTGCGCATAACCAACTCCTCCTCCAAGGCAGAAACGAATGAATGGGTTCGTGTCACGAGGACTCGCTCAACCCTCGAAGAGCGAATCAAGAAGCGCCGCGCATTGCTTGCGCATGCCCGAGCCCTCCTGCAGAAAGCAGAGGAGATGCAGAAAGAAGAGACGGTCAAGAATCCGTCAAAACTCAAGCAGGTGTGGGTGCTAAAGGCAAAGCCAGCGCCTAAGACAAGAGCGGATGATGTTGCTGTCCAACCTTCATCAAATCCAGATCCCGTTCCCCTTGCCCCCGTACCTCCGGCAGAGTCAGGTAAGAACACGGATCCTTCAAGATCCAGGGTTCCTTTGAAAGGTCGCCTCGGTCCTTTACCCGGGAACCGAGGTAAAACACCTGTCAAGGAGCGATTGGGTCCGTTGAAAGGTCCCCAAATGATAAACCCGACTCGGGGTCGTGCTAATCCTCCCAAGAAAGATAACAAAGGGAAAACCCTTATTGCCGACCGCATTGGGTTGCGTGTCGAAATTCAAGAGCCCGTTAAGTTTTTACGCTCGCAAAAGCGTAGATTTGAACGAGTGACTTCTGAAAACGCTAATAAAGCATCATATCCCCAGAGGAAAACACATTCGTCTGATGATGATTGTGTTATACCTGGGAAGTCGTGCCAACACTCTATGGGTTGCTCCAGTTATCAAACTGATGAGTTGTACTATAGAGCTGGGGGTGCGAGTAAGTTTTGAAAGAGAGATGCTCGAGACACAGAACCTCACTGTCCGTGTGCCAACATCATCAGGGCGGTGTTATCAGAATGCTGCTGTTCTAAAACCCCAAAGAGAGTCTCGGTATTCGAGAGGATTTCCAAGCCAAGGCATTTTCGTGGGAAGAAGTTCGTTCGCCAAGAGGACGAACACCTAGAAGTATCTGTTAATATGACCGGCAGAGGCAGATCGACACGACCCTCTAGCTCAGACCAACTTGCCGAAGCGTCCCAGCGCATGACTTGGTTGCGGTCAGGGGTCAATAGGCGAAAGAATTACCAAAGAATGCAGAAAGGACTTCCTTCGGAAGAAGAGGCGTCAGATCCTGATTCAGACCCCTACTCGGCAGTAGCATCCGATGACACGGCGTCTAGTACGGGGCAACCTTACGAATCACTCATGATCAGCGCCGAACAAGTAACCAAGATGCTTGAAGATGCCCTGGCTAGACAGAAGGAAAGTTTCAAGTTCGAGATGGAGATGGCCATGTAGCAAATGAGAGAGATGCATGACCAGCAAATCGTGGCTCTGACAACTCACCAAGGAGAACCCAGTCGTCATAATAATCAGAATCAAGATGAGAATGAACGTGAAGGGAATAATGTCAACATAACTATCCCTCCTGCCAACAACAATAATGGAGACGGTCCTTCGGATGATAATACGAAGGAGGACCACGTCACCTCTCCCCGAAGCCACTCGAAGATAGGCACGAGTGAAGACAAAAAGATGAAGGATTTGGAGAGCAAAATCAACGCGTTGATGAATGCTCAAGAAGTGAAAAGGTCCGGCATACCATGCCCATACCCAAGGGAGTGGGAATCAATTCCGTATCCGGCAAAGTTTAATTTAATCAATTTTACGCCGTTTGATGGAAAGGGTTCCCCTACCCAACACTTAATATATTTTAAGTCTCACTTAGGAATAATCTCCGGCAATGAACCCTTGATGGTACGGTCATTCGTTGACACTCTTCGTGGAGCGGCCTTCGATTGGTATCGTCGCCTCAAGCCGGGGAGTATCAGCAGGTGGGACGACATGGAGGATATGTTTCTGACGAACTTCTTCGATGACGACACTGAGGTCTCAATCGGCACTCTGTTTGATGAGAAGCAGAAGAATGGTGAGACAGTCGAAAACTTTGTGAAGAGGTTCCGAAATAAAGCAATGAATTGTAGGGATCCGGTCAGCGAAGATTTCATCCTCGAGACCTGTCATAACAATCTTTCATTGGACATCCTGGAAGCCATGGGAATGGCACCACCAAAGACCTGGAAGGATCTGAAGGTGCGAGGAGAGCGAACCGAACGATTCCTTAAAAGGAAGAAGGCGGAAAGGGGTCAAATAGCTAATAATGCTCCGCAACCAAACTTCGTCCCTAGGGGTAAAGGAAAAACAAGATCAAATTGCCTCCCGTTCAGGATCAGGAAGATGCTAAGAGAATCAATGATCCAAAATACTGCACATTTCATAGAGCGGTGCACCATCCTACCAAGGCGTGCTATGCCCTCAAAGACAAGATCCAAGCTCTAATCGATGTCGGGGTCATCACCATGAAGCAGCCGAAGGAGAAGAGAGTGGGAGCAAATACAGTATCAATTGGTTTCGGTTCTGCTCCTTTGAACTGGCTCCAGCTTGAGCCAGTAATAAATGCAGCAGTGAAGACAGTGAACGATGATCCTCACAAGCAGCGCCAGAAAGGACTTGTGCCACACACAGCCCCTAATGGTGAGATTCTTTGGGTTCATCCAGATTTGATTGGAGATGAACAATGGACTAGAACCTCTTCCAAGAAAAAGTCAAAAGGAAAAGGTAAGTCTTGTTATGGAGCTTCTGCCATTCCAGGAGAAGATAACGAAGAAATTCCCGCCTTCCCGCTTTCTGAAGATGAACAGGAAGCCTTTGCAACCCGAAGTGGGAATGAGTATCACTACAAGTACCCGGATGCTTTCGAGCAATTAGGTACCAAAACCGCTCCTTCCAAGACATTGGCAGAACTGGGAATTGCAGCAATTCCCCCAACGCCTATAGCTACGGAGAAAGTCCAGCAGAAGAAGAAGGGGAAAGAGCCTTTACGTCAGGAAGCCCAAAACCTGAGGCAGTCTCGATTCAATCACCCGATTGGGAGAGACAAACCGGGAAATGCAAGCTCTCTACCCCATTTTGACATCATGGCGCAGTTGGCCAATATCCCGGCTAGGATAACCCTATACGAGCTATTGCGTCTTTCCAAGGATACAAGGAAAGCATTACAAGAGGCCTTGAGCGACTCTGAGGCTTTCTTAACTCGAATCAAGCCATCTCCTGAAGGACCAGAGCCGTCAGCTCAACACTGCAATCTCGCGGCGCATCATTTTCCATGCATCTCTTTTACCAAAGAAGATATGCAGACGAAGAACTCAAAGCATGATCGGCGTTTGTATTTCACCGGACACATTGGCTCCAGCACGGTCAACCGGATCCAAGTTGATCCGGGTTCTGCTGTTAGCATCATGCCGTTCTGGCTGATGCATCATCTCGAAATCCCGACTAGCAAACTAGCCTCCACCGGCACTACGATTTACGGATTCAACACCAGTGGGTCTAGACCCTTGGGGAAGATTCGAATCAAATGCCAGATCGGGGATTTAAAATCAGAAGTTACCTGCTATGTGATTGACGCAGAAACATCCTATAACTTACTGTTGGGTCGACCTTGGATCCACGGTAACCTTATAGTCCCGTCAACTCTACATCAATACCTCAAGTACGTGGACTCAAATAACGAAGTCAAGACGGTGGTCACGGATAAGCAACCGTTTAAGGGATTGGAGAACTATTTCACCGATTCCCTTCTATACGGCGCTGAATCCGATACTGAATCACCGGCCCAAGGAACGGACAGCGGAGATGAAGCTGACACCGAAGCTGGGTTTGATTATGATGGTGGTTTTGTACTTAATGACATTGTACCCATTGTAATCAATCTTGACGATGATAAATCATCGGAAAGTAGTTGTAATTAGCAACTTGCCGAAGAACTATCAATAAACGATGATTTAGAGTACTCGATGTGTCTCGATAATATCACTAAAAAGCTTTATGATAACCCTGATTTGTATATGCCTCTTCAATCATTTTGCATGACGAAAAAGCAGGTACAAGATCCATGCGGAGCAACACTTGTCATCCCCGCGGGAATAGGGGGTGGAAAAGAAGTCGTCTACGGCAAAGGAAAAGAAGCTCCAATACCCGATCACTTCTTAGAAGAAAAAGATGATGATGATAAATCTACTCCTCATCTATTTAGATATGACGTAAAAGCACGCGATCTAATGGAGAAGTATGGATATGACTTCACACTCGGAGAGGGTCTTTGCTTTGGTCGAGGTCCACGAGTTCCACCTCGAATGGCCTATGTACCGAAGGGAAAACCCGATGACTATTATCGCCATAAAAGAGGTCTTGGCTATGTCTCCTCATCTGACGATGAATGTTGCTGGCAAGTCATCGATCAAATTGCTAACAAAGCTAGAAACAGATGCTCATCCGATTCTTCAGCTTGGGATTCCTATACTAGTATCGGCGAAATGTTCAAAAAGTTGATGTCGAACATGGTTACGGTCGATCCTACCACAATAGAAGAAGATGATCAGATGCCGACATGGGAAGATCCGTGGGTTCATCACTTAAACATGCAGTACGGTGATAGGTTTGAGCAAAGAGAACCTCCTACCGAAGATCAAGTAGTCCAAGTGAATATGGGAAGTGAGGAAAATCCGAAGCCGATATTCATCAGCGACAGTCTCCTACCCAAGGAGAAAGAAGAATTAATCTCTCTTATCAGAGAGTACATCGATGTGTTCGCCTGGAATTATGAAGACATGCCAGGACTCGATCCAAACGTAGCAGTGCATCGCCTCAATATTAAGTCGGATGTCAAACCTATCAAACAACAACAAAGACGGTTTCGTCCGCAAATGATGGAGGCGATCGAAGCCGAGGTTAAAAAACTTGTGGACTTGGGCTTCATTAGGGAAGAGCAACATCCAGAATGGCTTGCCAATATTGTCCCGGTCCTTAAGAAAAACGGAAAGATCAGGGTCTGTATTGACTTTAGAGACCTCAACACTTCTTGCCCAAAAGATGATTTTCCCCTTCCCATTACGGATGTTATCATCGACAATACGTGCGGATTCGAGAGAATGTCTTTCATGGATGGTTTCTCTGGTTATAACCAAATAAAGATGCATCCAGATGATGAAAAGCATACTGCTTTTAGAACGACTCTCGGCATCTTCTGCTACACGGTTATGACATTCGGCTTAAAGAATGCAGGTGCTACATATCAACGAGCCAAGTCAAAGATCTTTCAGGAGCATCTCCGAAAGACTGTCGAATGCTACGTATATGATTTGGTCGTGAAAAGTCGTGATAAAAAAGATCACATTAAGGACTTGAAGACCATGTTCGACTTGATGCGAGCCCATCAATTGAAGATGAATCCTACCAAGTCTTTCCTCGGAATGTCTAGTGGTAAATTCCTGGGATTCGTCGTCACCACCAAAGGTATTCACATCGATCCTGATAAGGTAAAGGCGATTAATGAATTGCAGCCTCCGAGAAACCTCAAGGAGCTCAGAGGATTGCAAGGGCGATTAGCTTATATTCGTCGGTTCATCTCGAACCTCTCAGGAAAATGCCAACCATTCTCCAAGCTCGCAAAGAAGGGCGTGTCTTTTGTATGGGATGACGCTTGTCAAAAGGCATTCGAGAGTATTAAAGAATATCTCTCGAAACCTCCTGTACTCGTTGCACCGAAATCGGGCAAACCGTTCTTGATTTACGTCAAGGCGACGAGCCACTCATTAAGTGCATTACTTGCACAAGATGACGATAACGGTCATGAGCAGGCAGTATATTATTTGAGCCGAACCATGGTAGGCGCCGAATCTCGATATCCTATGATTGAGAGAGAATGCCTCGCCTTGGTGTTCGCTATTCAGAAGATGCGGCATTATCTGGTCGGGCAGACCATTTATGTCATCTCTAAAGTTAATCCGGTCCGAGTATTCATGACTCAACCAGCTTCCATGAGCTGGCGATTAGCAAAATGGGCCTTACTCTTGTCCCAATACGACTTACATTTTAAACAATAGAAGTCGGTAAAAGGGCAGGCCATCTGTGATCTCCTGGCAACTAATCCAACTATGGACACCGCTGAGATATATGACGATCTACCCGACGAAGCCCACGAAGTCAACGCAACTTCGCACCAACAAGTATGGCATTTGTACTTCGATGGCGCTTCCCGAGCAGCTATTGTCACAGGTGCTCCTGGAAGGTCTAAGGTTTCTTCCGGAGTGGGAGTTGTCTTAGTTTCCCCAGGAAAACATGTGATGCCTCGAGCCTACTCGCTAACCGAGCCATGCTCGAATAATGTAGCAGAGTATAACGCATTGATTATAGGACTCAATTTCGCTAAGGAGCTGGGGGTTGAGTATCTCGAGGCTTTCGGCGATTCTCAACTGATAATTAAACAAGTTCAGGGAGAGTACGAGGTTCGAAGCCAAGATTTAATACCATACCATAAGATGGCAGTGGAGATGGCGGAATCATTCGAAGGATTCTTTATCGAACATATTCCACGACTACAGAATACCTATGCAGATGCGTTAGCAGCATTGGCCGTATCTCTGGCACAACCTCCCGAAGCAGAGCAGTTTGTTACGGTAAGAACTCACCAACTCCTAATACCGCTTTACAATGAAGATGCCAAGGAAGAAGAGGTGCAAGAGGCGCACGCTACTCAAATCGAGTTCGAACCATGAGATTGGTGTTTCCCCATCATAGACTACGTCTTGCATGGAATCTTGCCAGAAGATGTGAAGGAAAGAGAGTCGATCCGACGAAGAGCACCAAGATTCTACTATAACACGGAGAATCGAACGTTGTACCTCAGGGGGTACGATGGTTTGCTATTGCGTTGCTTATCGGCGAAAGAGGCTGAAGAAGTCCTTAGGGAGGCGCACGAAGGAGAGTGTGGCGCACACCAACGTGGTCCTAAGCTTTATGATCACATCAGAAGAATAGGGTATTTTTGGCCTTCCATGATGAGTGATGCCATCACGTATGCCCGAAAGTGTAATGCATGTCAAATACACGGGAATTATATGCACCAACCTCCGGAGCATCTGCATCCTTCGGTTACGTCATGGCCGTTCGAGACTTGGGGAATGGACATTGTTGGCCCGATAAATCCCCCATCAGTCAAAGGCGACCGGTTCATCCTGGCAATTACCGATTACTTCTCCAAATGGGCTGAAGCAGTTCCACTCAGAGAAGTTAAAACGAGTAACGTCATTGGTATGGTATTCCAAGACGAAACATACATGACAATGGTCCTCAGTTTGTCAGCAACGCCTTCATAAGGTTCTGCGAAAAGTTTAAAATTCAGGATATCTCGTCAACGGCTTATAATCCCACAGCAAATGTATTAGCTGAAGCCTTCAACAAGACTATCATCAAACTCTCGTCAACGGCTTATAATCCCACAGCAAATGTATTAGCTGAAGTCTTCAACAAGACTGGGATGACAAGCTTGGCGCGGCTCTATGGGCCTATCGGACCACGGTGCGCACACCAATGGGAGCAACCCCGTATTCGCTAGTATACGGATGTGAAGCTGTTCTTCCATTGGAGATTCAAATCCCGTCTCTTCGGATCGCTCTTGCAACCCAGATGACGACTGAAGAACAACATCAGAAACGTCTCGAAGAACTCGAGAGGCTCGATGAAAAGCGCCTGGAAGCTCAACAACATATTGAGTTTTACCAAGCTAGAATTTCTCGAGCCTTTGACAAAAAGGTTCGACAAAGGAGTTTCAAAGAAGGGGATTTGGTTCTAGCTGAAAGGCGGCCTATGATCCTTAACTCCAAGAAGAAGGGTAAATTTGAACCCAAATGGGAGGGACCATTCGTAGTGGAGACAGTCTACTCGAGTGGCGTATATCGCCTTATCACCAAAGACGGTGACCGACTTATGATGTCGATAAACGGCAAGTTCCTGAAAAAATACTATCCTTAGTATCTTCAGGATAACCAATGTATCGGGAAGTTCCCAGAAGAATACCACATGGGTATTCTTAGGGATAACCCAGTCATTGTAGAATTGATGAATAAGAAATCTACGTTCGAACTCTGAATGTCAGAATGTTTCTTCTTATTTTTATCAAAATTCTCTAACTCTTATGAGTTATTTTTGTGAGATGAGATCCAATCCGCTGATAGGTTAATCTTTCCTCACCAAACCATCCGCTGATCAAATTAAACGACAGTGGGTCTACCAACATTTCCATCTGCCCGTCGTTGGTATTTCTCAGACTCAACATGCTAGGTCCTAATCACCTAGCATTAAAGTCTTCATTTGAGTGATAATACTAGTTGGCACTTTCTTTGCTACCTGTATTCCACTTTCTTTGCTTTCAGGTCAAACCAATAAAAGTTAGGGCCAAAGCCAAATTCCTCTCTCGATTCCTTCCATGAACGAGAGGTCCACTTTCAATTTGAACAATCAAACCTATAAAAGTTAGGATTGTTCCCGATCTCACTTAGTCAAACCTACAAATAGTTAAGACTAAGACCGAGTCATTCCTTTTCGATAAACGAAAATCCACCTTTGTCCCCTTTTCCACCAAACCTATAAAAGTTAGGGTTGAAATTGGGTTTTCTCCTCAATGAATGAGGGATTCTTTGGGTTCAAATGACCAATCCTATAAAAGTTAGGGTCGTTCAAACCTCTCCGATTCTCAGAGTGGAGATCCCACTCTTAGTTTCATCCTTCCAGATTCTGGGGGTGGAAATCCCACCTCGAGTTTCCTTTCCAGCTGTAGATAGAATATAAAATTCTTCCTCTTCAGCACCGGGAGATAGAATATAAAATTCTTCCTCTCCCATTTCTCAGTCTGTCTTTGCTCTTAGAAAAGACACAATTCTTAACTTCCAATTCGGGCACTTGGTGCACGGGGAATTTTATCTCGACTCCTAAATAGAGATAAGCCTACGCCTAACACGCGT
>NC_033797.1:146532567-146560859 GCF_001876935.1 Asparagus officinalis | reverse complement strand
ATGATATCGTCATACCTGGGAGGTCATGCCAACAGACGATACGATTTTTTAGCAATCATACCGATGAATTGTATTATCAAGTTAGGGTTGTGAATAATTTCCAAAAGAGAGTTATTCGAGGGATAAACTCTCGTCGTTCCTGTGCGCGACTCGTTAAAGCAGCATTATCAGAATGTGATTGTTTCAAACGAGAAGCCATCCCACGAAAAGTCTCTGTATTGTCGAAGCTTAAGCCGAGACATTTCCGCAAGAGAAAATCAGCTGCCCAAGATGATGAATTCCCTGAAGTCACCATCAACGTGGCTGATAAAAGAAAGTCTAAGCGGCATTCAAATGACTCAAATCCCGACTTTTCTCCTAGAGGAAAAGTCAATCCAAGAATTGCTCAAAGGATGTCTCGACTCCAATTAGGAGCCATCAGACGCAGAGACTACAAAAGAATGCAAAAAGGAATGTCCTCGGAGGATGAATTCTCAGACACTCGTTCAGCCATTGCTTCTGATGATACAATGTCTAGCACGGGACGAACCAGAGAAGTACTCACGATTACCTCTGATCAATTTACTCAAATACTTCAAGAAGCTCTAGCCAAACAACGTGAAGAAATTAGAGTTGAAGTGAAGACAGAAATGGAGTTAGCTATCCAACAAATGAGAGAGTTGCTAACTCAACAACCTCAACCTCCTGAGTCTAGTCAGCGAGCTGAATCCAGCCGCCACACTCAGAATGGTGTGGATGACAGTGATCCAGAAGTGGATGAAGTCATTATGGCTGATACATCTCCTAATGACAATAACGCTGGGGGTGGTTTAGCACATTCTCCCAATAATGATATTGGGAGTGGTTCAATGGCACCTCTCACAGGGGGTGGTCTAACTCATTCTCCTCAACGTCATTCGAATGAAGACATAGACGATGACGGGAAAATGAAAGAGCTTGAAAACAAAATCAATGCTTTGATGACGGCTCAAGAAGTTAAGAAGACGGGTATTCCATGTCCCTATCCAAGGGAATGGGATTCAATACTGTACCCGGCGAAGTTCAATCTGATTAACTTCAAATGGGATTCAATACTGTACCCGGCGAAGTTCAATCTGATTAACTTCACACCGTTTGAAGGGAAGAGTTTGCCGATTCATCACTTGATTTATTTCAAGTCTCATTTGAGCATGATCTCTGGAAACGAGGCTTTAATGGTCCGGTCATTCGTTGGCACCCTTCGTGGGCCCGCCTTCGATTGGTACCGACGGCTCAAGCCAGGGAGCATCAATTGCTGGGAGGACATAGAAAATTTGTTCCTCAGCAACTTCTTCGATGATGACACCGAAGTGTCAATCAGAACCCTTTTGGATGAGAAGCAAAAAGACGGAGAGTCGGTTGACAATTTTGTCAAACGTTTCAGAGATCCTGTTACAGAGGAGTTCATTCTGCAAACATGCCATAATAATCTCTCTATCGATGTCCTGGAAGCTCTGGGGGTCGTACCATCCAAAACTTGGAAAGAGTTGAAATTACGTGGCGAACAAGTTGAACACTTTCTTAAAAGAAAGAAAGTTGAGAGAGGCCAACCAATGACATCTGCAATCGTTGAGAATGCGACTCCCGATCCGAGGTTTCAAAAGGAGTATTCTTTCGAAGATGATGAAGCTCCAGCCATATTGGAATACCTCCTCGCTAATGATAAAATCGAGCTACCACCTATTAAAGATCAGGATGGAGCTAAGAGGATTACGGATCCAAACTATTGTGCGTACCACAGAAGGGTTCTTCATCCCACCGAGATTTGCTTTGGACTCAAAAATAGGATCCAAGCCCTAATTGACTCCGGCGTCATAACGACGAAAGAAGTCGAGTAAAGACGACCATACAACTCCAGTGGGCGCACGAGTATAAACTGCTTCCCCACACTCCAAAGAGCATATGAGTATAATCTGCTTCTCGATTATCCAACTGAGTACAATGTTAAACCCGGTTTAGTAAAAGAAGCTGGAGGTGGATAATTCATGTAACGGGAAGTTCCCGGAAGAATGTTAAATGTAATATTCTTAGGGATAACCTCGGTCATCTAACTAAGCACAATATTATACCTAGTTTTGCAAAGAAAGTTGGGGGTGGATAATTCATGTAACGGGAAGTTTTCGGAAGAATGTTAAATGTAATATTCTTAGGGATAACCCCGATCATTATGAACAAAGTGATAAACACTAAACTCCTACTATGACTTCCGAATACTCTTTTGCTGAGATGAGATTCGATCACCTCTTTAGATCAATCTTCCCTCACAAAATTCCCATTTTGGTCAAACCTTTAAACAGTTAGGACCAAAGCCAAAATCCCCTCTCGATTCGTTCCATGAACGAGAGGTCCACAAATTGAACGATCAAACCTTTAAACAGTTAGGATCGTCTCAAATTCCCATCTTGGTCAAACCTTTAAACAGTTAGGACCAAAGCTAAAATCCCCTCTCGATTCGTTCCATGAACGAGAGGTCCACAAATTGAACGATCAAACCTTTAAACAGTTAGGATCGTCTCAAATTCCCATCTTGGTCAAACCTTTAAACAGTTAGGACCAAAGCTAAAATCCCCTCTCGATTCGTTCCATGAACGAGAGGTCCACAAATTGAACGATCAAACCTTTAAACAGTTAGGATCGTCTCAAATTCCCATCTTGGTCAAACCTTTAAACAGTTAGGACCAAAGCCAAAATCCCCTCTCGATTCGTTCCATGAACGAGAGGTCCACAAATTGAACGATCAAACCTTTAAACAGTTAGGATCGTCTCAAATTCCCATCTTGGTCAAACCTTTAAACAGTTAGGACCAAAGCCAAAATCCCCTCTCGATTCGTTCCATGAACGAGAGGTCCACAAATTGAACGATCAAACCTTTAAACAGTTAGGATCGTCTCAAATTCCCATCTTGGTCAAACCTTTAAACAGTTAGGACCAAAGCCAAAATCCCCTCTCGATTCGTTCCATGAACGAGAGGTCCACAAATTGAACGATCAAACCTTTAAACAGTTAGGATCGTCTCAAATTCCCATCTTGGTCAAACCTTTAAACAGTTAGGACCAAAGCCAAAATCCCCTCTCGATTCGTTCCATGAACGAGAGGTCCACAAATTGAACGATCAAACCTTTAAACAGTTAGGATCGTCTCAAATTCCCATCTTGGTCAAACCTTTAAACAGTTAGGACCAAAGCCAAAATCCCCTCTCGATTCGTTCCATGAACGAGAGGTCCACAAATTGAACGATCAAACCTTTAAACAGTTAGGATCGTCTCAAATTCCCATCTTGGTCAAACCTTTAAACAGTTAGGACCAAAGCCAAAATCCCCTCTCGATTCGTTCCATGAACGAGAGGTCCACAAATTGAACGATCAAACCTTTAAACAGTTAGGATCGTCTCAAATTCCCATCTTGGTCAAACCTTTAAACAGTTAGGACCAAAGCCAAAATCCCCTCTCGATTCGTTCCATGAACGAGAGGTCCACAAATTGAACGATCAAACCTTTAAACAGTTAGGATCGTCTCAAATTCCCATCTTGGTCAAACCTTTAAACAGTTAGGACCAAAGCCAAAATCCCCTCTCGATTCGTTCCATGAACGAGAGGTCCACAAATTGAACGATCAAACCTTTAAACAGTTAGGATCGTCTCAAATTCCCATCTTGGTCAAACCTTTAAACAGTTAGGACCAAAGCCAAAATCCCCTCTCGATTCGTTCCATGAACGAGAGGTCCACAAATTGAACGATCAAACCTTTAAACAGTTAGGATCGTCTCAAATTCCCATCTTGGTCAAACCTTTAAACAGTTAGGACCAAAGCCAAAATCCCCTCTCGATTCGTTCCATGAACGAGAGGTCCACAAATTGAACGATCAAACCTTTAAACAGTTAGGATCGTCTCAAATTCCCATCTTGGTCAAACCTTTAAACAGTTAGGACCAAAGCCAAAATCCCCTCTCGATTCGTTCCATGAACGAGAGGTCCACAAATTGAACGATCAAACCTTTAAACAGTTAGGATCGTCTCAAATTCCCATCTTGGTCAAACCTTTAAACAGTTAGGACCAAAGCCAAAATCCCCTCTCGATTCGTTCCATGAACGAGAGGTCCACAAATTGAACGATCAAACCTTTAAACAGTTAGGATCGTCTCAAATTCCCATCTTGGTCAAACCTTTAAACAGTTAGGACCAAAGCCAAAATCCCCTCTCGATTCGTTCCATGAACGAGAGGTCCACAAATTGAACGATCAAACCTTTAAACAGTTAGGATCGTCTCAAATTCCCATCTTGGTCAAACCTTTAAACAGTTAGGACCAAAGCCAAAATCCCCTCTCGATTCGTTCCATGAACGAGAGGTCCACAAATTGAACGATCAAACCTTTAAACAGTTAGGATCTGTCTCGCCCGCGAGACAGCATTCTCTGTCTCGCCCATGAGACAGTTTTCAAAGAAGTTAGAAACCACATTATAATCGCCGACACGTGGCCACCAACTGTTCAAGAACGTGGGGAATGTCGTGGGCGAGAATCACGTTGATAACCACCAGAATAACGGAGTTTAAAACGTGGGAAGGCAGTTACAGCGAGAAACTGTCAAGAATATTCGTTTTCCAAGACAGTATTTACTGTCTCGCCGGGCGAGACAGCAAATTTACTGTCTCGCTGGGCGAGACAGCAAACACTGTCTCGGCCAGCGAGACAGTTTACTGTCTCACGGGCCGAGACAGCAAACACTGTCTCGCCCGCCGAGACAGCAAACACTGTCTCGGCAGCCGAGACAGCAAATGCTGTCTCGCGATTTTGTTTTCTGCCAACTGTTCCTAGGGGCTATAAATACCCCCCGAAGGCCATTTTTGAGAGGGGCTGATCATTTTGAGCACTTCAGAGCAGAGAAAGAGCAGAGTACTCGAGCTTCTGGCAACTCCTTGATATTCAGGCTTTGACTTGATTTCAAGAAGAACGACTATCTTACCTTGATAAGATATCGTTTCAAGTTCTCACTTCGATAAACGAAGTCAGAATCATAAACCCCTCACGATTCGATCAGAATCTGTGATTTGGTGGTCCACGGGCTAACGCACCCCCGGCACAGGCAAAGATCCCACGCAAGCAGTGATCCAAACAACGATCCTGCGTTTGTTTCCCAAGAGTTGTAATTTTCATTTTGTTGTGTAAAAGAAGTCTTATAAAAAGGCTATTTCTTTTGAATTTATTGTAATCGACTGAAGATATAATGAATTCCATGACAAAACCAACTTTTGACGCAAACATCTTTCTCACAATATTGAGAAAATGCTGATCAAATTCAACTATCATAACACTAAACCTGTTTCCACACCTTATGATTCTTCTATATCCTTAAAGAAAAATGAAGGTGAGCCTGTATCCCAGCTGAAATATTCTCAGATGATTGGATCTCTTCTATACATATCTAACCGGACCAGACCCGATATAGCTTATGCTGTAGGGAGACTGAGCCGGTATACCAGTAACCCTAATCTAGATCATTGGTCTGCCCTAGAGAGAGTATTCAAATACTTGAAAGAGACAGTGGACTATTGCTTGACTTACACTGGATACCCTGATGCTATTGAAGGGTATAGTGACGCTAATTGGGTCACAGATTCTAACAGTGTAAAGTCCACATCTGGATATATTTTTCTTTTTGGTGGTGCTGCTGTATCCTGGAAATCCTGTAAGCAAACAGTAATTGCCAGGAGCACCATGGAATCTGAGCTGATTGCTCTTGATACCACTTGTACAGAAGCAGAATGGTTAAAAAATCTTCTTTCTGAACTTCCTTTGTTCCCTAAACCTTCTCCTCCAGTTTCCATTCATTCTGATTCTAGATCGACCATAGAGCTTCTAAAATAAGTGCATGTGAATAAAAATTGAACAGACATATTCAAATAAGATATAAATATGTACAACGCCTGCTAGGCAAAGTTGTGATCTTGAACTTTGTAAAGTCTGAGAAAAATCTTGCTGAGCCTTTGACTAAGGGATTATCCAGGAGTGTGGTTCTGGATTCATGAAGGGAGATGGGGTTAAGCCCATAGATGAGGTCACTGATAGCGGTAACCCAACCTCTATTTGGAGACGTAGTCCTAATGTTGGTTCAATGTGGTAGTAACAAGCTGGACTAGTGACACTCGTGTGGAGCATCGACTTGAATATATTTATATATCATTATGTAGCATGTGCTACTACCCCTTCTCTATGGTGACGATGCTCTGATGATACAGCTGGTTAGGCTGAGTTTTACTCTTAATAAGTCCAACGCGTGTATTGCGGAGGGTATGATATCCAACTGTAGTACCCTTGGAGGACTTACCTACTTGAGAGGAACCGTGATGGCCGCGGTTGGCGGAGGGGGGGGGGCTGGGCTAACCCTTAGAAACTCTCATGAGTCGGTTATTGTGAGCATGGCCTTTAACGCTCAACCCGCTTTGCTCAATAGATAAAGCGTATTGTGTGTGTTTTCATCAATACTTGATTCAAGGGGCCTAATTCAAGTCCTAGTCCATTATGTCCCTCAAGTGGCGATGAACTCACTAAGAAAAGGTTCAAAGCCGGAAGCTACCTTTTCCGAATTCACGATACGAAAGGTTGCCCAACCTATATTTGTTTTGTGTTTTATTGATTTACTTATTGATTTTGTGTTTTCAGTCAATATTGCCTTTTGGGGGGGACTGTTGGATATTTTTTGAAAAAGTCAAATTAACTTAATCTAATCCTCTTAAATCTCCAACTAACCCCATATTTCTCCTTAACCCTCTCCACTATCCGTTCTCTTTCTCTCCCTATATAAACTCTCTCAATCATCTCATAATGAGATATTCACTTTCTCTACCTACTCTCTCTCCTCTCATCTCACGGTAAAGAAAGAAAACAAAGAAAACAGTGGAGTAAAAATTAAAATAATAGAGAGATAATTCTCACGGGTTTTCTGCTACTATACTTAAGTGTTATTATTATTTTGGGCAACCTTCTTCATCTGAGCAGAAGCTCTGTGCTCTCGCCTGAGTACGGAAGCCGGCCGTTTCTGGGGGCTTTTACCGCTAGGGGGAAGAGGATCGACTGCGCCAGGGCGATAGGCGGGTCCTCTATCTTCTAGGGCAGTGAATCACGACTGCACCCGTTCAGACCTGGTGTTCTAACTCTTTTAATTTCAGATTTAATCTAATTTATTCTCTTTTTTGACAGCAGAAGCATCGAGGGCTGGCCTAGAGAATAGGTCGACAGGTACTGCCTCTCAAGTCAGCCATGTGAGTTGTCGACCTATGGAGTCAGCTGCAGGAGTGGATCGAATTGTCTGGGGCTCTGATCATGTCTGATCTCATCAAATTGTGATATTCCCAGGGATCAAAATTTAACGTCAAAACTTTTGCACTATGATGGGTAAGCATCAAAATTTTAAAATAATAAAACTCAAAGAATATCAAAGCTAGAAAAGGTGAAACTTCTGGGGGGTATTAAAGTGCAAATATACTCTTCTATACTTCTAGGAGGATCCAAAGAATCACTATTCACGCTACAGTGAGTACTACGATAGTAAACCAAATCTCCCACTATATAATTTAAAGTTACTGTTTATGTTACAGTTTTTTTTGTATTATAAACAAGGGAAAAATGTGTCTAGGCCCCAAAATAAGAAAGTTCATGTGACTCGCCCCCTTGTATTTTGGCTCATGTGATTCAGCCACAAAAAGTACCATTTAATATTTCAAGGTCCCTCCACGTCAGCAGTATAAAAAAATAGATTGTATTTTAAAAAAAAACCCGAAATTACCCCTCCACTTATCTTCCCCAGACGTCTGGTCCACAAAATACATGGAAAGTCACGCCTATTAATGCGATCTGATGGGAAAAAATAGAGGAAAATTTCCCGCTCTTTTTTGAACTCTATCATGAGCAATAACTCATGTTAGTTCTAAGTTATTTAATGTTAGTTCTAAGTTATTTAATGTTAGTTCTAACTTATTTTATGTTAGTTCTAACTTAGTCCTATTTCATGTTAGAGCTAATGTTAAGTAGAACTAATATAAATACTTTAGGCTGTTTGGTCTAGTGGTAAACCTTATTTTATATTAGTTCTAACTTATTTTATGTTAATTCTAACTTAGTTCTAATTCATGTTAGAGCTAACTTTAAGTAGAACTAATATGTTTATACCATGTTATAGTGGCTATGTTAGTTCTAGTTGAGCTCATGTTAGTTCTTGTGGTTCTCGTGTTAGTTCTAACTGATTTCATGTTGGTTCTACTTCCAGCTAGTGTTGGTTCTAATATAAGCGTTAGTTCTAGTGGCTATATTAGTTCTAGTTGAGCTTCTGTTAGAACTGACACGATACATGTTAGAATTGATACTAGAGAAGCTAGAACTAACACATCATCAAGTAGAACTAACATGGCGTTTAGACCTAACAATTACACTAGAACTAACAGCTTAAATAAATTAGAACTAACACGATACCAGTTAGAACTAATACTGGAGAAGCTAGAACTAACACATCATTAAGTAGAACTAACATGGTGTTTAGACCCAACAATTATGTAGAGCTAACGACTTAAATAAATTACAACTAACACGATATCTGTTAGAACTAACACTAGAGAAGGTAGAACTAACACGGCATAAATTAGAACTAACACGGCATAAATTAGAACTAACATCACGTTTAGACCCAACTCTTACGCTAGAACTAACGCATTAAATAAATTAGAACTAGCACGATACCAAATAGAACTAACACTAGAGAAGCTGGAACTAACACATCATCAAGTAGAACTAACATGGTGTTTAGACCAACAAGTACGTTAGAAATAACGCATTACATAAATTAGAGCTAACACGATACCGGTTAGAACTAACACTGGAGAAGGTAGAACTAATATAGCATAAATTAGAACTAACATGACATTTAGACCCAACACTTACGCTAGGAATATCACATTAAATAAATTAGAACTAACATGATACCTGTTAGAACTGATACTGGAGAAGCTAGAACTAACACATCATCAAGTAGAACTAACATGGCGTTTAGAACCAACAATTACGCTAGAACTAACGACTTAAATAAATTAGAACTAACACGATATCTGTTAGAACTAACACTGGAGAAGCTAAAACTAACATGGCATAAATTGGAACTAACATAACGTTTAGACCTAACATTTACGCTAGAACTAACGCATTAAATAAATTAGAACTAACACGAGCTGGTAAAAATTAGAACTAACATGAGCTGGTAAAATTTAGAACTAACATGAGTTGCGATAGAACAAACATGAGCTAACTCTAGTTATTTATGCCATTTTTTAAATTCTATCATGAGCTAACTCATGTTAGTTCTAACTTATTTTAAGTTAGTTCTAACTTATTTTAAGTTAGTTCTAACTTATTTCATGTTAGTTCTAATGACAAGTAAGAGCTAACTTTAAGTGGAACTAACATTAATAATTTGGCTACTTGGTCTAGTGGTAAGGCTTGGTAATTTGGAGAGGAGGTCAAGAGTTCAAACCCCTACATCTACAATATATATTTAAAAATCTTTAATAGGGCCTTGGGCCTCTTGGAATTTTATGTTGGTTCTAACTTGCTCTTTGTTAGTTCTAACTCACTTCATGTTAGTTCTAGTTCTAATTCATGTTAGTTTTAACTTGTTCTTTGTTAGTTTTAACTCACTTTATGTTAGTTCTAACTCACTTTATGTTAGTTCTAACCCACTGCATGTTAGTTCTAGTTCTAATTCGTGTTAGTTTTAGGCTCTTGGACTCTTTGTTAGTTCTAACTCATATTTATGTTGTAACTCACTTCATGTTAGTTCTAGTTCTAATTCATGTTAGTTCTAATTTAACTCACTAGAACTAACGTTTATATTAGAAATAACACTACCTGAAAGTTAGAACTAACATGACAACAACTAAAACTAACACAAGAATCACTAAAACTAATAGGGGCTCAACTAGAACTAACATACCACAAGAACTAACGCTTATATTAGAAATAACAATAGCTGAAAATTAGAACTAACACGCTGCGATTGGCCCTCAACTTTTCTCTTTCCATTGAAACTATAGAGCTCAATTTTTCAAAGTAGAGGTCTCACTTCTTAATCAAATAAGGGCAGATAATTCTGTGTCTAGATATGTAATTTGATTTTATTTCATTATGGACATACCAACCTTAGGAGGAAGAGGGAGGGAGGCTCTGACAAATTTTGTTCAAGACTGTTGAGATGTGGTTGTAGGGAAATGCAATGTCAGAGGTTATATTTTCCTAATATTTGCAGACAATATTTCATTCATTTACCAAATTTATAAGAATGTCCTCTCTAATAGATGAAGCATCTCAATAGGCTGGTCATCAATGAGGATGCATGGGATGCTTGCCGGTGAGTTCCAGTTCAAACAACTTGCTTAATGAACACGCTCCGGACTAATATCCAACATAAACATACATAGATGCATAAGTTTGCATATCAGTCCAGCTCTTCAAAGCTTCCTTTCGTCAAACTTGTTTCTAGTCTCCCAGCTTACACACAGTTTCAGCAAATGGCAGCAGACAGAACTAACATGTCAGTGAACAGAACTAACGTAGGAGATAACAGAACTAACATGAAAGCGGGTAGAACTAACGTAAGAGATGACAGAACTAATATGAAAGCTGGTAAAACTAACAGTCCAGTCCTCAGAACTAACAGTCCAGCCTTTAGAACTAACAGTCCTGCCCTTAGAACTAACATTTCATCCCTTAGAACTAACAGTCCAGACTACTCAGCTCACAACCAGTTTTCAACAGTTTCCCGATATTGTTGTTTTTGCCGAAGGCGAACCTGTTGTGGTTTATGAAGATGGCGTCGAGGTCCTTGTCGAAGATGGCTCGGAGGGCACCTTGCCCTCGAACTCGTTGTACTTGATGTCGAGAAATTCCAGGGAGGGGAGCCAGAGGACGACCCTAGGAAACTTACCGGCGAACTGATTGTTGCTCAGGTCGAGCTCGAAGAGCAACCTCATCCTCTCGAAGGTCCGAGGGATCGTGCCGCAGAACCTGTTGGAGTTTATGAAGAGAGCCAGGTCCCTCAGGAGGCCAAGCTCCTCGTGGAGGTACCCGACGATGTCGCCGGCGTCGATGACCTCGATGGAGCGGTTCGATTGTAGGGTCGGGCCACAGTGGGTGCAGGGTTCATAGTTCTAATTTTCCTTATCCCCCCTTTGAAATTCACAGCTTCTTAGATTCTTTTGTCAACTTTTAATCACATTGTTTTCAATTTTTAGCTAAATGTCGATATGCTTGAAGATTCAATGTGAGCTTCTGAAAATTTCTGTTGTTAATCTCTTATACAGAACTCTGTCAATCACCAAATCACACAAGAAAAAGGCATTAAAGGAGAACCCAAATCGCTGTTCAAGAATCCAAGGAGATCCCATTTCAATTAAATGAAAGAGAAAAACTACAAAAATCCAATATCGATTCCCTTCATAAATTACAAGAAAACTAGAGCACTATCTTGATTAAGACATTGATTTGGGTAAAGAGATTCCATAACTCAGAAAGGGGAGAACGATGATGCATTGGACCAAAGCTCTGGGCCCCGTCA
Source organism: Asparagus officinalis (assembly GCF_001876935.1). Lineage (NCBI taxonomy): Eukaryota > Viridiplantae > Streptophyta > Magnoliopsida > Asparagales > Asparagaceae > Asparagus > Asparagus officinalis. The sequence goes on along the minus strand of NC_033797.1, from coordinate 146,549,247 downwards.
GCTCGCGGGTCCCGCGGGACCATGTTTCGTGTTTGTCGTTGAACCCGCGTTCATGAGCTGTTTCCAGGATAACTCCCCGATCTCCGACTTCATGACCACCGTCCCGCCTTCGCCTTCCACGGCCTTCCCAGGTCCTGATCATTTTCAGTGGTCATGACGGAAGTGAGAGAGAAGGAGAAGGCGAGAGATAGAGGAGGAGAGAGAGAGAGATGTGATGTGGTTAAAAGGATGGGCGCAGTTACCAAGTTCAATCAAATCAAAGGGTAAATTCGTAACTTTTGTTGGGCTTTTCTCAGGGTCCGATACTTTGGGGTCTTAACACAAATACAGTGTGTATTTGGGGCTTATACACATGAGTCAGAATACAATGGGGCGGGTCACATGAACTTTCTACTTTTGGGGCCTGGACACATTTTTCCCTATAAACAATAAATCAAATCAAATGTATTAAAACTTAGATCATCCTCTAAGTATACATGATTAGATATAATTTCTAAATCAAATATATTAAAACTTGAATCCTCCTTAGATGTATATATAATTTTTAACTAGCTAGATGACCCCAAAAATGAGTAGATTGGACTTTTCTAGTGCCTTTTCTCTCCTCTATGTGCCTATGTCGATTTTCCTGCCCTTGTTACCCATTTTCTTTTATCCTCCTCTGTATGCCATTTCTCATACTTTTACCTCCAACTAGTTGAGATGCACGTGCAATGCACGTGGTTAAATATCATGATTATTTAAATTGATAAAAATAGAGTAAAAATAAAAAAAATAAAGTTTTTTGTAGGATTGATTATCAACTCAATAATCTCTCTCTCAAATAAAATATTATCATTGTTTCCTTCAACCTAGACTGTGGCCACGTGATCTACTATTTGTGAGTTATAAACATATTAATCTAGTACAACATCTCTATTTATTAGTATCTTGAAGTCTTCAAAAGATGGGCGATCATTCAATTCACAAAGGAATTTTGTATATGAATTTACTTGCAATATGTCCGTTAAACTTTTAGTTGTGGTTTGACTCATATTCGCGTTAACTTTTAGTTGTGATTTCACTCACATTTATATTATAAAATATTCTCATTTAATTTTATTACGCATTCTCTGTATCATAGAAGTAAAACTAAAAGTATGAAGAATTATATTCTTACGAAATTAGAACAGAGAGATTATGATATATTTCGTCATGAGCTCTAAATATAAAAATTTCTTTTTTCTTTAATGCAAAGTCCCTATCAAATCTTACCCCAAACGATGTGAATGAAAAATATTATTATAACTCATTTGTCTAGGGTAATTATATTGTATATAAGACATATAACTCATCTGAAATATCCACAGCTGCTAAGTGAATTTTACTGTTGTGAGAACAACATGTTAGAGGCTCGAATTTAAACTTTTTGGCTCTATAAAGACCCAAGAATTTGGAGTGCATAGCTTATATATCATAAAGAACATATTAGTTCATAAAGAATTTTACCTGATAACGATATTATTATTCAATACTGAATCAATTTTATTATATAAGATTATATGACCCTTTTTAATAAATTATAAAGTATGTATATGAAAATCTCCATGCTTATAGCCAGTAGGTGGTCTCCACAAAATAGGTTAACTTTACATTGTAGTTTGCTATTTGTAGTATTGTTGGCAATGTCATTACCTTTTCTGTTTATCTTATTATTCACGCTTTTCTGATGTAAATTCTTTTTTGCTAATTACTCAATTGACTATATTTAGTTTTTTAATATCAAATGTTAGAATATTTTCTTCTATTTTAAAAAGGTTGACATTATTTTCTTAAAAAATATATACACATAGTAGCAATAGTATATAATTTAGTTTTTTAACTCAAACATTGGCTTAAAACCATTTAGAGTGAGGTTCTTTCGACGCTATAATGATGATATAGTGATTACACAGTCCAAAAGTTAAAGAAAAAATTTCTTTAAAGGAAAAGTAATTTAATATGTCAAATTAACAACTATTTTATAAAATATACATGGGCAATTCAAATAGCTATAGCAAGTAAGGTGTATATCTTCATAAAAATTTCATAGTGAGTGACCAACTACAATCATCCTAATTTAAGCATAAATAATTATTATTTTAGTTACTAATATAATACACGTAACTATAGAATAAATCTCAAGCAAAAAATAGGAATTGATGTTGGATTATCCTGTAGGTAAATAAATAAATGTTATTAGAGCTCCTCTTTATATTAAATTTAAAAATAAAAATTTAAATTATTAAACGCTAAATATTAGCTCATGTGAGAAAATAAAGTAATTTATGATCTATATACATATATAGTCAATCAATCAAACATATTAAAATTATGATGACCACAGTCAAATTCAGGTGGGTTCACATTAAATATAACTTATAAATAAATAGTACATTAAAGTCAAAATATTTTTAACCACTATATAGATTATTTGAAATTTTTTGCATATATAAATTATACTACCTAGGAACAATGATGTGCACATTTAACTATGACCTAATAATCTTAAGAATAACTTACTCTTCAATATCATTATTAATTGAAGTATCTATGCATTACACTAAAAACACAAAAAAAATTAGAAAACTACAAAATAAACACCCTCAAAAGTTTTAAAAATTGTAGAAAAACACCTTAAAATCTTGTAATTTACAAATACACAAAACTATTAAACATTACATTAAAATTAATGAATTATAAAAAACCATTAAAAAATTTTTAACTTTGGAGGGGTTATTTGCAATGTACTAAATTTCAAATTTAATAGATTTTCAATTAGTTATGTTCTTTTCAAAAATGTTATGGATAATATTGACCATGAAATTTTTTTCCTAAACCTATACATTTAAATGGTGTATGATATTTTTTACAAAACTTTAATTTTTTAGGGGTTGTTAGTAATTTTGCATATTCATTTTAATGTCTATAGATTAGAAATTCTCATGGTGTTTTTTCATAAATTATAAAATTTAGGGGTTTATTACAATTTTTAAACTTATGGGCCTTTTCTACAAATTATAAATTATTTATAGACTATTTATAATTCGTATGCTTTTAATTTACTAATGAGTTTAAAATTCTCAGGGTCTTTTTTTAAATTTAAATTTTAAGGGTTTGTTTGTAATTTTTGAAACTTTAAGGATGTTTTGTATAAATTATAAATTATGTAGGGGATATTTGTAATATCTATATTTTTAATGCACCGTTATGTTGGAAATTATCAGATTTTTGTAAATTTTACAATTTTGAGGGTTTTATTTTGTAATTTGTAAAATGTTCAGTGTGTTTATTGTAAATTTCATAATTTTTTAGGGGTTGTTTGTGTTATTTGTAGGTTTTTAGTGTGTTTATAGGTTTGAAGTTTTTAAGGTATTTTTTTTATAATTTTTGAATTTTTAGGGGTGTTTTTATAATTTTTAAAACTTACAAGATATTTTCTCCAAAGTCAAAAAACTTTCATTTTCTAGCTAGCATATATTTTTTAGATTTCTCACTGAATTGAAATAAGTAAAATTTATAATTTTGAAGATGCTTTAATAAAATTTTGAATTTGTAGGGGTGTTTTTGTAATTTAAAAAACTTAGAGAATATTTTTTACAAAGTCCAAAAAGTTTAGGTGCTAGCTAGCATATGTTTTTTAGATTTCTCTACGAACTAAAATAAGTAAAGGATTTGAATAATATGAAATGCATATCTTTTATCCAATAACATGTTAAGTCTTACATGAATAGGATAAATCATTTAGTTACCAATTCAAAGAAGATAGGATAATTAGAATAGATTAGAATAATAATATAATATTTAAAAAGTTAAGGGCAATATTGACCATGAAAAGATTTTTCCGAACTCGTACTTTTAAAGGGAGTATGATATGATTTTAAACATATAATAATTAAATTAAATGTATTAAAACTTGGACAAATTTTTAAAACCACCCATTTTAGCATTTTATTTGCAAAAAACGACCTATTTTGAAAATAATTACAAAAACCGACCTGTTTTCAGCCCAGCGATGAAAACATGTCGGTTTTTGTAAAAAAGTTTCCGAAACATCACGGGAGTTCAACTCCCATGAAGTTTATGGAGAAATTAAACTTCACGAGAGTTGAACTCCCGTGAAGCTTAATTTGTGCTTAAAACTCCACGGGAGTTCAACTCCCGTGGAGTTACAGTCGAAAATTTCCAGAGAACCGATCTCTGGGAATTTTTGACTGCAACTTCACGGGAGTTCAACTCCCGTGAAGTTACAGTCGAAAATTTCCAGAGAACCGATCTCTGGAAATTTTCGACTGTAACTCCACGGGAGTTGAACTCCCGTGGAGTTTTATTACATGTAGAAATCTAGATTTTAGAATTTAATTGTGAATTGTTTACGAATTTTGTGAAGAAATGTGAAAATTAGATTGGAAATTATCAATAAATGTGAAAATTAAAGGGAAAATTATCAATAAATGTGAAAATTAGAAGGAAAATTATCAATAATTTTGTGATATTTGTGAAGAATTAGTGTGTAAATTATCAATAATTTTGTCAAATTAGAGAAAAAATTATCAATAATTTCGAAAATTATTGTATTTAGAGTTTAGAATTTAATTGTGAATTATTTAGATTTTGTGAAGAAAAATTAGATTTTAGATTTTTGCATATGTATGATATAAATTAGATTTTAGAATTTAATTGTGAATTATTTACGAATTTTGTGAAGACGTATTAAATAATTTTGCGTATTTAGAGGTGAAATTATCAATTAATGTGGAAATTAGAGTTACTACCTAAATGTAAAAATTAGTAACAATCAATATTTATTTGGCTTTTCGTGTAATATTGATATTGAATTTTTCACTCTTCAGAGGTTACGATGAACGATCGAATTGTAATTCTCTGTTCTTATGATGGGAAGATTAATTACCTGGAAAATAATATGCCCGTTTATGAAGGAGGCACGACGAGACCGTTGTTCATAATAAAATCGTGTACTTTCGATGAGTTGGTTAATGAATTACACAAACTTACATTAACTAACTCACGTGAGTATCACCTCAGTGTGGTTTGCAATTATCCTGTTGTGGGGAACAGAACAAGTGGCATTCAAATATCAAGTGACTACGATATGGGTCTCATTCATGTCTTACACGACGAGAAGCGTTCGGTCGAATTGTTCATTGAAAAACATCAGAGAGATTTGGGCAAATCGTTGAACTACGAAGGAATGTATTCCCGCATGTTGGAGGATCCTGAAGTTGATTCTGTAGGCTTTTTATCTCCTCAACAAGATGAATGTTGGACACAATCACAATACATGAGCGGTCCTTCGTTCGTGGGCACTTCGAATGCTTTCGATACTAACACGGGAATTCAAGAAGATAATGCAAGTGTTGAATCCGAGAATGATGAAGAGGAGGGATTACAAATTAATAGCATGACCTTGATAGATCGTGATGACGGGGAAAACCAACACATCGACGGGGCTTATGTTAATAATGAGTATGTCGGCTTAGAGGATCCGCCGCCCGATGAACTTCAAGGAGATGAATGGATTGATAACTCCGCGATGGAAAGTGTTCCTATTGGCACTAATAGCGGTGTTGATACACAGGCCGAGGACTTCTCATTCATCAAGGGAGATCTTTACGAGAGTAAGGAGAAATTGATAAAAATATTCGGATGATAAAAATATTCGGGGATTGGGATAATTCGTATGAGATCTTACCTCATTATCTTGAAGCACTCAAAAGAAAAAATCCGGGGACTGTCTACGAAGTATCTTCGGACCCCGTTGATGGCGGAGAACGGCGGTTCACCGGTGTATTTTGGGCATTTGGGCCCTGTATTGAGGGGTTTCGATATTGCCGTCCTCTTCTTAGCATTGATGGAACTCACTTATATGGTAAATACAAAGGCGTTTTGCTTGTTGCAACCGGAGTTGACGCGGATGGCGGGTTGTTTCCTTTAGCATTCGCAGTGGTTGATGTTGAAAATACAGAGAATTGGGCTTAGTTTTTTGCATGCATTAGATATCATATCCCTAGTGTGGGGAAGCGGTCGATTACATTCATATCCGATAGGATGAAAGGAATTCCAAGAGCACTCCAACGACATTTCCCGCCACCACATGCGCATCGCTATTGCTTGCGACATATTGGAGACAACTTCAAGAAGAAGTATGGAAACGCTCAGGTTCAAGACTTACTTTGGCAAGCCGGTTGTGCAACAGAAAAATATGTTTATGAACAAATACGAGAGAGGATCAAGTTCACTTCACGAGCCGCACATGATTGGATCGAAACTAGTTTGGGTCCAAACAATGTTGATAAGTGGGCTTTATGTGAGGATGGCGGTCGACGGTTCTGTATGATGACTACGAACGCATCTGAGAGCTTCAATGGCGTGCTCAGGGGAGCATGCGGCATGCCAATACAGGCACTAGTTGCTAAAAAATTTTACAGGCTTAATAAATTCTTTGTTCGACGTCGAGAACTTGGTGAAAATATGCGCTCAGAGCTAACACCGAAGGTTGATGAAATGCTAGCGGCTCGGATTGTACAAGCTCGGTCCTTTCAGGTTGTACGATACAGTTTTAATGAATGGGAGGTGCTCGAGGGAATAACCCATAGAGAAAATCGCTCTTACAAAGTCAATATGTTGGTGGATCACACTTGTACGTGCACTTGCAATGTACCGCAACTACAATTGATTCCTTGTTCACATGTTGTAGCAATTTGCTCCGACCTACAGGGTGGTGCTCGCATTTCACATTATGAATTTGTCGACGCTTGGTATTCTGCATACAACTATCAACAAACATACAAAGAGTGTTTTCGTCACCATACGATAGTCGACATTGGACACAAGATGGGCCACGGATATTACCTCCATTATATAAAAGATCGGCGGGGCGCCCTTGTTCCGTGTGTATTAGAAATAGTATGGATGACGGACGTGAAGGAGCTAGGAGGAGAAATAAGTGCAGTAGATGTGATCAACCGGGTCAAAACAAAAATAGGTGTCCAGTTAGTATTAGGCGTTGATTTGTATTATGTAGCGTTTTGCACTATGTCATTCGTAGTTGTTATCTTTGAAGCGTATGATACTCGTTATTTGTAATATGTTCTGTATGATACTGCGTTCATTTCACCCATGCATTTGTATTATATAGCGTTTTGCACTATGTCAGATCATGTATGTCATTCATATTTGTTATCTTTGAAGCGTATGATACTCGTTATTTGTAATATGTTATGTATGATACTGTGTTCATTGCACTCTGTATATATGTTCATATTTTAATCATAGGTCTATTCATTATGGATCCGGGACCGGAGAATCCCGACGTTTTATACCTTCAGGCGAGTCATTGTTCAGACCATATTGGTTCGGGAGAGGTAATACGAATAAATTAGATATATATTTCTTCGATTAATGTAATTTTTTAATAAATATACTTAAAATTGATTCTCGTTTTATGTGCAGCCCGTACCAGAGTTCACGATGATCGAGCATTCCCATAGTTATTCGGCTTGGGTTATTGAGGATGAGAGGGTACTAGCTTTGATCGCTCAGGCCGGTTTTCGACCATGTTCGACGATTCGTTATATCAGGCTTGATTGGCCGCTTATCACTGCTTTGATTGAGAGGTGGAGGCCAGAGACCAACACCTTTCACATGCATATAGGGGAGTGCACGATCACTTTACAGGACATGGCCGTCATACTTGGGCTCCGGATCGATGGACCGGTAGTTACGGACACCGATGATCATAGTTGGCCGGAGATATGTGCACGGCTTCTTGGACAGGTTCCCGATTTGAGGAGTGGTGCGATGAAGCTATCGTGGCTTTGTCAGACATTTTAGGGCGACATACCAGAGGATGCCTCTGATGAGACACTCCAGTTTCATGCTCGTGCATACATATTGCACATGATAGGGTGCGTACTATTTCCTGATGCGAGCAAGACTCTCGTACATGCACGATGGCTGCCACTGCTGGAGGATTTTGGTGTATGTGGCGCACTATCGTGGGGCAGTGCGGTGTTGGCATATTTGTATCGAGAATTGAGTAGAGTATCTCTGATGCAGAATAAAGAATTCAAGGGATGCTGTACGTTGGTACAGATTTGGTCTGTAGGCGTCAAAAAATGCTGAGAGATATCCAAACACAGCTCAAAAGGAAGTCATCCAAAATGTCAAAAAGACCACAAGTATAGACTGTCTCGCACGCGAGACAATCTTTACTGTCTCGCACGCGAGACGGACTTTACTGTCTCATGCTGAAAGATATCCAAGCGCAGCTCAAAAGGAGATTATCGAAAAATCAAAGAAAAAGACAGACTTTACTGTCTCGCACGCGAGACAAACTTTACTGTCTCGCCGTGCGAGACGGTCTTTACTGTCTCGCCGTGCGAGACAAAATTTACTGTCTCGCACGTGAGACAGCACTCAGAGGGTCAAAACTACTTTGCATAACCGCCAACACGTGGCCACTAACTGTTCAAGAACGTAGGAAACGTCGTGGGCGAGAATCACGTTGATAACTGCCAAAATAACGGAGTTTGAAACGTGGGAAGGCAGTTACAGCGAAAACTGCCAGGAATATTCCTTTTCCGAGACAGTGTTTACTGTCTCCCGGGCCGAGACAGCAAACACTGTCTCGCCCCCCCAGACAGTAAACACTGTCTCGCCGTACTAATGTCGAGACGGCAAATGCTGTCTCGCGAGCTTATTTTCCGCCAACTGTTCCTAGGGGTTATAAATACCCCCCGAAGGCTATTTTTGAGGGGGGCTGATCATTCTTGAGCACTTTGGAGCAGAGAGTAATCCAGAGCAGAGAGAGAGCAGAGTTCTTGAGCTTCTGACAATTCCTTGAGATTCGAGCTTTGACTTGATCTTAAGAAGAACGCCTATCTTACTTTGATAAGATATCGTTTCAAATTCTCACTTCGATAAACGAAGGAAGAATCATTAAACCCCTCACGATTCAATCAGAATCTGTGATTCGGTGGTCCACGAGTCAAAGCGCTCCCGGCACAGGCAAAGATCCCACGCAAGCATCGATCCAAACAACGATCCTGCGTTTGTTTCTCAAGAGTTGTAATTTTCATTTTGTTGTGTAAAAGAAGTCTTATAAAAAGGCTATTTCTTTTGAATTTATTGTAATCGACCGAAGATATAATGAATTCCACAACAAAGTCAACTTTTGACCCAAACAAGCTGGCGACCACAGTGGGAGCCAACGGTCTCGCTACCGAGACCGTCGTGTCGCAGCCGCTCAAGATCCCGATTGAATCAACGGTCGAGTACGAGTTCGACCAAGCGAAGTTTGAGGAGTATTTGTCATGGTCGAGTACGAGTTCGACCAAGCGAAGTTTGAGGAGTATTTGTCATCCTCATCTGCAAAGTCTTCCTCGCCTCGTAAATGCAGGAAGATTTCATCTTCGTTGAAGCTTTTTAAGTTGTCAAATGTTACGGATGAAGATTCCTGTCCAATTGTTGCTGAGAATTCTACTCGCAACATCTCTGCTCATGATGACTCTTCTCCAGTTAAAGAGCCATTGAACAAAAAACTATCAGCACTGACGAAAAGGGCTCGTCAGAGACAACGTCAGTGCCGCGCTCGCCAAATGGCTAAGGCCTTGGAACAAACCGACGGGGTTCGTTATTACGCGGACCTAGAGTCGAGGAAGCATCGAGTGGTTCAGTTGTCTCTACAACCAATCACTCATATCTCTGCTAAATTGACGACGGATGAATGGACTCTTGTCAAAAGGGCTCGCTCAACCCTCAAAGAACGTATACAAAAACGTTATGTAAACGCTGCTCATGACCGTGCTCTCTCACAACAAAGACAAGAATGGAAGAAAGAAACGGTGGCTAAAGAACCATCAAAACTCTGCAAAGTTTGGATTCCAAAGTCTAGAGTTGTGCAAAATCAGCATTCGGAGCCCGTTAAGATTCCATGCCCACAAGGGGGTGGTTCTAAACGTGTGACTCCCGACATAACCTTGGATCGTTCAAAGACAATAATAAGTTGTCCTGAGAATGCCAACAAGGTTTTACATCCTCAGAAGAAAACATGTTTGTCAAAAGACATCGTTATACCTGGGGGTTCATACCAACAGACGATAAGATTTTCCGACAATCATACCGATGAATCATACTATCAAGCTGGAGGTATGAACAAAACTCGAAAGAGAACTGTCCGGGAAATGAACTCTCATTGTTCCTGTGCGAGACTCATTAGAGCAATGCTATCAGAATGTGACTGTTTCAAACGAGAAGCCATCTCACGAAGAGTCTCGGTATTCCACAGCCTTTTCACCGAAATGTCGAAGCCTAAGCCGAGGCATTTCTACAAGAGAAAATCAGCTGCCCAAGATGATGAATTCCCTGAAGTCACCATCAACGTGGCTGATAAAAGAAAGTCTAAGCGGCATTCAAGTGACTCAAATCCCGACTTTTCCCCGAGAGGAAAAGTCAATCCAAGAATTGCTCAAAAGATGTCTCGACTCCAATTAGGAGCCATCAGACGCAGAGATTACAAAAGAATGCAAGAAGGAATGTCCTCGGAGGATGAATTCTCGGACACTTATTCTGCAATCGCTTCTGATGATACAATGTCTAGCACAGGACAAACCAGAGAAGTACTCACGATCACCTCTGATCAATTTGCTCAAATGCTTCAAGAAGCTCTAGCGAAGCAACGTGAAGAAATCAGAGCTGAGATGAAGACAGAGATGGAGTTAGCTATCCAACAAATGAGAGAATTGCTAACTCAACGGCCTCAACCTCCTGAGTCCAAGAAGTGAAGAGGACGGGTATTCCATGTCCCTATCCAAGAGAATGGGATTCAATACCGTATCCGACAAAGTTTAATCTGATTAACTTCACACTGTTTGAGGGGAAGAGCTCGCCTATTCAGCACTTTATTTATTTCAAGTCTCATTTGGGCATGATCTCTGGAAACGAGGCTTTAATGGTCTGGTCATTCGTTGGCACCCTTCGTGGGCCCGCCTTCGATTAGTACCGACGTCTCAAGCCAAGGAGCATCAATTGCTGGGATGACATGGAAAGTTTATTCCTCAACAACTTCTTCGATGATGATACCGAAGTGTCAATCGGATCCCTTTTAGATGAGAAGCAAAAAGACGGAGAGTCAGTCGATAATTTTGTCAAGCGCTTCCGTGGCAAAGCAATGAATTGCAGAGATCCTATTACAGAGGAGTTCATCCTGCAAACATGCCACAATAACCTCTCCATCGATGTCCTGGAAGCTCTGGGGGTCGTACCATCCACCACTTGGAAAGAGTTAAAACTACGTGGTGAACAAGCTGAACACTTTCTTAAAAGAAAGAAAGCTGAGAAAAGCCAACCGACGACATCTACAATCGCTGTGAACGCGACTCTCGATCCAAGGTTCCAAAAAGAGTATTCTTTCCAAGATGATGAAGCTCCAGCCATATTGGAATACCTCCTCGCCAATGATAAAATCGAGCTACCGCCTATTAAAGATCAGGAGGGTGCTAAGATGATTACAGATCCAAACTACTGTGCATACCACAGAAGGATTCTTCATCCCACCAATATTTGCTTTGGACTCAAAAATAAGTTCCAAGCATTAATTGACTCCGGCGTCATAATGGCGAAACAAGCCAAATAAAGACGACCCTATACTCCATTGGGTGCACGAGTATAAACTGTTTCCCCTCACTCCAAAGAGTATATGAGTATAAACTGCTTCTCGGTCATCCAACTAAGTACAATGTTAAACTCGTTTTCGCAAAGGAAGCTGGGGGTGGATGATTTATGTAACGGGAAGTTCCTGGAGAATCTTATATTCTTAAGGATAACCCGAACATGCGACTGAGGATAACGTACTCCTCGTTACACCCAGTTTTGCAAAGAAAGCTAGGGGTGGATAATTCATGTAACGGGAAGTTCCCGGAAGAATGTTAAATATAATATTCTTAGGGATAACCCGATCATTATGAACAAAGTGATAAACACTAAACTCCTACTATGACTTTCGAATACTCTTTTGCTGAGATGAGATTCGATCACCTCTTTAGATCAATCTTCCCTCACAAAACTCATATTTTGGTCAAACCTTTAAACAGTTAGGACCAAAGCCAAAATCCCCTCTCGATTCTTTCTATGAACGAGAGGCCCACAAATTGAACGATCAAACCTTTAAACAGTTAGGATCGTATCAAACTCACACTTGGTCAAACCTTATTACAGTTAGGACCAAAGCCAAAATCCCTTCTCGATTCCTTCCATGAACGAGAGGCCCACAAATTGAACAATCAAACCTTTGAACAGTTAAGATCGTATCAAACTCACACTTGGTCAAACCTTATTACAATTAGGACCAAAGCCAAAATCCCTTCTCGATTCCTTCCATGAACGAGAGGTCCACAAATTGAACGATCAAACCTTTACACAGTTAGGATCGTCTCAAAACTCCCACTTGGTCAAACCTTACTACAGTTAGGACTACAACCAAAATCTCTTCTCGATTCATTCCATGAACGAGAGGTCCACTTTTAGTTGAATAATCAAATCTTATGACAGTTAGGATTATTCAAACCCGTCCAGATTCTTTAAGTGGAGATCCCACTTTGAGTTTTCTTTGCACTTAGGAGATAGAATATAAAATTCTTCCTCTCCGATTTCGGGTTCATCTCTACCAACAAACAAGAGACCAGGAGATAGAATATAAAATTCTTCCTCTCCGATTTCGGGTTCATCTCTACCAACAAACAAGAGACCAGGAGATAGAATATAAAATTCTTCCTCTCCATTATTGGGTTCATCTCTACCAATAAAAAAGAGACCAGGAGATAGAAAATAAAATTCTCCCTCTCCATCAATGGGTTCATCTCTACCAACAAAAAAGAGACCATATTACTCCAATAGGTACACGAGTCTAAACTGTTTCCCTGCCTTCAACAGGAAGTTTCTAGAGAATATTAATCTGAATATTCTTAAGGATAACCTGGTGAGCTCTCAATGGATGTATTAATTCAGTGACAAAAGCTGAACCCACAAGAACAAGTACCAGCTTCGATTCAAGATCTCAACAACGGTGAAGCGATAAACGCGATGCCGGGAGAACATTAGCTATTCTACAAAGAACTGAATAGACTAAAAGAAGAAGAGATCAAGCGTTGAAGCCATTTACAAATTCTTCTACACGATCTACTCAACCAAGCATTGAAGGGATCGTAAGTAGAATCTGTCTTATCCAAAGTATCTCAGACTCCTTTATAAAAGAATGAGTCTGGAATACTTTGGAGGGGGTATCTGTAGGTGTCAAAAAAATGCTGAGAGATATCCAAACATAGCTCAAAAGGAAGTCATCCAAAATGTCAAAAAGAACACAAGTATAGACTGTCTCGCACGCGAGACAGTCTTTACTGTCTCGCGGGCGAGACAGACTTTTACTGTCTCGCCCACGCGAGAGAAACCATTTTGTAACCGCCGACACGTGGCCACTAACTGTTCAAGAATGTGGGAAACGTCATGGGCGAGAATCACGTTGATAACTGCCAAATAACGGAGTTTGAAACGTGGGAAGGCAGTTAAAACGAAAACTGCCTGACGGTTACTGTTTCCGAGACAGCGTTTACTGTCTCACGGGCCGAGACAGCAAACACTGTCAAGGCAGTCGAGACAGCAAATGCTGTCTCGCGAGCTCATTTTCCTCTAACTGTTCATAGGGGTTATAAATAACCCCCTGAGGTCAATTTTTGAAGGGGCTGATCATTTGGAGCATTTTGGAGCAGAGAGAGCAGAGTTCCTGAGCTTCTGGCAATTCCTTGAGATTCGAGCTTTGACTTGATCTTAAGAAGAACGACTATCTTACTTTGATAAGATATCGTTTCAAATTCTCACTTCGATAAACGAAGGAAGAATCATTAAACCACACACGATTCAATCAGAATCTATGATTCGGTGGTCCACGAGTCAAAGCGCTCCCGGCACAGGCAAAGATCCCACGCAAGCATCGATCCAAACAACGATCCTGCGTTTGTTTCTCAAGAGTTGTAATTTTTATTTTGTTGTGTAAAAGAAGTCTTATAAAAAGGCTATTTCTTTTGAATTTGTTGTAATCGACGGAAGATATAATGAATTTCACAACAAAGTCAACTTTTGACCCAAACATGGTCATGGGAGCGCATTCATATTGGACGACCCACTTTACTTATGCACCGTGACTTAGAGGGGCAGTATCCGTTGGCATACAAGTATAATTGTACACACACATATTTCATTCGTAACCTGAATATTTGTACTTATATATTCGCTATTCTACATATAGGTATAACGTGCGATACGCTCAGTACAAATCAGCGACGCGTCATCGTCAGTTTTACCGAAATGAGCTTGATGGCCTCCAGCACGAACATGTAAATATAAAACTCAAGAAGTATGAATATTATAGTTTTTCTGTATGATACTGATAAATGTTTTATTTTATTTCAGTTCAAGTGGAGACCCTATACACCGCCGGAGCTCGATATACATTCTCTTGCACCTATCTGCCGAGATAGTCCCGGCTTGTGGAGAGCCAGAGTTCCATTGATCTGTTGGGAGATCGTAGAGATGCATGTACCGGACCGTGTGCTACGGCAGTTTACACTCTCTCAGCATATTACAGATCCTGTCGAGCAGATCAATCGTCGGCGGCGCCCTACATCGCACCGGACTGACTGGGCTGTAGTCCGTGCGGCCTACATAGACAGGTGGGTTCACAGGTGGGATTGCATACAGGATACGAGGCCCACAGCTGTTGACTATACCGCGTATATGCGTTGGTATTGGGGTATCACACGTAGATGGATCACGCGTGACCCACAGCCCTTAGCTGGACACATGCCACGCCCACCGACAGATAGTTACATCCCTAGTGGGATGAACGAGAGAGATTACGTAAGTTTCTAAGCTAAATTATAATATTTTTTATTGAGTTGATACTTAATAAATTGTTTACCACGCAGGTCCGTGTTTTAGATAGCATTGATGCTGATATTGATGCGCACGTGACTGAGATTCAGGATCAGGTGGCGTTAGGTCTCCTCAGCAGGATCAAGAAGAGCATAGCGCAGGTGTTCCATAAGACTCACGTCGACGAGTTCGCAGGCCGTGAGGACAGGTCTCGCTCATTTGGACGGGCGTACGCTCGACGTCGACGGCCGCGTGATGATGACGCCGGCACTTCGCATGCCGATGGAGCCGGCACTTCGCATGCCGATGACGCCGGCACTTCGCATGCCGATGGAGCCGGCACTTCACAGCTTCATACACAGTCGGATACTCAGATAGTTGAGGCTCATCAGTAGGAACCCAGGGGGCGGGGAAGAGCGAGGGGGAGGGGGAAGAGAGGGAGAGGAAGGAGGGGAGCTATATTGGGTTGTATATGAACTTATTTTGATAAATTTTGTAACTTTCCTGAATTTTCAAATACTAAACTTTTGAAGGTAAATTATTGTTCATATACATAATCGTGTGTGTTTAATTCATGGTTGAATCATGTATATATTGTTGTTTGCAAATAAATTGGCATATATATGAGTTATAATTCATTGTTGAATCATGTATATATTGTTGTTTGCAAATAAATTGGCATATATATGAGTTAACAGGTACATATGTTTTAACATGCACAGCAGGCTGTGCATTCTGGATGACCTGCAACTTCACGGGAGTTCAACTCCCGTGAAGTTGCAGTCCCAATTTCCCAGAGAACCGAGATCAGATATGTTCTCTGGGAATGTTGGACTGTAACTCCACGGGAGTTGAACTCCCGTGGAGTTTTAAGCACAAATTAAGCTTCACGGGAGTTCAACTCCCGTGAAGTTTAATTTCTCCATAAACTTCACGGGAGTTGAACTCCCGTGATGTTTCGGAGAATTTTTTACAAAAACCGACCTGTTTTCAGCGTTGGGCTGAAAACAGGTCGGTTTTTATAATTATTTTCAAAATAGATCGTTTTTTGCAAATAAAATGCTAAAAGGGGTGGTTTTGAAAATTTGTCCATTAAAACTTAGACGAAGATAAGTTTAAAATGCAATGCTTAAAGAAGGAAAAGAAAAGGCCGTGCTTCACACGGGTGCACGGCACACTAGGGGCCTGTTTGTTTCGGCCAAAAAACGCAGAAAATGAGGGAAAATGGCCTTTGGGAAAACTGACACAGGGTAAATTTGGCACTTCCCCTCACAATCGGGTGTTTGCTTCGTTAAAAAGAAAAAAGAAAGTGGAGGAACGTGCAGGCTTTCTGACAGCTTTTTCGCCCTTCCATTTTCCGCTCGAAAACGCCTGATTACAGCGGAAAACTCTTTGTTCTCTCCCGTACAAAAATATCTGGTTACAGCGGAAAACGCCACTCGTTCTGGTTACCCCTCTCTCCCGCTCCTGCCCCTCTCTCCCGCTCCCGCCCTTCTCTCTCTCCCGCTCTCCGATTGCTGTCCGCTCCCGCCCTTCTCTCTCTCCCGCTCTCTGATTGCTCCCGCTCTCCGATTGTTGTCCGCTCCCGCCCTTCTCTCTCTCCCGCTCTCCGATTGCTGTCTGACGCCGATTGAAACCCTAGCCTTTGAACAAAAGGGAAAACAGTACAAGATCTTGGTTGATTTATGGAGGTACAATGCTAAAAATCAAATCTTT
>NC_033797.1:146528212-146531567 GCF_001876935.1 Asparagus officinalis | reverse complement strand
ACTTGAATCTGATGCCATATTTTTTTATTATTTTACATATTATTGTAATTTTTTTGAAATCGATGACTTGAAATTAAAGCAAAGTGTGTAAATTTACATATTGTTGTTATTTTACTATAATGAGTTTGTTGTATGAATTGATTGTGAAGGAAGGTTACGAGTTGGTTGTCAAGATTACCAATTAGTTGTCAAGGTTACAAATTGGTTGTCAATGTTACGAGCTGGTTGTGAAGGATACAAGTTGGTTGTGAAGGTTGCGCGTTGGTTATGAAGGATACGTTTGTTATGAAGGTTACGCGTTGGTTACGAGTTGGTTGTGAACAATGAATTAATTGTGATTGTTATTAACTAACTTTCACAACCAACTCATTACTGAGGTTCACAACCAACTCATTACTGAGGTTCACAACCAACTCATAACATTCACAACCAACTCGTAACCTTGACAACCAACTTGTGACCTTCAAAACCAACTCGTAACCTTCCTTCACAACCAACTCATAATCTTAACAACAAACTCATTACAGTAAAATAACAAGAATATATAAATTTACAGACTCTGTTTTAATCTCAAGTAATCGATTTTAAAAAAATTATAACAATATGTAAAATAGCAAAAAATATAGCACTCAAATTCTGGTACAAGATAAAAAAGGAAAAAATTACACTGAGAGTCTCCGGAGTTCCCGCCTTTTTCTTTAGAACGGCGACGCTGAATCCATCGCAACTCATCATCACCGTCTTCAAGATCGCAGTTTTCTTCGCCTCATGAACGAACGCCGGGAAAGTTCCATCGCCGATGTTGAAGCCGTTAAAAAAATTTGGAGGGAACTATACCTTTTTGCCCCAAAACTCATTTTAAATCATTACAGTGACTTCATGAAAGGTGAGAGAGAGAGAGAGAGAGAGAGAGAGAGAGAGAGAGAGAGAGAGTGTGTGTGTGTGTATTATGGTCTTCACGTGTTTTAAACTCTTGGATTTTGTGTTTTGGGGCTCAGAGAATTGTGACTTTGCTTTTGAGGGTTTTAGGAGTATTGAAAAAGCCTTGGGTGGGGGAAGAATAGTTGTCGCTATTTTCGGGCTAGAAGCATTTTTCCCTATAATTAATAGTAGGAATAGTAGTAGAGATAATAACCCATAACATCTGGGAAAGACAATTTTCTTGCGCGTTCGTAGCTGGACCGGGACGCAACGTCACGCGTTATGAGGCGATTGACTTTCAGGGTTAATATTTTTAATGATGTTTCTAATATAAAATCAAAACCTTAATGACAACTTAATTTGGTTGATGACCAACTGAACTTTATTGTTGACACCGTAACACTTTTGAAGAATTTTATTTGAGCTGCATACACCATGCACAATTGGAGCTTTATTATTATGACAACTAGCTTTCATAAACCCACATCCTACTAGGTACTTAAGAAAAAGGCTATAATGCATAAATACTGATCTTAATTTTATTATCATTAGAATGTAAAATTATAATTCTTAACTATTGTCACAGTTGATCTTTTTTATGTAATAAGAGGGATTTTATGAGTGACAAAACTAACCGATGAAGAATATTTTACCAAAGAAGGAAAAGACATTTGATTCGATAACCTAAAATTCATATATGAGCTGAACTATCAATTAATCGTGTTAATTTTAAAAAAAAAATCTACTTTAAATTCATGACCGGTGAGATTTGAACGTGGGCCGCTCTGAATCTGATACCATAATAAAGTCCCTCTAGCCGTCACATTAAAACTCCAAAATTATGGTGAGGGTTGAGAATTATCTTTTTATATTCTAACACAAATCTATACATGTAATTTAAATTTAAGTTTATTTATCGAAGTTATTTTCAATATAACTGCACAATCAATCTGTTTCTGATATTGAATTTTGTAATCATTTATATATCTAACTTCAACTTGATATAAAGTTGACATAAATGTTTTCGCACATTGAAAAATACAACTTTATTGTTTGTTTAAGATTCTATTTTAATTTCATCAAAAAAAAAAAGATTACATTTTAATGATCTTAATGCGTATATATGTTTTTAAAAAATTGCAAAAGGAAAATGATTTTGCATACCAAAGCAGAAATTCATAAAGAGAAGAACAATTGCTATAGCCTATAGGTTAGTTAAATTTAGTTTTATTTTAGTCAATTTTCTTCTCTTTTTTTAATTATATTCTCCGTTCCATTTGAGACGAGTTCTATTTATTAATTGATTTTGAGTTGGCTTGAATATGAGGAGGCCAGGAAGGGAGAGATGAGTGCGTAGAGTAAAAGAAGAAAAAAATAACGGAATAAATAAATAAAAGTCAAGTAGCTAGAAAGCGGCCCCAGCTAGCAGTAGGAAGAGGACAGTTTTATGATTAATAGGAGTTTGACGCATTAATTAATTATCAAAATTGTGATGATCACGTGTTTACTTTTTGGTGCCGCGTGAGAATCAAATTCGCTCGATGCCTCCTCCTCCTCAAATCTTTCCAGAACTTTGGACCGGACCGCCAAAGCCTCCTGTGTGGATGGTTCCGGGATTTTCTGGCCCATCACAAATTTCTCTCTCTTTCCGTTCATATTCCCTTCTTTGATTTAGATTTTTAAATTTGCGGTGAGAAATTAATAAGAGTCAATTGACTACCCATGCCATTGAAAGGGGTAGGACAATTTTCAACAAGTGGCCTCTATGTATCGGTAGCTTTATAGTCTCCGAGCAGAAAATTATGGGTGAAGCTACGGGGCTGTTTGTTTTGTTGTGACATTTTGTCAGAAAATGTCAGCTTTCCACCCAAAAAACCCCTGTTTTTTTGGGTGAAAAGCTGACATTTTCTGACAAAATGTCAACTTTCCACCCTTAAAAAAATTACCCAAACGCGCCCTATAGCTATAATTTGTGAAAAGATATTGGACGGAGAGGAGAGCCTCTTCAATTAGTTGGCAATTGGAAAGGGTCCAATTATCCGAAAATATGCACCATTGGTTCATATTTCAAGGGATGGGGTAAGCTCACGTAGAAATTCCACTATCATTTTGAAAATAACTAATGCCTTAAAAACCACTATTATGGAAAAAAAAACAACCACTTTTGTGATTTTGGAAATCTTACGTGGCCTCGTTCTATCCTTTCAAGCATTGATAGACGATAATGATTAGGATGGTTAGATTCCCTCTGGTCACCGTCTAATTAAAGAGGATCCGGATCAAAAGATAATTGTGCTCTAGTTACGGCTATTCGTTTCCTTACAGAGTTGTAGTAATAAGAAATAAATAGGTATACCTTAAACTGCAATTTGTTATTGGCAAACGATAAATTACAAATGCAGACGTAACTTTTTTTTTTTTTTTTTTTTTTAAT
>NC_033797.1:146527252-146528202 GCF_001876935.1 Asparagus officinalis | reverse complement strand
GACTAGACATGAAATGCAGACGTAAATTACAAATGCAGACGTTAACTTTTTTTTTTTTTTTTTGCAATTTGTTTTTGTCCATTATTTATTCCAAAGTTCCAATTTAATTCGTTGTACTCCGGCAGAGGTTCGTAGCGTTGCGGAATAAATGATGGACACAATAAACTGCACGGTGGCCATTGATGTCTGGCTCTGAAGGTATAAGAATATTGTGAGTTCGAAGTGGGAAGTTTCATGTTAGCATTCGATCACAACAAGTTTTTTCAAAGAAAAGAAATAAAAAGTAGAAAAAAAAAAAAGCTATTCATATGCGTCTTTGGATGTGCAAGATTCCAAGAAGTTGTTGCTAAGAGTGGTGTAGGGACGACGATTTGTTGGTGGCTT
This sequence comes from Asparagus officinalis, assembly GCF_001876935.1. NCBI lineage: Eukaryota > Viridiplantae > Streptophyta > Magnoliopsida > Asparagales > Asparagaceae > Asparagus > Asparagus officinalis. Next base: position 146,527,818 of record NC_033797.1, on the reverse strand, counting down.
CGGGTTGGGTTGGGTTGGGTTGGGCTGGGTTGGGCTGGCTGGTCTGGGGCCCACAATTGTTGAGGTTAGTTTGAGTTTGAGCTCCAAGTAAGTAGTTGGATCAGACAATTCAGAGCGGGACATCACAAAGTAAATGAATGGTGTGGCGACTCAGCGTTAGATCAGCAACAAAGCTTCGATAAGAACGCATCAAACTTCGTCATATATGCTAATTATATTCACAGGAGATGCTTTGGTACGCCAAAATTTGCAACAGTGACCACAATCATAGCTTGTTGCTATAACGTGAAAATTACCAAGCATACTAAAACCTCAAGAAGCGGCCACAAGTAACAACTAGCCGGCCGATTCATATACATTTGAGAGCATGACCCCCGTGCGGAATCAACTAACCAATTTCTTAGCTACGGGTTGCTAGCGAAAGCTCCCCTCCCTCTAGCTCAACACGCAGACGTTTCCGAGGTAAAGCAAGAGAGCTGACCTAAGAACCCTATGCAAGTTGCTTGTCAATCACCAGAACCACAGCTAGGGCCTGATCCCTTTTAGTGGCAGGGGGGGGGGGGGGG
>NC_033797.1:146500049-146527242 GCF_001876935.1 Asparagus officinalis | reverse complement strand
GGGGACAGTGGATATGACGGCAGCTTGAAGGATAGCGTTGTCGAATAGGTTCTCCCAATGCCGAGATCCTTTGTAGGCCCGGATCCTCTCCAAGCCTCGAGCCTCCACATCCGAGAGCTTCTCCTTCCTCAGCCCTTCTTCTTGATTTTTGGCCATGTGGCACAAGCTAGAATCAGGTCGGCATAAAGGACGAAGAAAAACTTCTCTCTCCACCCATTGTTCATCTTAGGAATATTAAAAACTAGTCAACAATCACTGACGGATCTACAACTAAAAATGGCCCTCCTTCTTGCCAGCCTTAGCGCACACTAGATTGCCCAAAACATCCAACATCGACTCAACATTCACACTGTGGCAGATGAAAAGGAAGCCACCCGAAAAGCAATGGAGTTTGACTTTAGTTGCGCCGGTGAAACCCCTAGAACCTTAAAAACCTGCTGGAGAAATGGGTGCAACAACAGACGAAAGCCTAGCCAAGACAGTGCCAATATATCCACGTCAAATTGTTGTTGTGATAATAGATGGACTGTTCCCTGGACAAAGTTGATAGTGTAAAAGCGCTAGGGATCTCATATTCTTGGGCATACTTCTCCAGCTAGCCCGTAAGCACCTCCTATTTATACTTTTGCAACAGATCAATTCTAGCCTCGTTGCGAGCAAAGTACGTTGAGTGTTGGAAGCCATTGGAATAGTCAAGAAGAACAACCAGAGAACAAGAAAAGCTTTTGGAAAGAAGAAGATGAACTCTCTCCGATAGAATAGAAGGTTTGCTAGGGTTTGTAAAGTAGAAAGAAAAAGGATGGAGCGGATATATATAAGCGAAAAGAGCTGACACGTGCAAAATGGATGGCTGACATGATTTAAGCGAAACCACTGATAAATTTCAAAAAAACTAGAGTGACAGCTCATCAAACGAAGCGCCACTCCGTCAAAACTGCCGTATGATATCCGCTAACATCAGAAACGTCAGATCGCGGTTGTCTTCTGATAAGGGCAGTCCAAATCCACGAAGAATGAGACAATTCATTCTCTCCTGAACTCGGCTTCCTGAGTCCAAGTGAAAATGGGTCAATGTTATACCCTAAAAATTACTAAGCCTAATGAAGCCTCAAAAAGCGGTCATGTGTAATAACTAGCCGGCCAACTCACATACATCTGAGAGTGCAACCATGGTGGGGAGTCAATCGACCTATCTTGCAGCCCAAATCCGAGATGAAACGCATTCCCCTCTTGGGCTCAACACTGAGCATCTTAAACAGTAAAATGATCTATCAACTTCGTTAAAAATCACATCGCGTTTAATGTATGACCAGTCAGCGCATACACTTCGCCACTCGATCGCCATCAACAATAATGCAATATCAGTCATTATGACCACTCGAGCTAGAGCCTTCAAAGCTTCTCGAACTGCTCCACTACTTTAGTAACCTTATCACTGTTGCAAGGTCAACTCGATTAACCAGTTGCCAACATGTGTAAAGCATGGTCTGACCCACACTGCATAAACCCGACCAAATTATCAACGTGCTCCCATAAATCCTCTATAAATAATGGTCTTCTACTATACTAAGGTACGCAATTTTACACACAAAAGACCCAAAAAACTACATTCTGCTTTTCTCTTCAAATTATCAGACTAGTCACTGATTCAAGCGTCGAAGGGCACACCAGCAGAAACAACCTCCGGGGGCTCCAAGCTCTGTTATTCTGTGTAGAGAGTTGCAGTTCATCATACACTTCAGAACAATTAGAAATCAGAGGAGATTAAGGGACCCTATGATCATTCTTACCTCTCCTAAACCACACACTAATTTCTCCACATCAACCCTTGTAAAACACATTTATAGTTACTTCTTTCATCATTAGTAGTAACCGATGTGATATCAAAAAAATTTAAAAAATAAAAAAGCAACTCTTTTGGAACTACTAACAATAATTGCAAAGAAACCATTTTTCACCAAAAAAACTGCAAGTTGTTTTGTAAACGCTCTCTTTTATAACTGTAATGAAAAAAATAACTACAATTAGAGTCACAATTGTTTTAGTAAATTGTAATTATTGTAGTTCAGCTACAATTTTCTGCATGGCAAAGAGCTTAGGTTAATGGGAACTGAAGATAATATTGTTATTTCTAAGGACTCTTTTACTTTTTCTTTTTTTTTTCCTCCTCTTTTTGGTGGAATTGGTCTAATTCTTGGTGGAACATAAGATTCTTCTTTATTCTACTTTCAAAGTATAACAACTCCCTCAAATTAGCTCTTCTAAACAAACAAGGCTTAATTAAATCCAGTTAAAACATGCAAACTCTAATAACTGCACATCTAACTTGAAGCGTACAGGGACCCAAAGGTTTCTTACAAAAATTCAAACATCGTTCAAGCTTTCAAACTTCATGATGAACCAAGTCACCCAAATGACTAGCGCATTCCATTCATCTTGCTTTACACTTCGTTTTGCTCCTCCGTTAAAGCTCGCTAGGCACAAATTATTTTAAGTAATAGTTATACTTGCTCTCCTCTGGAGTTTTTGAGATGAAAAACTTCACACAACCAGCAGTTTTGACGCTAAATTTATAGGGAAAGTGCAGATGGTGATGCACAAAAGAAATTTTCCTGACTACCTCAACCAACCAAAGATCAAAGTCCACAAGCAGCAACATGCCAGCCCAAATAGGCCACACGATTCAGTAGACAGTCCTTAGGGACCCAAATCATCCCTTAACACTAGCTACTACAGCTTTTAAGACTTTACTACTTTGTCAAGGGTACAACATGTCTTGGATAAATTTTTTCATAAAATTATTTTTATAAAAAAACTAACTTCCCGAAGCAGAATCGTATGAAAACATTAAATCTATACTTGACTGTGAATCTATTTATACATTAAATCATATTTCTCTACATTGGACGCACCAAAAAAAAGAAAAGGAAGGTAAAAGAAGAAAAAGAAAAAAGGATTTTAGATTTGCAAGCCCTGTACTGAATGGCATGAATAGGAAACAAATGACATGGTATTTGGCCTTAGGGATCCTAGTGATGATGTCTTGTGTTTGAGCTGCGTATTGTCACACCATGCAAAAATTTGGTGTACCCAAGAAAATTTAATTTACCGTCAGATGGTCTGATCCAATCTCGGACCATTGAATGTGCTGCTGGTCCAAGGTTCATTTCCTGCAGAGAACAACTTTATCAATGATTTGAGGAGAGAAATTAATAGGACTATTTATTTACATTAAAGTGAGAAGAACGTCGATATTACATGAGCCAATTCCTCAGTTGTGATGAAACGGTTGCCCTCACGCTCAAAGTGCTGGAAGGCGGTGTTAGCAATTTGTTCCCATTCCTCCAAGGCCTCCAATTGGTACGGACTCACAGCTGCAGCACAGAATTCTTCGAAGTCCATCCTTTTATACGCAAGAGAATCCAACTGAAAACATTGTAACCACACATTACACTACAAAAAAAGTGAGTATTTGGGGCGATCTATTAGGGGCAGAAATAGTGGTTTGCCCCTATTAATTATGAATTAGGTGCAGATGTTGAATATGTGCCTATTACTATTATTTGGGGCGATTTATAATACCCTTACAAGTTTGTCGTGAATTGAAAATAATAGAGGCGTCAAACTAAGTAATTTGAACTAAATAGTGGCATATATATATCCGCTCCTAATGTAATTTGACGCCGCTTTTGTTCATCTGTGTCGCCGAAACGTTTGGGAGGGAAATTTCCCCCGTTTATTTTCGCGAAAAGAGGAAATAAATGCCGTGCTCTAAAAAAACCGCTCTCTCTAAAGAAATCCCCAAATCCCCCGTTCTCTCTCTCTCATCAGAAATCCCCAAATCCCCCGTTCTCTCTCTCTCCCCCAAACCCCGTGCCGTCGGAGTTCGCCGTCTCTCATCAGAAATCCCCAAATCCCCCGTTCTCTCTCTCTCATCAGAAATCCCCAAATCCCCCGTTCTCTCTCTCTCATCAGAAATCCCCAAATCCCCCGTTCTCCCGCCGCCATGTCATCGATAACATCTCCGTCTTGTTCCTCTCTCTTCTCCACGATTCAAAGCAGCGATTTTGGGAGTCGGGACCTTATCGGCAACATCTCATCGGAGTTCGCCGCCATCTCACCGCCGCCATCTCATCGACAACATCTCCGTCGGAGTTCACCGCCGCCATCTCAATCTTTCAGGTGCTGCTCTGCCGTTTCTCCCTTTAAATTTTGTAATTGAATCGATTTTGGGATTTTATCGAACGCCTTAGTGAGTCTTCTGAAAATGTCCGGTTTTTAGGGAGGAAGAATTAACTAAACGTGCCAGTGCCCTGAAAGTAAATGCTGGTGTTGAGCCTGGGACAGACCTTGGTCCAGTTATTAGCAAACAGGTGAAGCTGCAGAATACTAGTTTTTTGTTTCAGTTCTCCTTATGCAATTCCTTACTAACGTATACTTCTGCAAACTTCTTTTGTCGCCTGCCTTGAATCAACAGGCAAAAGATCGCATTTGCAGTTTGATACAAAGTGGCATTGAAAGTGGTGCTAGGATTGTGCTTGATGGGAGAAACATTGTGGTAACCACATTTATCTCATTTTGTTCTTCAAAATCTTTCAGTGTCAGCAACCAGCTTATTTCCATGTTTAATTTAAGCTGAGACAGATAACATTGTACCCTGGGTTCCTAAAGGACATTACAAATCCTATTAAAGTGTCATATGAGAGATTTCGGTAAACTGGACTGCTTGGGAAATTTGTATAGGATCATTGGACAATATATGTTGCTTTGGTTGGAAGGAAGGTGGTGACTTAGCTCTGTTATTACATATTGGGTATTTCTGAAGGAAGTGAACTTATGCACTAGGAATGGCTTGGATAAAATAACAGAGTTTGTTTCTATATATATATTTTTGTTTCTTCTAGTACATGAACAGAGATCAGACTTGCATGGGATGAATTTGACTTTTAAGGTTGGAGAAAATATGAAATAGGGTTACTTGAGATAGAGATTTCTGTTGTGGCAATTGATTTTATTCAATTTGTGTTGTGCTTTGGAGTTGTATGCAATTAGCTATGGCAGATCCATTTCTTTCCCCTTGTTATAGATTCTTACTCTAGGAGATTTTTCAAATTTCAAGTGCTGCTCTATTGATGCTTGAGCTTAAACTCCATGCCTAATAAGGTACCATCTTCCTATTAGCCAACAAGGCTTCTAGGATTTGTAACTAGCTCACTTGGATAGTTTCCTTTTGCACTTTGTAATTGAATATATATTTTGATTAGCCTAATGTTGGGTTGTATGTCAATGCAGTAGTTCTTATCAACTCATGATAGTGATGGCTGTTGTCATGATGTTAATTGTGGTTATGAGCTTGAATTATTATTTACCATGACCTTTTTTAAATAAACTTATGAGTTTCCCAATTATGTCAAAATGTCTTTGCTAACTGATCACCTCGACGGATGGTTAGGTTGAATACCTTTGAAGGTTTCCACATCAATTAGAATCATTTGAACTTGCCATGGTTTTCTTTCAAAATTGGTAGAAAGTTCTAGCAATAACTTTTGAAGGAGGATCATGTTAGTTCCTCTAGAATATAAATTAAAATTTTGGAATCATAGTAGTTGTAATAGATTGAACTTTTACTCTGGTTGGCTGAAAGTTAATAGTATGTTTCTTTGCCTGGGGTCAATACTTGAATTCAACCATGTAACCTTCAAATATCATTTCTTCTCCTCCACAAAGGTTCTTCTAGGATTCTAGAGAGGTTCTTCATGATTCCAATGAATACACTTGTAGAAGATTTCGTGGTTGGTGCAGAGTGTTAAACTAAAGGCATATAAAAAAAATCAGGGACTTTTTATGCAGAGTATTAAATTAAAGGCATATCTGATATTCCCAAGGTACCCTATGTGTATTGATATCTGCATGCTGATCCATATACTTGAAACTTATTGTTTTGTGGTTCGTGTTGGTTCTTAGCGAAACAACTAGTTTGGATGTCTAACAACTGACTATCTGTGGCTGTTTGTTAATGGAAAAGATTGTTATCAATTTGGTGGCGAGTGGGGAACAAGAAGGGTGAAAAACATTGTTCCCCAAACTTGATATGAAGAGAGGCAAAAGTAAGTTACTTTCCTGTCATACTGTTTACTTTCCTGTCATACTGTTTCAACTGGTATTTGTTATGCCTTATCTTTTGTTTAATCAACATGCCACTATAAGGCCATTTGAATTACAATCTTCCGCTTAAAATTCAGATTCACATTATGAATTTTAGGATGTCTAGGAGAATCCATTATGCATCTCACTGTCTCAGCATCACATATACACCAGATGTAGGTAATGTCCTGGAATGAAGTATCCATGCAATTTATGCTGTGATGCATTTTTTCCCGATTTGTTTACTGAATTTCAAGCACTTTAATACTTCTATAATGATTACATATTGTAGAAGACTTTCTTAATTTATGTTAATCTTGAATATTTAGACCCATATTTTATAGTATTATCATTGAATTCCTAATTGCTTCTCCCTAGATGGGTGGGTCATCTGCACTTCCATATCCTGTTCTGAAGCAACGGGAAGCTGTAACAGGTCACCGCCTTTTGGAACGCTATGGTATGACCGAGGTCAGTGTTATAGTTTGAGTGGTAAAATTTGACTTGAATTAAATGTTCTAACTCTTTCAAACTTTAAAAATGTCTCTTTTACCGTTCACCGATAAAAAGTTGCTTTGCAGTTTGTCATGGTATTATCCAATCCTTTGCAGATTGTTTTTCTGTGTTTTACAAATAGGAGCAAAAACATGGTCGCAAACCCGATCCTATTGAGATGTTTTATATAGTGCACAAATGGCGAGATGAAAACAAAAGTTGGATAGATGATGCATCGGAGGAATTGGCGGTGAGTTTAAAATTTAATCATTTGTATTTAGACAAGTAATACATGTAAAAAATTTACTTTACTTCATACTGTGTCCATTTTGGCTGTTGAAGTGAATTCTTTTTTCAGGTTAAGATCTCACGGGAATTAACGAGTTTGGTTGAAACCCATGGCGAGGAAACATCAGAACTAATGCAACAAGCTTATGTAGCAGCATCGTCGTTCGCGATCTCCTTCCCAACAACACTCACCTTCCCAGCACACTCCGACATCGTACCCATATCCTCCATATCACCATCTTCCACCGTATCCGTATACATCATCTTCGCAGTTCCACTACCCCCATCCATACCAGCCACATTTGTATCGCACAGTGCCACACCCACCTGGAGAGTTTACGGCAATGCTCAATGATTCAGATTTTATGCAGCAGATGATGCCACTAAATGATAGGAATGGCGGGGATAAAAGTTAGATATTTTTACATTCATGTTGAAGGTCAACTTTGTTGGTTATTTTAAGTTATTGTTAAGTACTATTTGTCACACGCTTTTAAAGCAATTTTGGTACATTATTATGTAATCAAATTGGATTGACTTCTTATTAATCAGAATTATTCATGTTTCAATTATTTTATGTTTGTTTTTCAATTTAATTATATGAATTAAAAATTAATTATTTTTTCCAGATTTATTAAAAAATAAAAATATTAATATCAAATTTAAGTTATTAGAGGCAATTATATTTGTACCTTAAATTAATACATTTATTTTAATTCTAACTATTTGGGGCATTTACATCTGCACCTAATAAGTTATTAGAGGCGATTATATTTGCCTCTAATACTTTTTCAAATAAACCTGCTGAGGTGGCGCATTGAGTATTTGGGGCGGAAGTTTGTGCAATATTGCCCCTATTAACTATTAGCAACACCACATTTAGGTGCGGATACGATTTGCCACTCATGTAATTAGAGGCAGATAATTCCATTTATTTGCCTCTAATTGAATTAAAAGTGACGAAAATAATTGCCCCTAACTTTTTTTTTTTTGTAGTGCAATTAGTATCTGATATTTCCAATACAGGCCAAAGAGAAATGGCATCAGAAGCTTGGCACCTTGACTAAAGCAAAGGTTAACCCCTCAACTGGCATATTTAATTTAATAGGCTACTCGGACCACATAGTGCATGGCAATCACAACCCCACAGAAATTGCACCAGAAAAAAGATGCAATGATAAGTTAAATTACTCTGCAAGTACAAAATCGATTTGACCAAGTAGAAACCTTCTCCTGGAGTGCTAGCACATCCAGATCAGCAACGATAATTGATTGAAGTATAGTGTCACGGATAATGTGATTTGCATTTACAGCCATGTACTCACCCTCCCCCATATTCGAGGTTTTTCACTCAATGACATTTTATTTATTTGCTAATTACAAGTAGGAGGTCCGGTGAGAAGAAGTTCAGATTTTTGGGGGTTTTGTGAGAAAAGTTTAGATTTTTGGGGGTTCTGTGAGACACCCAAAAATTCAAGGGAGTTTTGGGATGAGAATAAAAAGTTCAGGGGATATGTGCAAAACCCCCAAAGTTCAAGAACGGGTTTTATGAAATTAACCCTCAATAAAATTCATGCCCAGGTATCTTGAAGCTGAACAACGTGCTAAACGTAAATGTAGAATTGTATATTGAGTTAGACGTGTATTAGAATAGATTTTATTCTATTTTTGTTATATAGTTAATTCTGGAAATTAGTCAATACCAGAATTTAGTTAGTTTCCTTGTTTAGTAGGATTCTCTAATTAAAGAGACTTTCCCTGTTGCTGTTTTGATTTCTTAGGATTTGTTTCCTATTTTCTTAGGCTGATTAGTTGCCCATTACCGTGTAAGGGGCAAGAACCATCAGTTTCTAATAAGAAGGATTTCAGAATTTTCTCAACTCTTTCTTCATGGTATCAGAGCAGCTAGGTTCTAAACCCTAATTTTTTTCTTCCTGTGTCGTTCTCTGTCTTCCAGTCCAATAGTTTTTCTATAATTTTTTTTCTTCATGACCAAATACGGCATGGCCTCTCATTCTTCCTCTACTTCATCGGAAGTCACATCCAGAGCCGATCCTTCTGCCCTTAGTCCCATGGTGGCCGATTCCTCCTCAACAGTGGTTACCAACCACATTGCAGGGCCATAATTTCCTTCAGTGGTCTTAATCGGTGTTCATGTTCGTGTGTGGTAGAGGGAAAGATGGGCATCTTACCGGAGAAATTATTACTCCTGAAATCACCAACCCTCAGTACCGGACGTGAAAAACAGATGATCACTTGGTAATGTCTTGGCTTATCAATTCCATGACCACAAAAGTTAGCGAGAATTTCCTGCTCTTCAAAACCGCGAAGGACATCTGGGAAGCCGCACGGGACACTTATTCAAGCATTGAAAACACCTCTGCTTTATTTGACATTGAAACAAGGTTGTATAATCTCCGTCAAGGTGATCTCAATGTAACTCAATACTTTAACATGCTTACTCGTTTCTGGCTGTAGCTTGACATGTATGAAGTATACTCATGGAAGTGCTCCAATGACTCTGCACTATATCGAAAAACCATCGATCAAAAAAGGACTTTGCGATTTCTTCTCGGTCTTAACAATAATCTTGATGATGTAAGGGGAAGAATCATGGGCAGCAAGCCGTTTCCCATCATCCGTGAAGCTTTCGCTGAGGCTCGTAGAGAAGAAAGCAGAAAACAATTAATGCTTCCAAAGATTCATCCATCCCTACCTGTTGAAGGTTCTGGTCTCCTTACTCACAACTCATCCCAAGATAGCAAATTCAAGAAAGGCAGACGTCCATGGTATGAGCACTACAGAAGAGTTGGACATGTGAAAGACACATGCTGGAAACTGTACGAAAAGCCTCAAGATTGGAAGTCAACCCGCAGGTCTCAAAATTTTAGCCATGCTAATGCTGTTCTGATCTCCTCTATAGTCAACAGTACCGATTCCAACCCTTTCACTAAGGAGCAACTTGAAGCACTACAACAGATCCTGGGCACAATCTCCTCTAATACAGTACGGCCATCTTCTACAGGTCCCACTGTAACACTAACAGAGCAATCCACTAGTTTTTTGGCTCACCAAGGTATACCACACGCTGCCTATACTGTAAACAACAAGAAAAATAAACTCTGGATTGTCGATTCTGGTGCTTCCGACCACATGACAGGTGATCTCATTGCCTTTCAAAGCTATAGCCCGTGCACCTCTCAGTCTGCAGTCCGAATTGCTAATGGCAGCTCCTCGGCAGTGGCAGGAAAATGATCCATCAGATCGTCAAAAGACCTTGTTCTCTCCACTGTTTTATTTGTGCCAAAACTAGACTGCAATTTGATTTCCATTAGCAAATTAACTCGTGATATACAAGTGTGTTGCTAAGTTTTATTCAAATTTTTGTGAATTTCAGGAGGTGAATTCGAGGAAGGTGATTGGCAGTGCTAGACAATGTAGTGGTCTATATTTGATTCAAGAGAGTTCAATTTCTTTTCACTCCAGACATGTTTTCCAGTCCAGTTTCAACTCCGTCGGTTTAGTTTCAAATTCAGTCAATTCAAATTCTGTTATTTCAAATTCAAATTCAAAAAAGTCTCAAGTTATGTTATGGCATTTTCGCCTTGGTAATTCTAATTTTATGTACCTTGAAAAGATGTTTCCACATCTATTTACTAATAAAAGGCCTAGTGTTTTTTAATGTGAAATTTGCCAATTGTCCAAACATACTCGCCACAATTTTTCTAGTCTCAAATATAATGCTTCTCCAATGTGAAATTTGCCAATTGTCCAAACATACTCGCCACAATTTTTCTAGTCTCAAATATAATGCTTCTCACCCATTTTCTGTTATTCATAGTGACATATACTCGCCACAATTTTTCTAGTCTCAAATATAATGCTTCTCACCCATTTTCTGTTATTCATAGTGACATAAGGGGCCTTCTCGAGTAAAGAACGTTAATGGAACTAGATGATTCATCACCTTCATTGATGACCACTCTAGAACCACTTGGAGATACCTAATGAGAGAGAAAGGCATCTTCAATATTCAAAGCCTTTCACTCAATGATCTCCACACAATTCCAAAGCAACATAAAGGTATTCAAAAGTGATAATGCCAAAGATTACTTTAATTCTACTCTCGATTCCTATTTATCTCAAAATGGTATTGTCCATATTAGTTTTTGTGTCGACACTCCACAACAAAATGGAGTAGCCGAAAGAAAAAACAGACATTTATTAGAAGTGGCTCAGTCCCTTATGTTTTCCAATCATGTTTCAAAACAATTTTGGGGAGAAGCTATTCTCACTGCCACTTATCTTGTTAATCGAATGCCTAGCTGTACCCTTGCATTCAAAACTCCGAGACAGGTCCTTCTTGAAACTTACCCTCACCTTAAATTTCTCTTTCGATTTACCTCTCAAAGTGTTTGGTTGCACATCCTTCGTCCATGTTCATCATCGTACCAAACTTGATCCCAAGTCCTTAAAATGTATCTTTATTGGCTACTCTTCACATCAAAAGGGCTACAAATGTTATTCTCCTCAAACTCATCGAGTATATACCTCCATGGACGTTACATTCTTTGAAACTCAGTCGTTCTATCCCAAATCACAAATTCAGGGGGAGAATGCTAAAGAATTTGAAATTTGGGACATCCTCCAAGATACTCAAGCCGTGTTCCTCTCAATTCAAACAATCCCTCTTTCATCACCACCTACTTCATCCGAAACAGTATCTCAAACAACTGAAAATCCTCAACTGTCTGAATCAGTCCCTAACACAGTTCTCAATTCTTAACCTTCTCAAGAACTCATTGTCTACTCAAGAAGGAGACCTGTTGAGCAAATAGAGGCCAACACATTGTCGCGGGATTCTCAAGCACCTGATCCAGACTCACATGCCTCAGTTCATAAAGGAATGGATATTATTACACCACTTGTTGATGATTCTGATATGCTCATTGCTCAAAGGAAGGGTGTACGACGGTATACTACTCACCCAATTGAGAAATATGTTGCTTATGGGAATCTAACGCCCTCGTACAAAGCTTTTGTTACTAAGCTTGATAGCGCCCAGATTCCCCAGACTATCCAAGAAGCTCTCAACGATCTTGCCTGGAAGCGTGCAGTAGAAGAAGAAATTCAAGCACTAGAAAGGAATGGTACCTGGACTCTCACAGAATTGCCTCAAGTGAAGAATCTGGTTGGATGCAAATGGATATTTACAGTAAAATACCAGACAGATGGGAGTATAAAGAGATTTAAAGCCAGACTCGTTGCAAAAGGGTTCACTCAGTCTTATGGTATTGATTACCAAGAAACCTTTGCCCCAGTTGTCATACTTAATACTATTTGAATTTTATTGTCTCTAGATATGAATTCAGATTGGCCTTTGTATCAACTAGATGTTAAGAATGCCTTCTTGAACGATGATCTTGAAGAAGAAGTGTACATGCAGATTCCCCCTGGAATGGAGAGAATTCCAACAACTGTAGGCTTGTATGCGAACTGAAAAAATCTCTATATGGACTAAAGCAGTCTCCACGTGCTTGGTTTGATAGGTTTGCTAAGGCTATCCGAGATAATGGCTACACTCAGTGCTAATCTGATCACACGATGTTTGTGAAATTCTCAGATAGTGATAAGATAGATATTCTAATTATTTATGTTGATGATATAATCCTGACAAGGGATGATAGTGAGGAGATTACAAAGTTGAAGAAAATGTTAGCAACGGAGTTTGAAATCAAAGATCTGGGAACCCTCAAAATACTTTCCGGGCATGGAGGTAGCCCGATCCAAGGAGGGAATTTTCATCTCCCAGAAAAAGTACATACTAGACTTGTTGACTGAGACAGGTATGTTGTGATGCAAACCTGCAGACACTCTCATGGACTCTAACAGACGGAACAACAAAGAGGCAGATCAAGTTCCAGTTGATAAAGATATCAGAGACTTGTTGGAAAACTAATTTACTTGTCACACACTAGACCGGATATTGCTTACTCAATGAGTATTGTCAGCCAACATATGAACAGTCCCTGTGAAGAGCATTTGGAGGATGTATACCGAATTCTAAGATACTTGAAGACAACCCCAAGACATGGATTGATATTCAAGAATCATCAAGCCGAAAAGTTGAAATTTACACTGATGCAAGTTGGGCTGGAGAGTTAACTAATCGAAGATATACCACTGGATATTGCACATTTGTTTGGGGGAATTTGGTGACATGGAGGAGTAAAAAGCAAGTTGTAGTCTTACGAATTAGTGCAGAATCTGAATACCGCGCACTTGCACTCGGACACGAAGTAGTGCAGAATCTGAATACCGTGCACTTGCACTCGGAATTTGTGAAGGAATGTGGATTCAAAGAGTGTTAAAAGAACTCAAGGTTGAAATAGATGGGTCGGTTACAATGCTTAGTGACAGCCAAGTAGCAATTAGCATTGCTAAGAATCTTGTGCATCATGACAGAACAAAACACATTGAAATTGATCGACACTTCATCTCTGAAAAAGTGAATGGTAGCATCGTTTAACTATTTTACGTTCCTTCACGACAACAGATTGTAGACATCCTCACCAAGGCACTTTCCTGATCAAACTTTGAAGAATTAATCTCCAAGCTTGGTTTGTATAACATATACAACCCAGCTTGAGGGGGAGTGTAGAATTGTATATTGAGTTAGACGTGTATTAGAATAGATTTCATTCTATTTTTGTTATATAGTTAATTCTGGAAATTAGTCAATACCAGAATTTAGTTTCCTTGTTTAGTGGGATTCTCTAATTAAAGAGACTTTCCCTGTTGTTGTTTTAATTTCTTAGGATTTGTTTCCTATTTTCTTGGGTTGATTAGTTGCCCATTACCGTGTACATAAGGGGCAAGAACCCTCAGTTTCTAATAAGAAGAATTTCAGAATTTCCTCAACTCTTTCTTCAGTAAATAGCACTACATGCCAGTTTTAGGTTTTTTTATCAGCACTTCAGAGATACACTACGCAGTGACTCGATTATCAATTTATTCATACATGGAATGGTAATAAGGTGTTATATTATATAATTGATAAGGATTGCTCTATATTCAGAATATTAATGCGGAAAACTTAAGTTGGAGATTAATATGTGCAGGTTTAGAAGTGGAATGTAATTTATAGAAGCATTCTCTTATAGAGCCTTATGTAAGCACGCATGAAGTCCTATCACAGTGTAATAGGCTATAAAGCACTAAACTGTACAAACAATGGAATGTGGTAAAAAAAATATAAATATGTCAACAGATCAGAAATTCAGAAAAGATCAAACATCCAATTAAGATATTATCATTACCGCATTCAAGATATCAGGAACCTTAGCCTCCTTCATAGCATCGGTTGCATTGCGTAAAAGAGCCTGAGTACTCAAATAAGCAAAATATCAGTAAACAGAAGAACAACAGCATTCTTCGAGAAGCTTGAAACAAAAACAAAGTGAGGACCCCCTTCTATCCTTCATATAACCTCAAAAGTAAGAGGATTAATAAGGAAAAAGACATACCATCCGAAAATTTTCAAGAGAAACACGCCCATCTTTATTTGGTTGCAATAAATTAAATTGTGACCTTAAATATATAAGTTCATCTTCTCTTAAAGCCTTGGATAAAGCCTGATAAAAAAGAGTTCAATTAGAATGAAACTAAAACAACTGCAACAACCATTAAGTATCGATAGAAAGGTGCATGTCAAATCCATAAAAATTAAACAGATAACACAGAGAAACGTCATGTAGCTAGCTGCCCCTTCTGAATCAGAAAACACTTGTATTTCCAATGCACAACACGTGTGTGATAGTTGACATCCACCAATTTTGGCTTCACCACGAAATTTGGGACATGTGCTGCGCATCAAAGAGAACACACGTGCAGAGATCGTGAATTCAATATCAATGAAAAGGGGGAAAGTGCTAATCAGGTTGCATGCGACCAGTTCCCAAATAGTTGATAATATAGATATCAGCTCATAATGCACCACATCATTCTAAATCTGGAAACACCAGTTTCCTAGAAAAGCTACTACAGTATCCAACAAAGATGAAGCACAATCAATGGTATAATAACATACTACTTTATGTGAAGTATCTTCCTAAGAAACCATATTTATCCAAAATAAATCAATGAAAAAGAATGATGAATGAGTTATTCTTATAAAAGTGACAGATTATCCAACCGAAAACTGAGATTGCTTATCTTCTTTCCTCAGTAACATCTTAAGAGTTAGCGCAACGAGAACAATCCAGAATTCCTCCTAAATCTCCAGGTTACCTAAATCTCCAGGTTACCTATACAAATCCCTTTCTTATTTGACCTGTTGAGCGTCATTTCCTCCACCAGCTAACAACATAACAGTACTTCATTCATTTAGGTCCATCCTTCATATTCATAATTCCATCAGCTACAAACGATCCAGTCACCATTGCCATGTAAAATTGAAGATACTTCCAATTTAAGATGCACTCATTTCTTGTTCCTACTTACTAACTTGTCTCATCCATCATAACATTATTATTGCAGCTTCACTAGTTAAAATGACAAGTAGATAAGATCATTCAAGATAAAACAAATAGGAAACCAGTACAAGCACTGATCTTAAGATAAGATTCTGGTGTTTCCAAACAACCATCGATGCAAAACTCTTCAATGATAAGCTAGTACTAAAAATTAATGGGACAAAAGAAAAAATAAATGTTAAAGTAACTATTTGGTAAAGTAATTATTTAGGGAAACCCAAGGGTGTTGATAGCAAGTATGTTAGTTTCAGTGATATAAGAAGCCAAGTCGCATATAATAAAAAATGACCACCAATAAAAAGGGGACTAATGTTTGATATGCTGTAGCGGGAAATAGCTAAATCTCATAGTTGAAATTTTGAAGCGACGCCCAAGGAAGCCATGACTAAACCCTCTTATCAATGTCTATAAGGCCACATTTGTTTTTTTAATCCCGGACTAGGGGGTACGTCAACCCCTGGACTATAGTCCTAGGACTGCATTATGCTAAGGCTATTTTAGTCCACCAAATGTTCGTTTTTATATGGACAAACATTTGGACTAACATAAAGTAGTCTAGATTAGTGTTTGTTTTTGAAGGATTATAACCATTAGGGCTAATATCATAAACTAAAATGATCTTTTTTGCCCTATCACCTCAACCACATTAATGGGAGTCCTAGCAGCCTCTCTCTACCACTCCTTCACCATATCACGAACGCTTCAGCCCCTTTCCCAGTGGCCTTGTTTTACCCCATAGGCCCATAGCGAACTGTCAATCATCATATATACCACACAAGTGAATTCTTACCATTGTTTTAAATATCCCTAATAAAGTCGATATATCAAGCGATGTATCCTTTTATAAGGCTTGCCGCAAAACAATATGTCTCGATATACTTTACTGCTTTTTGGTAATTTTTTGGTGATATATCCCCATCGATATATCCTTTTCTATGGCTTGTTAGAAAATAATTTACCATTTTTAGCAATTTTTAGGCAATATACCATAATTTTCTCATTATACGAGGTGACATTTCAGCCTCAAACAATCTTTTGTATGCTTAGATTTTGTTAAGTATGTCAAGATGACATTATAGGATTTATAATATATATATATATATATATATAATATATATATATATAATATATATATATATATATATATATATATATATATATATATATATAATATATATATATACATAAGCCACTGTGACAATTACTGTACATTCTTAATATTTTTTAGATATCCAAAATTTGATATGGATTTTGGCCATTTGACATTTCCCCGACATCTGATATTTAAAACCTTGGTTGTTACGCATTCCCCAACTGGGCATATTTCTATAAGAGAAATAAATTTTAGTTATTTTCAAACAAGAAGAACACAATAACAATAACAATGTCTACTTACTAAAATTCTTTCATACCCTATAATATTCTTTTTGCACATCATCAACAATAAGTATCATCTCCACAATGTTATTCCATGATATGCCACTAGTACTTAAGGCAATGTAAATGAAACTATAAACTTGCTTCCATGCGTTTGATTTTAACATCCTTCAGACAATCAGACCTAAAAATTTGGGTAATTGAAGCAAGAAGCAACGAGGTGCTAGGGTCCACCCTAGCAATTATTTCTCGTGTGTGTTTATGAGATTCCATGGCCAGGACATATTCTTTCTCTGTCAAATGAACGACAAGCTCATTGAGCAGTTTGACTAGAAATTAGTACATAATCCATGTGAATGACTCAATCATAACAGCAATTCACCATCACAATCCATTTGGTAATTTATCATTGCTGCCACATTCTTTCGTGTTCTGATTTTAAAAAAAAATCTGAAACGAAATGTCGCGTTCTTCTTATGGCTGCTAGCAGAGAAAAAACCTGGAAAAATGCACAGGGAAAAAAGACCCCGTGTAAAAAAGTCAAAATAATAAAGGTATTTTTTTCCCAAAAGTATAATCCCCTTAGATGATTAGTATCTGGATCGTAAAGATGTGTACATGGTGGGTTTAAACTTAGTCCCCTTTCTAGGGATTATATAGTCCCTCCTTAATAGTAGTTGGGATCAAATTAAGGAACAAACATAGGATAAAAAGATTTGTCCGAACTATTTTAAAATAATGCTCAGACTATAAAAAAAGCATGGCCTAAGACCCTTGTACCTGGTCTAGCACCATAAGCAGATCTAGACTTGTGGGTTACATTCATTAAGGAGAAGAACAATTATTTCCATCTTCTAAGTTTGAACTAATAAAAAAACCACTCTGCTTCAAAACAAACATGCCAGTTACAACAACAACGAAAGGAATGGTCAAAGCCTCAACTATCAACGTCAACTTTATTAATAATTATAACATAAATAACAAGCTTCATGGAGGTTTTATAGGTGAAGAAGCGATTGAATGTAATAACTAAAAATTTATGGGAATCTTTAAACCTTCAACAAATGAAAGTCTGTGTTAACTATAAAAAAAAATTGTCTCTTTAAACCTTTATTTTTCTGAAGATGTTTCAGGACATTCTTTATCATGGTACATAAACTTCAAATTTCTAATAGATCATCAAACATAAGTTTGTAGATTGTATCCAAAAACATGATAACCCATTTCGGTTAGGATTTGATATTAAACTTCTGAACCGAATTTGTCAGTCTCCCAGTCAGGTTCAGAACTAGAACAATAGATTGGAATTAGATATAGGCCTTGTGATTCTTAAACCAAAAATCAGAAAATCCAACCCAATAACATATAGTAAATAAATAGTTTAAACATGAATGCAACTCTTCGCTCGTGAGACACGCGATGTAATCAAATATATACTGACTCTCAAAGTCTTTCCGACTCTTGTTCTATATTTTTATCATAACCAATTTAACAAAATGAATATGTGAAATAACTTATTGTTGTCATGCATCGGGCTCGCAAGCCCCTTGGCACGGTGTAAGCTGTAGGACCATTGAATGTAATGCGTTATTTGGCTCAATCCACTACCAAAATGGTTAATCATGTTACACTTCAATCTCACAACTTAAAATATAAATACTACAAACTCTCACCCACCAATGAGGGACTAAATTTTGGGATGCTACAATCACCCCACATTAAACATGTGATGTCCTTGTCGCGGCATATAACAATTGTTCTGTCCCTGTATTGCCACCGGGCGATGTGGATTCTAGAGGTGATCCTATGGGTTCTAGAGCTAGCTCTCACCACACTCACGCGTTGTAGCACTTAAGTCTCACATAATACTTAGTTTGACACTTCCAACGAGCTACTGCTCTGATACCATTAGTCATGCCCCGAGTGCGCGAGCTCGTTGGCATGCTGTAAACCATGGGAGACACTGAGTGTAATGCATTGTTTGGCTCGATCCACTGCCAAAATGGTTAACCACGTTACACTGGGATCTCACAAGTTACATTATAAACACTACAAACTCTCACTCACCTACCGATGTGTGACTAATTTTGGGATGCTAAAATCTAAATCCAGATATGGACCTACATTTGTTTCAGTTTTTGATCCTACAGTGCTTGTTAGATTCTGATTTGGATAAAACATACTTTATTATTGGATTTGGGTTATACACAAATCTGAACTGAATCTAACTTCACTGTCCCTACAAAACAAAATTTTTAGATTCTTCTCAAAGCTTCAAACATTGTTTTAGTTTTATTTTTGCACTTGGGACTCTTTGCCCTAAAGCTACAGGCTACAGCTATGAGTATCTTAAATCTACAGGAAGGAATATACACAAGGCCATTGTAGAAAACATGTACTCAGAAAGTGTTCGTGGTTAGCATTATTCAAAGAACATCCCTGAATGACATGCTTGCCTAACAAACACTTCAACATAAAAACATACAGTTGCTAAGATATGTCCTTGATTTATCTTTGTAGTGATTGCTTGTCTGCTGAATCTAGATACTTAAATCATCTTATTCAATTGATTATGGCACCAACCCTGTAACAACCTGTATCTATAATATCAACCAAACTAATGAAGCACCCACATACTGACAGCTGACATGCCAAAGATGATTAGCATACCTTTAACCTTTAATTGTCGAGCTCTAGTCTTAGAGATATTTCCCAAAAAAAATTTTGATAAAAAAGATTTCCAACTTTAATCTTTTTATATTCTCCTAGGTTACACATTTATCTCATAAGGAAAGAAGAAAGCTAGACATCCCCTTACTGTCAAGTGGCACAAAGAATCTTATAGGTGATCATCTTAATTCTTAACTAATATATGCATTCTAATTTTTGTGTCTTACATTTTTTGCAACAGCATCCATGCATTCCACTGGTATTCCTTTCTCCATGAGCTAGTGAGCAGAAGTCACATGTACCCCCACGTCCCCACCTGAACTTCATTATTTTTCCTAAACCTGAGGTGGCTCTATAAGAGCACAAGCCAAACTTACATGTACCGAATTAAGCTTCACAAAATTATACCAAGTGGTATGCAGTAAGCATGAGGATAATGCACTCATATCCTATAGAAAAAACATAGTACCTTAGAAGTACAAATGTAACATATCACTGAAAAACAGAAGCATATGTCAGATATAATTTTTGAAATATGACAGGCATTACTGTATTGCAAACTTTTTCCTAATCTCATTCCTATTTTGACAAGGACAAACAGGAAATTAACAAGGAATACATTGCCACAATGTGAACAAAAAGTACTCAATTGGAGGAGAAGCAGATCATGTGTTTCCAGCAAGAAGCACTCGAAGTGAAACAAACAAGATGTGCAGTAAATTCGAAGCAGAAATATAAAATTGGGACCCATAATCATATCAATTTATAATTACAAATCTTAAAGGAAAGACGTATAACCTTCAGTGCTGCACGTTTGAATGGAGTCGCCCGTACGTATGCTTTCACTAACTTAAAAATTAGTATATCTAGGGGGATTTGTTGCTGCTTATCTCGCAACCATGGGTGAGCTGCAAAGAGAAAGTTATACAGTAGATCACATCAATAACCATACTCAGATCTCTACCTAGGGGAACACAAATAAAATATGCACCATAAGTTAGTTGGCCAATTTTTTCCTCAAATCAAAAATAAACAATGGCTCGTATAGTATTATTAAATTGTATGAAAACATACTTAGAGCCTGCGCAGCCGTCATTCTTTTTCTGTAGTCCTTATTCAAAAGCCTTTTCACAAAATCTTTAGCCTCAGGAGACACATCTGGCCAAGGAGAATCAATGAAATTTGGATCTGCTCTTAAAACAGAACGGAATATTCCTGATTCGGTTCGGGCCCAAAAGGGTCTGCTACCACACAACAATATGTATGTGATAACACCAATGCTCCAAATGTCTGCTTCTGTACTATATGATCTATGTAGAACCTCAGGAGCAACATAATATGCACTTCCAACAATGTCATTAACCCTTTCATCTGCAAAAGTAGACCACATACTTGAACCTCCAATTCATAAGATACTATTGTTAGCATGTTTCACAATACTACTTTAGGATACTTTAACTAAAAGGTCATATGCATGTATGGCATTTTGACAAAATACAAGGTGTAAAACAATTCATGCATTTCACAATTGTATGAGCCTATGAAATACATTGCAAAAACTACATTTCTCTTAAAGACAATCTAGAGAAGTAAATAATTCTTGTAAATGCCAAGAATAATCATTTAAAGGGGAAGAAAAATGTCAGAAATCAATCTGTAATCTTGAGAGGACTTCTTTAGGTGGAGAAAAATTCAATATAAGCTAAAAGATTAGCAATGTTGGATATTATTAGATATCATTAGATATTAGTAGATATTATGAGATATTATTAGATATGATTATATCTCATACCTATTTTGTAATGTCCTCTTAATCTCTATTTAAGAAAGGTAAGGGTTGATGAAATAATAACTTTGTTTTCCCACTTCCTCTACATGGTATCAGAATATGTTTCTTTATCTTAGAGAACTTCTCCCCTCTTTCTAAATCACGGGGCTCCTGAGGGGGCTCTGCCACAAGCACCTACCCCACACTTCCGCTCAGCGGCTTTGAAAGCTTTGGCAGCTTTGACAAGTTTGTCCAATTCCTAAATATTCATCAAAAACTCTAACCACAAAAAATCGAACTTCAAACATATATTGTTCGTCATCTTTCATCATGCAAAATGTAACTTCGATTACTGATCACTGTGAACAGTAACTCTCCAGCCATTTCTTGCAACAACACTGATCCTCTTCTAATAATTAATTTCGGTGTTGATTCTTCTGGCTAAACTCACCTAGTGTTTCTTCTAGCTTATCTACGGTTACTGCTAGCTTTAATATGGATTTATAAGACTTGATTCCAACATTGAGGGTCTCTTTTTCTAGTTAAGCTATCTATTGATCACGAAAGTGAGGATTTACTTCTGATCTCTATCTGACTTTATTCTGGCTCTTGTCTTGAGCTTGTTGTGACTACATTTTTCTGATTGTTGTAGGCTTCAAATAATCTGGGAATGATAACTTTACTAATGCTCTTTCAATTAGCTATTTTGTAATCATGTGTAACAAACTAGACATATACACTACATATGTTCCAGTTTGAGGGGGAGTGTTAGATATTATTAGATATCATTATGTATTAGTAGATAATAATAGATAGGGTTTTTTCTAGAAATCACCTTATATTACGTAAACCACTTTATATTTTCAATTTATGCATAACTCATCAAAAAGTTAGTTTTTCTTTCAATCAACCACCTGACCGCACTTTGTTGCAAATAAATTTCCCTGAAATTCCAACAATGCGCCAACTTAATCTCACATGTAAAGCGTACGACCTCGCTTGTTGATGCTCTGTAAGCTTTCCACATAAGATTAAGTGAGTATATTGTTGGGATTTCAGGAAAACTTTAGCAGAAAAGTGGGACCAATTGGTTGATTGGAAGGAAAACTTTATAGGTGGTTTAGGTATAAGTTAAAAATATAAAGAAGTTTACGTAAATTGACGCTAAATATAAGGTGATATTCAAGGGGAAAACCCTATTAGATATATTATGAGATATTATTTGTTATGATTATATATCATACCCGTTTTGTAATATCCTCCTAATCTTTATTCAAGAGAGGTTACGATTAGATGGAATAACTTGTCTCTTTCTCTACAGCAATTAATCATCACCCTCAATCAATTTTTGCCATTAAATGGACGAGATGAGGAGAGTAAGGCTCCATGGAAAAGTAGCGTATGACGAGCACAGCAAAATTATGGTCAAAATATCATATTAGAGGGCATTGACTTGAAAAGAATGGTCATCAAGTTCACTAGAACTAAGAGTAAAGGAAAATCGAAAATAAGAGGATTTTGCTAGGGAAAAGGAATAAATGTACAATATTACTTGATACAAAGAAGAAAACTATAGGTAATCAGGTCCATACTAGATCTCCAGACTCCAATCCATCTGTAAAGCTGTGAGGAATAAACATATCAAATTGTGTGCCCTTATCTAACACATATCAAACACCAACACTTTCACATCACTTACTTGATATGTATTGGATAAGACCCTCATTAGACTAGGAAAGAACGGTCGTCAAGTTCACCAAACCAAAGAGATCAAGAAAATGGGAAACATCAAGAATTTTGCAAGGGAAAAGGAATCAAGGTACAATATAACTTGACGCGAAGAAGAAAGAAAACTAGAGCTATTCCCTACTAGATTCCCAAACTCCAATCCATATGTGAAGTTGCAGGAATAAACACATCAAATTGTGTCCTTATCTGACACATATCAGACACCAACACGTTCACATCACTCACCTGATATGTATTGTTTAAGAGTCTTAAGACTCTCATCGTTCTCTAAGAAACCAAAGAAACACTTGAGTGATGAAGTTAGTCAGCTTTTAAAAAAATCTAAGGATTAAGCGGACACCATGAATACATGATTCATTTGAATAAACATACAAAAGGATCTGACATAGCAGATATTACACCAATAGACCCTAAACACCTCACACACATGTAAAAGACATTAATCGATTCATGTTTTAGTTTTTTCTATTAACTGAGTGGTTATTTTAATTAAAAAGTTGGACTTTTAATTATTCTAGGTCATAGGTGGAAATTGCAAAGGGCCATCTCTTCCAATGAAGGGAACAAAGTCATTTAAATATACTTAATAATGAGAAGGTAGAATCTTGGTGAACACATGTTCCAGGTTTAAATACTAAGCATTATGAAGTCAAAAAAAATACTGAGCATTATATTTTTTTATTAAGTCTAGGTAAATTTATCATTCATTGGAATGACCTCAAAATTAAAGTTTGAGTTTTATACTTTTTGTTCTATAATTACTGCCAACATATTAATTGTTGTCACCCTATTAACCAATTTTATTTCTCATGTTTTCAGGTCACAATTGAGTTGTTTATTCAAAGGAAGGATACTCACTTTTTTAGGTTTCAATTAATTGAGGTGCTTTGCCATGCAAATAGCTACATTTAGGGATTTAAAATTCTAATTTTTTATTTTAGTTTTGAATGAGTATGTTATATAAGATTCTTATATTCTTCCTTTTATGGACACACGCAATTAACCTATATCACAAATTTTTATGTTTATATCAAGATCTCTAAGTAGATGTGTGACATAGTAAGTTGGTCATTAGTACCCTATAAAATTAAAGCATTAGTAATTCACATCCAATTGCCCAATAGGGACAAAATTCACATTCTATTAATATTAGGTATTAGTTATATAATGCAAAATAAGGGTAAAATTCAAATTTGTCAAATAAGCCTTGATAAAATGAACAATATGCTAATACATAGTTTCAAATGAGTCTAATTGCTCTCCTAATCCTTCCATATTATACTGTCAATAAAACCGATTACCCACATTATTGTTTTATGTTAACTGATGTTTACTCACAGTTTTAATTACAAGACATAAATGCGTTAGGTGACTACCCTTGGGAACTGAAAAGTGTACTCATTATTTGGATCTACATCACTTAAGGTGACTAGGCGTCATGGATATAGGTAACTATCTTAATCCTTTTGTTAAAATGTTATACATGTTATTTTTTTATGCAAATCAAGGAAAGAGCTATATTATTCTTATATTGTCTTTAAGTGCAATCAACGTTAAATAAACCCCGATGATGACTTTTAGACAATTAGAAAAAAGTAATATATCAAAATTTATCAATTTTTATGCGTCCCTAACCATTGACATGGTGTTCATACTAATACTAATATACGGTTTTGCACTTTTCTTAAAGGTTTTATACTGTTTGGTCAGGTGTTTAAATTACAAGCCATGAATCCTTATGAATTGAACAATTAAGTTTCTACCTTACTCCATTTTGCTATTTGAAGCTCAATATTTTAATTTGATAAAGTTTTTTAATGTGTTTCTGAATTTCTCATACAAACATTTCTAAGTTAAAACACTTAAAATTACTACTTTAGGGATAAACAAAAAAGAATTCAAGACTGGTCTAAACAATAGCAAGAACCTTCCTTAAAAGCTTTTCATATGCACAATTAAAGGAAATTTAATTCAAAGTATTAAATTAAAGTAATCATCAAATTTATCCAAATCATTTTCTCCAAATGGTATGTACATTCGTGTAATATTTTTTCATGGTGATTTAAAGAAATAATATAAGAAATTATACTTTAAAAACTTACAAATCAACTTTATATTCTCATAATGTTGTGATTAACATTGTTCTGATTTCTGTGAATTAGTTTTTTGTTGATACATTTTTTATTTTCTTTTGGTAGTAATTATTAATCAAAATGTTGCATAGTTCCTTTGTTTAGCATCATTATTACAAGTTGTTGTCTTCTAGATTACATCTTTAGTGCTACCTTTTACAATTTTAATATTGAACGCTAATCTAAGCTATTTATATTGACTTATGGTAATCAAAGTTCGACTATAAAGGAAATGTGAGTGCAAACTGTCATGGTCATCGAGATCAAGTCCAATTAGAGGTTAGGTATTTGTTGAATTTCAACCAGGTCTAATATAATGCAGACAAGAGCAGTCAGTTCCATCATTCCTCTCAAAAGCAGCCAGTTCACTCACTCCACGCTCAGAATTCTAAAGGAGCCTCCTCCTCACACTCAATGATTCACCTAAAAACTATGTATTTTCTGGGTGTTATTACACTCAAGCTTTGAATCTTTTAAATCTCTAAATTTGACTTTTCAAATGAACTTAAGTATCAATTGTATTTCTTCTGTAAGCTTAATTTATCTACTCTCAAGTTCAACTTAGGTTTTCTTTCTCGATTAGCCACCAAATTTTGGGGTTATTGTGGACGAGCTCAAGTCTCAAAAGCTTCTTTTTTAATTGCAAGGTTTTCTTTGATATAGGGATATTTGGGTTTATAAAAAGCCAAAGTTTAATAAAGGACTTGGTGTTTTTTGCTTTGACACTAAAGATATAAATCCTTTATGAAAATCATATCTATTTTGCAAATTATTACCATGTAATTATCTACTTGAGCCCACACCTTAATCCCTTCTTCCAACTAAAATAATATGGAGCTGTCAAATATATTAGTTAAATTATGTGTGTTTTATTATTTATTCATTAGAATCATTGTGTTTACCTAGCGTAAGACATGTATGAAAGTTTTGTGCATCACAAGAGTAAAATCATATCTATTTTGCAAATTATTGCCATGTGATTATCTACTTAATCTCACACCTTAATCCCTTCTTACAACTAAAACAATCTGAAACTATCAAATATATTAGTTAAATTATTTGTGTTTTTATTATTTATTTATTAGAATCATTGTGTTTACCTTGCTAGCGTAAGACATGTATGAAAGATCTTTTCTTCCTCAAACTGTCAAATATAATAGTTAATTTATTTGTGTTTCATTATTTATTTATTGGAATCATTGTGTTTACCTTGCTAGTGTAAGACACGCATGAAAGATCTTTTCTTCGTCTTCCTCTTATTGAGAAAAGCTCTCACTTGACGAAACACCTAAAATAAAAGCTCTCACTTGACGAAACACCAAAAATAGAAAGTTTGTGGAATGTATTCTTAGGTTTATGAGTGAGTTATTTAAAATTGTATGTTAAATCATTCAAAGTTATTATAATATTTTTAATTTAAATCCGTGCAATGTACAGGTTTTAAACTAGTTACACCAATAGACCCTAAACACCTCACATACATGTAAAATACATTAATGATGTATATGATTATAATGTAGGTAGCGAATTTACCTTAATCTTTCTTAATTTACTTGATTAGAATCTATGGTAAATCAGTGAGAATATCCTATTTGCAAAAAAGAAGTAAAGGTTGGATAGTACAATTGTGCCACAGGAATATATCAAAGCCTGCACCCACAAGTAACAGATGAAAATTCATGAGTTCCAAGTCCAACTATTTATGATGCCAAGTATTAATGAGATTCTTCATTTGGAAAATGGTAAAGGCGCCCATCATATCCTCCCATGTCAGAGATCAAAAGAAAGTGTGCACTCATGTTTGTATACATAACAAAGAAAATATGTTTTCCATTCAAACTCGACAGGCATTTAATAAAACCACCGTAAATGGAAAACAAAAGGAGAACTCTTAAAGACAACTTTCTCTTAAGACAACCTGGTGTAAAACCCCGTAAATTTGAAAACATAATGGAAAATAATAATAAATGAGTTTTATTATGGTTGGTGATCATTCTGGGATGAATGTATCTGTTTGTAATCGAGTTGGGGTCAAT
>NC_033797.1:146498421-146500027 GCF_001876935.1 Asparagus officinalis | reverse complement strand
ACCGATCGGCAGCTGGCGGTTTTGTTTGGTTTCGGGTCGGGTCTGTTTTGTACATATATATGTGTATACCCGACTTTCTCCTCTTTTCTTCTTCATCCCTCACGTTCTGAGCAGCCGCAACCACCCCCCTCAAAACCCTAGAATATTATATCTTGTTTTGGGAGAAGATTCGTGAAGCAATGTTTGAGAGGAGTGCAAGATCTACGGCTTTTGTGAAAAAGGATCGAGCTTTTCTTCGACGTGTGACAGATCAAAACGTTTCCACAAGGCGAGTTTCATCTTCTCCAAACCCATCCCCGTTTTTCTTAGTTTTTATTGGATTTTTTTTAAAAAAAACTATTATATGCGTAGAGATCACCCCCTTAAACTTTATGATGTAGAAGTTTATCTTTTCTGATTTAAAAGTTATGAAACGAATTATTTAATTAGGGTTGAAGGTTTGAAGTAAATCTAACATGAGATTTTTGCTAATTTAATTATTTTCATGATGAATTTACAAATATAATCATGTTAGGGTTATTAGATCCCTTCAAATTTATATTTGTGGTATCATGAACCAGAGTAAATCCTAATTAAATTAAATGATGATAGTATATATGAGTTTTCTTTGAAAAATTTTGATTTTGGTGAATTTTTGAGAAAATCTAACGTTTTTTATCTGTCACCTGGTCGGTCGACTGATCAGAAGCATCAGCCAACCGAAAACTAATTCTTCTCAGGAGCTGAAAATTTTTCTCTGGTCGGTCGACTGATCAAAATAATTAATCGACGGATTGGTTAAAAAAATCTAAGGATTTTTCTCTGGTTGGTCGACCGACACATGTATCAATCGATCGATCAAGGCTGGATGTTTGTGCATGTTTCGTGCATGTCGCCGCCCGGTCGACCGATGAGAAATGAGTCGACTAACCTAGTGCTGTTTTGAAAAGATTGATTTTCCACGCGTGTTTGATCGTAAACACGAAGTACGAGTCGCATGTCGATACACGTGCGTGATCATGAGAGTACACGTATTGGGTTTGAGCATGCGCACGAGTTTTTGGTAGTGTTTGGTCTAATATCTTTGTGTTGCCACAATAGGGAGTGACGATTATTTCGGTTTACGGTAGTTGTGGATGCTTGGGTGCGTTAGTCCGTGCACCGCAATGAGAACGCGGGCGACTACACTTTGAGTGCGTTAGTCCGTGTACCGCCATGAGAACGCGAGCGACTACAATTTGTGATGCATCATTATTTCGGTGTTTGAGTGCGCGTGTGCGTGTACCGTATGATATAGCGTGCGACTGCACTCCGAGTGTGCTAGTCCGTGAGTCGCATGATACTGCGGACGACTACACTATACATATTTTTAGGAAGCCTAGAACTCAGATGAGTATCATTTGTGAACGTAGTCCAACACTTGACTTTCTTATGTGGCGGTGTATACTTTGACGAGGTTTTCACAGGATTGTACTTTAGTTTCAGTGCCACCTACTCGAGGGTAGTGTGAAACACTACGATACGACATATACGACTTGTTTTTGGATGAGATATTGATGGCTGTAGGCTGTCTAAAAATCACAATAGATAGCTTATTCAAACAAGCTCCGACAACGGAGGTCACAAT
>NC_033797.1:146496619-146497421 GCF_001876935.1 Asparagus officinalis | reverse complement strand
GGAAAACGCCCAACACTTGTGGACCTGTAGCTGCTGTCTGACGTCAGGGAATCCTCGACCCTCCCACTTTCCGTTCTCAAACAACTATAGTAGGGGAACAGAGGGGTCTGTGGCATACGGTACTGACATCATATCAGAACGATGAAGGACGAACCAAGCCATCAAATAAGTGTACAGAAGCTCCACCTTAATAGTAGGAATCTGAGCCGGTGATTCACTTTCCTTCCGTGTAAAAGCACTAGAAATCTGTCGAAGCCCTCGATGAATGTTAGCCACCATCACCGGAAGAAGCGAAAGTTCCTTTTTGTAGGCAAGATGAACCGCTGGGTAGAGCACCTCCAATGGCAAGATATCACTAGACTGATATGGGACCACGCATTTCTTTAACCAGATAGCGAGGTAACCGGCGAGAAGGGTCATCGGTCGAATCGGCACGGTCGCATGCCACAAGAATGATTTAAACTTGGTCCCTGTAGGAAAACCACTCTCAGGACTGCTAATGGTATAGGAATGAGCATCAACCATTTTCAGTAGACTATTAACCCCTGAAGGAGTGAGTGGTGCCAGCTCACAAATAGCCTCGCCAGAATTTCTCTCTAGATTCCTGAACAAATAAGACGCAAACTGCTTCTGGCTCACATGGATTTTAGCCCTCTTCGCTAAAGGTTCAGACTGCGCCAAAGCGATATGATAGTGACATGTGAGGTCCCATAAAGTCTCGTAGCGGTCGGGCATGCGATCCTTCAGCTGACTCAACTCATGGTTGGAGGGAAAGTACTCCTGGTATAGCATCTGTCCCATG
>NC_033797.1:146429685-146496571 GCF_001876935.1 Asparagus officinalis | reverse complement strand
TAGCCACAGTGAACGCTCTCATGCTCCTCCGTCAAGCGCCACGACATCTCCCGTGTCACAGCCTGACGCCGGAGCTCAGTCAACGAACGATGCCGAGGAATCTTCGGCAAATATATGAAACCACTGCCAGTCTTATGAAGCCACTGCTCAGCATCAATAAATAGGACATACGGATCTCTGGCAGAATCGCCAAATAAAAAGTCGGTCTTCTTGAGAGGCTGGATCGAACTAGTATCCTTCACGAGAGGCGCATCTGTAATCAACTGGCGAAGAGCTCGATGTCCACCTTCCTTCACCACTTAGGCAACCTCTGTCGACGTGCTCGAAGCAAACCGAGGAGTGACTGGGATAGGGGAAAAATCGTCGGAAGTCGAATAATACTCGCCACGACGCCCGTATACTGCATGAGATGAGAACCCTCCAGAAGGATATCCCACTGGAAATAAACAGTTAAACATTTGTTAGTCTCAAATATAAAAGGAAGTTGAACTCATCCTACGAATAGGTAAGATAGAGTCACTGCCTTATAAAGGGTGAGACGATTTGACCACATTATGCACTTATAAGATAGGGTATATCAACAATATATCCCTGCCTTATAAGGCACAATGCAGCGTCAAAACGCCCCCTTTATATTGAGATATGGTTTTGACCAACCAAGCAAAACATATCTTTAAAGCGTCGACCCTCGCTAAGGAGAATCAAGGCTCTTCCCGATTGCCTCACCAAGAAGAACAACGTGGGGTAAAAAGGACTAATTTGCAAATTTCCAAGTTTGTAAATTTCCAAAAAAATAGCTCACCGGCATAAGAGGGAGGCGCGCCATCAGCCGACGTGGTAGAGGATTGACCCCTCGCAATACGAGACATGGTGACCTGCAAAATAAATTAAGGGATCAGATCCAGAAAAAAGTTCCTCTTTTTTGCAATTCTCCCCCCCTGAAAGGTGAGCTCGAGGCACCAAATATTAATCCTAACCCTCGCATGCCATCCCACAAATTCATAAATTGAATTAAGGATGAAATATGCTAAAATTATGGAGGATATACCTGAAAGAAAGCTCGAAGATCCGACAAAAATCAAATCTTGAAAGAGGCTCAGACCACGTGCTCGAGGGGCCTGAGA
Organism: Asparagus officinalis; assembly: GCF_001876935.1. Lineage (NCBI taxonomy): Eukaryota > Viridiplantae > Streptophyta > Magnoliopsida > Asparagales > Asparagaceae > Asparagus > Asparagus officinalis. The sequence goes on along the minus strand of NC_033797.1, from coordinate 146,495,447 downwards.
GGAATTTCTATATAAAGATTTTTGAGGGATTCTTCAGTCAAAGATCCAAAGGAAGACTAGATCTAATGCAACTATGAAGTTTTGAGGGAGAACGGATGCTCGAGGGAAGAGAAAAGTGAAAAAAAGGTTAAGGGGGGGCCCTAATGAGGAGAAAAAAACCTTTTTTATAATGTTGAACCAAGCCTAGTTGAACCGGACCAGACCAAGTTGAACCGGACCAGACCTGGTTTGAACCAGAATTCAAATTGAAGCTGAATCGAGCATCGAAACAACTTCAAATCGACCGAGGGTTCAGTCCTTGGTTTATTCTTGACTCTCCCACATATTCGGAAGGATCAGAAGATTTTTTGAGCCTAATTACTGCCTTTTCTTGGCTCATTATCAAGCCGGTTCAGCTCATTCGGGCACAGAAATTACTCCAATAAGGTATATGAGTATAACGGTTCAGCTCATTCGGGCACAGAAATTACTCCAATAAGGTATATGAGTATAAACTGTTCCCTATTTTTGGTTGAGAAGTTCCTGGAGAATATTTTTATAAATATTCTTAAGGATAACTCAACAACACTACGCCGGACAACGCGTCGCGAATAAAGACTTAACGCCAACAATCGATAGTCAGCTAAAGATTAGAAAATCAGGAATCGACTTCAAGTTTAAAATTCCGACAATGGTCAGACAATAAATACAGCACCGGAACTCTTACAGACATTCGACAAAGCACCGAATAGCCTGGAAGATTGAAGGAATCAAGAACGGAAGTCATTCCAAAGTCCCATTACGCCGACTGAAGGTTGGGACAATCATATCCAAAGTATTCCAGACTCTTCTATAAAAGAACGAGGCTGAAATACTTTGGAGGGGGTATCTGTAGGCATATAAAATTGCTTATAGGTCCCCTAAACCAACGAGGCGACGAGATCGACGAATCGCACGCAAGAAACGAAATACATCCATTCGCATTTGGAATCAACCTCAGGGTGGCTCGGTGTGCCGGCCCAGATCTGTGCGCTGGCTCGGTGTGCCGGCCCAGATCTGTGCACGGGCACAGTTCAGAGAGCCTATAAATAGGCCCCCTTGGTTCATTTTTCGGAGGTTGGAACTTTGAGAACCGAAACTCTGCCGAATTGAGAATTGAGCTTGGAGTTTTGAAGACTTGAGGACTTGAACATTCAGATCTGGTTCTCGGCGAGCATCCACGTCATAAAAGGTAGGAGTTCGAGAGAGAGAAAGATCAGATCTGAGATCTACACGAGATCATACTCCGGATCAAAGCTTGGCCTTTGATCCCGAGAACTAAGGGCGATTATTTCCTTGGTGAATTAATCCCCCCGGCTATTATTTCCTTCGCGAAATAATACCCGTCAAATCGTGTAGATCCGACCGGATCTAGATCGCGCGGTGGTCCACGGATTAACCCCGGTGTTGGCAAAGAACCCACACAAGCGAGCAACCGCAAAACAGGAGCTCGTGATTCGTTCGGAAGGAAAGTTGTAATCTTTTTATTTTTCTTTGATTTCGTTGTAACCGGATCTAAAAAATGACCGGATCTTTTGTAACAAAAAAAAAGCAATTACTTGAGATAACAATGAATTCAATGAAGGCAATTTTCACAGCGAACAAGAAGAAAATAGCCAAAATTCACGAGTTACAGCTCATGAAATCGTTAGTTTTGAATTCAGCAAAGATTTATGGCGCCGAGGTGAAACAAATTGAAACTGACAATATGTGTCAGAAACTATGGGTTAGCTCACGAAATCGTGAAATATGCATTCCGGCTAATTATTTTCATCGGGCCAAAAAGGGGTGTAAATGGACAATTTTTGTGGGTTATAGCTCACGAAATTGTGAAATTTTACTCCGCTGAGTCATTTGTTGTCGGATGAAATTGTCAAAGTTGGGGAAAATCGTTGCCTATAGCTCAGGAACTCGTGAAATTTGAACAATGAGTTATAACGCATGAAGTTGATCCCTGGTCGAAACTGATAGAAGTGATCAAAAAAACAATGGGTTATATATAACCCACGAAATCGTGATATTTGAAATCCGCCTAATTATTTGCTGTCGGAACCAAATGCATGAGATGGGTCAATGATCACGTGTTATAGCTCGTGAAATCATCGGTTTTGAATTTGGCAAGATATTTCGACACGGGGTGTTGAACAAACTAAAAAGGTTAGAAGTTGTATGGAAAACAACTCATGAAATTGTCGGCTTTGATATTTTTGACACCCGGCCGAAACAGAAGAAATTGGTCAAAATTTATGGGTTACAGCTCATGAAATCATCGGTATTGAATTCAGCAAAGATTTCTGGCGCCAAGTCGAAATGGACTGAAACTTACGAAATGTGTCAGAAACCATAGGTTATAGCTCACAAAATCGCAAAATATGCACTCCGCCTATTTGTTTGCACCAGGCCAAAAAAGGGTGGAAAAGGACAAATTTCGTGGGTTATAGCTCACGAAATCATGAAACTCTGACGAGTCATTTTCCTTTGGATGAAACCGTCAAAGTTGGGGAAAAATCATTGCCTATAGCTCACAAACTAGTGAAATTCGAACAATGGGTTATAACTTATGAAATCACGCCTCGGTTGAAATGGACCGAAGCGGTCGGAAAACCATGGGTTATAACCCATGAAATCATGATATTTGAACTCCGCCTAATTATTTTTTGTCGGGCCCAAACGCACGAGATGGGTCAATAATCACGTGTTATAGCTCATGAAATCATCGGTTTTGAATTCAGAAAGGTTATTTTTACACGGGGCGTCGAACAGATCAAAATGGTCAGAAATCGTATGGACAACAACTAATGAAATCGTCTGTTTCGACATTTCTGACACTCAATTGAAACAGAAGAAAATAGTCAAAATTCATAGGTTACAGCTCATGAAATCATTAGTATTGAATTCGGCAAAGATTTCTGGCGTTGAGTCAAAACAAACCAAAACTGACAAATTGTGTCAGAAACCATGGGTTATAGCTCACCAAATTTTGAAATATGTACTTCGCCTAATTGTTACCATCGGGCCTAAAAAGGGTGTAAATGGACAAATTATGAGGGATATAGCTCACGAAATCATGAAATTTTACTCCGCCGAGTCATTTGCCGTTGGACGAAACTTTTGTAATTCGAACAATGGTTATAACCCATGAAATCACGCCCGGGTTGAAACAGACCAAAATGGTCGGAAAACCATGGGTTATAACCCACGAAATCGTGATATTTGAACACCGCCTAATTATTTTCTATCGGCCCCAAATGCACGAGATGGGTAAATAATCATGTGTTATAGATCGTGAAATCATCGGTTTTGAATTTGGCAAAGCTATTTTTACACGTGGCATCGAACAGACCAAAATGGTCAGAAATTGTACAAACAATATCTCATAAAATCGCCGGTTTCAACATTTCGGACACCTGGCTGAAACAGAAGAAAATGGTCAAAATTCATGGGTTACAACTCATGAATCATCGGTATTGAATTAGCAAAGATTTCTTGCGTCGAGTCGAAACGGACCGAAACTGACAAAATGTGTCAGAAACCATGAGTTATAGCTCACAAAATTGCAAAATATGCACTCCGGCTAATTGTTTGTGCCGGGCCAAAAATGGACGGAAATGGACAAATTTCTTGGGTTATAGCTCACGAAATCGTGAAACTCCACTGAGTCGTTTGTCGTCGGACGAAACCGTCGAAGTTGGGGAAAATCGTTGCCTATAGCTCACGAACTCATGAAATTCGAACAATAGGTTATAATACATGAAATCACGCCAGGGTTGAAACACACGAGATGGGTCAATAATCATCGGTTTTGAATTCGGCAAAGATATTTTTATTTGTTACGTCGAACAGACCAAAATGGTCAAAAATCGTACGGACAATAGCTTATGAAATCGTCGATTTTGACATTTTCAACACCCTGCCAAAACAAAAGAAAATGGTCAAAATTCACGAGTTACAGCTCTTGAAATCGTTAGTTTTGATTTGAGCAAAGATTTCTAGTGCTAGGTTGAAAAAAATCGGATCTGACAAAATGTGTCGGAAACCATGAGTTATAGCTCACGAAATCGCGAAATATGCACTACGGCTAATTGTGTTCATCGGGCCAAAAAAGGTATAAACGGACAAATTTCATGGATTATAGCTCACAAAATTGTGAAATTTTACTCTACCAAGTCATTTGCCTCGGATGAAGCCGTCGAAGTTAGGAAAAAATTGCTCCCTGGTTGAAATGGACAAAAGTGATCAGAAAACCATGGGTTATAACCCATGAAATCGTGATATTTAAACTCCGCCAAATTATTTGTTGTCGGGACCAAATGCAGGAGATGGGACAATAATCACATGTTATAGCTCGTGAAATCATCGGTTTTGAATTTGGCAAAGATATTTGGACACGTGGTGTCGAATAGACCAAAATAGTCAGAAATCGCACGAAAAATAGCTCATGAAATCGTCTGTTTTGATATTTCTGACACCCTACCAAGACAAAAGAACATGGTCAAAATTCATGGGTTACAGCTCATGAAATCGTCGGTATTGAATTCGGCAAAGATTTTTGGCGCCGAGTCGAAACAGACCGAAACTGACGAAACGTGTCAAAAACCATGGGTTATAGCTCACGAAATCGCGAAATATGCACTCCACCTAATTGTTTGCACCATGCCGAAAAGGGGTGAAAATGGACAAATTTCGTGGGTTATAGCTCACGAAATCGTGAAACTCTGCCGAGTCATTTGTCGTTGGACGAAACCGTCGAAGTTAGGAAAATCATTGCCTATAGCTCACAAACTCGTGAAATTCAAACAATGGGTTATAACACATGAAATCACGTCCGTGTTGAAACGAATCGAAGCGGTTGGAAAACCATGGATTATAACCCATGAAATCGTGATATTTGAACTCAGCCTAATTATTTGTTGTCAGGCCCAAACGCACGAGACGGGTCAATAATCACGTGTTATAGCTCATGAAATCACCGGTTTTGAATTCAGCAAAGTTATTTTTGCACAGGGCATCGAACAGACCAAAATAGTCAGAAATCGTATGGACAACACTTAATAAAATCGTTTGTTTCAACATTTCTGACACCCGACTGAAACATAAGAAAATAGTCAAAATTCATGGGTTACAGCTCATAAAATCATTGGTATTGAATTCGAAAAAGATTTCTGGCGCTGAGTCAAAACAAACCGAAATTGACAAAATATGTCATAAACCATGGGTTATAGCTCACAAAACTGCGAAATGTGCACTCCGCCTAATTGTTTCCATCAGGCCAAAAGGGGTGTAAATGGACAAATTTTGTGGGTTATATAGCTCACGAAATTTTGAAAATTTACTCCGCTGAGTTATTTGCCGTCGGACGAAATCATTGAAGTTGGGGAAAAATTCATTGCCTATAGCTCACAAACTCATGAAATTCGAACAATGGGTTATAACCCATGAAATCACGCCCGCGTTGAAACAGACTGAAACGGTCGGAAAACCATGGGTTATAACCCATGAAATCATGATATTTGATCTCCACCTAATTATTTTCTGCCCGCCCCAAATGCACGAGATGGGTCAATAATCACGTGTTATAGCTCGTGAAATCATCGGTTTTAAATTCGGCAGAGCTATTTTTACACGGGGCGTCAAACAGACCAAAATGGTCAAAAATCGTGCGGACAATAGCTCATAAAATCACCAGTTTTGACATTTTGGATACCCGGTGAAAACAAAAGAAAATGGTCAAAATTCATGGGTTACAACTCATGAAATCGTCGGTATTGAATTCGACAAAGTTTTATGGTGCCGAGTAAAAATGGACCGAAACTGACGAAATGTGTCATAAACCATGGGTTATAGCTCATGAAATTACAAAATATGCACTCATCCTAATTGTTTGTACCGGGCCGAAAAGGGGTGAAAATGGACAAATTTTGTGGGTTATATCTCATGAAATCGGGAAACTCTGCTGATTTTCCGTCAGACGAAACCGTCAAAGTTGGGGAAAATCGTTCCCTATAGCTCAAAAACTCGAGAAATTCGAACAATCAGTTATAATACATTAAATCACACGAGGGTTGAAACGGACCGAAGCGGTTGGAAAACCGTAGGTTATAACCCATGAAATCCCGATATTTGAACTCCGCCTTATTATTTATTGTCGGTCCCAAATGCACGAGATGGGTCAATAATCACGTGTTATAGCTCATGAAATCATCGTTTTTGAATTCAGCAAAGATATTTTTAAACGAGGTGTCGAATAAACCAAAATGATCAGAAATCGTACAGACAATAGCTTATGAAATCGTCGGTTTTGACATTTCCGACACCCAGCCAAAACAGAAGAAAATGGTCAAAATTCACTGGTTACAGCTCATGAAATCGTCATTTTCGAATTTAGCAAAGATTTCTAGCACCGGGTTTAAACAAATTGAAACTAACAAAATATGTCAGAAACCATAGATTATAGCTCGCGAAATCGCGAAATATGCACTCCGCCTAATTGTTAGCATCAGGGCAAAAGGGGTGTAAATGGACAAATTTTGTGGGTTATAGCTCACAAAATTGTGAAAATTTACTCCACCGAGTCATTTGCCGTCGGATGAAACCATCGAAATTGTGGAAAATTTGTTGCCTATAGCTCATGAACTCATGAAATTTGAACAATCGGTTATAATCCACGAAATTGCTCCCTGGTCATAACGGACAAAAGTGATCAGAAAATAATGGGTTATAACCCATGAAATAGTGATATTTGAACTCCACCTAATTATTTGTTGTCGGGACAAAATCCACGAGATGGGTCAATTATCATGCGTTATAGCTCATGAAATCATCAATTTAGAATTTGGCAAAGATATTTTGACACGGGGTGTCGAACAGGCCAAAATGGTCAGAAATTGTACGGACAACAGCTCATGAAATCGTCAGTTTCGACGTTTCTGACACCTGGTCGAAATAGAAGAAAATGGTCAAAATTCACGTGTTACAGCTCAAGAAATCATCGGTATTGAATTCGATAAAGATTTCTAGCGCTGAGTCAAAACGGACCAAAACTAACAAAATGTGTCAGAAACCATGAGTTATAGCTCATGAAATCATGAAATATGCACTCCGCCTAATTGTTTGCACCTCGTCGAAAAGGGATGGAAATGGACAAATTTCGTGGGTTATAACTCACGAAATCGTGAAACTCCGTCGAGTCATTTGCCGATGAACAAAACCGTCGAAGTTAGGGAAAAAATCGTTGCCTATAGCTCATGAAATCATGAAATTCTAACAATGGGTTATAACACGTGAAATCACGCATGGGTTGAAACGGATCGAAGCGGTCGGAAAACCATGGGTTATAACCCTTGAAATCGCGATATTTGAACTCCACCTAATTATTTATTGTTGGGCCCAAACACACGAGATGGGTCAATAATCACCTATTATAGCTTATCAAATCATCGGTTTTGAATTCGACAAAGATATTTTTTAAATGGGGTATTGAACAGACCAAAATAGTCAGAAATCAAACGGACAACAGCTCATGAAATCGTCGGTTTCGACATTTCAGACACACGGCTGAAATTGAAGTAAATGGTCAAAATTCATAGGTTACAGCTCATGAAATTGTCGGTTTTGAATACAGCAAAGATTTCTAGCACCTGGCCGAAATGGGGTGAAAATGGACAAATTTTGTTGGTTATAACTCATGAAATCGTGAAACTCCACCGAGTCATTTGCCGTTGGACGAAACCGTTAAAGTTGGGGAAAAATCGTTGTTTATAGCTCACGAGCTCGTGAAATTTGAACAATGGGTTATAGCACATGAAATCACACCTGGGTTGAAACAGACCGAAGCGGTCAAAAAACCATGGGTTATAACCCAAGAAATCGCGATATTTGAACTCCGCCTAATTATTTGTTTCGACATTTACGACAACAACTCATGAAATCATCTGTTTTGACATTTCTGACACCCAACCGAAACAGATGAAAATGGTCAAAATTCGTGGGTTACACTCATGAAATCATCAGTTTTGGATTCAACAAAGATTTCTGGTGCAGAGTCAAAACAAACCGAAACTGACAAAATGTGTTAGAAACCATCGGTTATAGCTCACAAAAATGCGAAATATGCAGTCCGCCTAATTGTTTCCATCGGGCCATAAAGGGGTATTGTAGGCTGTCAAAAAATCATAATAGATAGTTGATCCTCATCAAAACACCGATGATGGAAGTTACAATCTGACGACTTCAAGAAGGCTACAATTTGAAGACTTTCACGTAGATCGCTGAAGGATACAATCTGACGACCTTCACGACAACCGATGAGAGCTCTAGTTTAACAGCCTTCACAATCAACATCGAGAGTTACAATCTGACGACTCTTGCATATCAAAGAGATAAAGCAAAGATTACAAAATGACGATCTTTGCAACGCTTCGACAGAAAGAGACTACAAATCGACGGTCTCTTCAAATCAAGACGTGGAAGTCCTCCCCGCGTACCAGCATCAAGATGCGCCGCGTTCATAGCCACGAACGCAGCTCAAACGCAGCTCTAAAAGTTGCAAACGTAGCTCCAAAAGCTGCAAACGCAGCTCAGATTTGGCCGCAAACGCAGCTCTATTCGCTGCCCGACGCAGCTCAACATCGCTGACCGACGCAGCTCAATATCGCTGCACAACACAGCTCAACATCGCTGCCCGACGCAGCTCAATATCGCTGCACAACGCAACTCAACATCACTGTCCAACGCAGCTCCAAGCGCTGCCAGACGCAGCTCCAACCGCTGCCCAACGCAGCACCAAGCACTGCCCAACGCAGCTCTATACCGCTGCCCAACGCAGCTCTATACCGCTGCTCAACGCAGTTCTAACCGCTGCCCAACGCAGCTCCAAGCGCTGCCAGACGCAACTCTATACCGTTACCAAACGCAGCTTCCATCCGCTGCCAAACGCAGCTTCCAAGCCGCCAAACGCAGTTTCCAACAAGATGCCAACGCAGTTTCTAGCCGCTGCGTCCGAGCTTTTAGACACTGCATTCAAGCTTCCAAACACTGCGTTTGAACGTAGAATTCGCATCAGAACATGGATTTTGCGTTTGACTCGTTCAAACACGAGATGAACGGTTCCAAAACCGTTTCCCACGATCTGAGGGGATCACAACTCCACTCAGGAGTGATTTAAGGGGCGGTTACATCCCATTAGCCCCACTTAGGAGCGAATTAAGGAGGTGGTTACACCCCTTAATCCCCTATAAATAATTAAAAATCAATTCAGTTCAAGGAGGCGGTCGGTTGGAACTTCTTGGCAGCGAAAAGAGGATCCTTCATCCTTCGGTTGGAGCTTTGGAGATCGGCAACAAGATCTTCTTCATCCTTGGCTTATAACCGACTTTCGGTTAAATCAACTCTTTCATAGAGTTTTAAACTCGTTCAGAGTTCTCCACAACGTCAAATCGTGAGGATAAGACCACGTTCCAGTGAAACAAGACATCGGATCGTCAACGAGAAGCAAACTCGACGCGAGCATTCGAGGGAGGCATCTCATCGCCACCGTGAAGAACCCAGAATTAAACAAAGGGGAGAATCCAGATCATTCTCCTCTCTTTTGTAATCAGAAAATCCAATTGTAACTGAGATTAAAGGAATACAAGTCAATTTTCCTTTATTGTCTTTTTACTGCAAATTTTCCCACAAACAAAAGATGGCGACTCCGCTGGGGAAAAGCTTCTCTGACGAAGAAGTGGTGGCGCAATCCGATGTTCATCTCACTGGAACAACCGTCAAAACTCTCGTGGTAGAGTTTGATCAAGCCAAGTTCGAGGAAGCCATCTCCTCCGGATCCCTTAGCCTCAAGGCTATGCGCAAGATCCAAAAAGTCTCCAAAGAGACGAAAGGTCTAACTGCTCCAATTGTAGCCAAATCACCCAAGGAGGCCCTCCCATTTGATCAAGACTGCTCGAACAACCCCTCCTTTGAAGGAGTGGAATCGGCTTCTGCTAAACTCGTTCAACGAGTTGAAGGTTCTATACCCACGTCTTCACAGCGGGTATTGGGTCATAAAAGGCTCATTGTAGCGACGAGTTCCATCAACGCCAGCAACCTCGCTGCAAAAGCCTTGAAAAAGGCCAAGAAGAACGTCGCTCGACGAAGGAGGAGATCCCTACGACGAGCACATCTCCGTGAACGCCGATCTTCAAGACAACACGAGCTTCATGTTTGTGAGCCTAAACGCGACCAGGTGCTCTACATTTCTGCTTCAGAACGCAAGCCTCGCGTCTATGAGCCCAAACATAGGCTCTGTGTGAATAAGACTGAACGCAGCCCTCAGTGGTGCATTGTACAGTCAAAACACAGCCTTCAGGAGTGCGTTCCATTAACTAAACGCAACTCTCAGGCATGCGTTTCAGAACCAAAAAGCAGATCTCAGGACTGTGTTTCACCAGCAACACCTGGAGCTCATCGGGATGTCAATGCTGCTCATATGCGGCCAAACTATTGGTGTTCGACCAATTTACGAACGTTGCTTTGCCCAACCAACGACGACGTTCTCACAGGAAGAAGTCTCCAAAGACCGAATATCTTGGGGTCACTATCAATATGATCGGCAGAGGAAAAGCCTTAGCTCCTAGTTCCAATGACTCTGAGACAAGTCGTTCACCGACCGTCAGAGAAATCGCTAACGAGTTTGAAGGAATCTACCAACGCACTCGGACGTGAACATGAGCCATTCCTCCTGTCAACTATCGGAGGTTAGCCACAGGAACTAATTCCGATGATGAACACTCAGCCATTGCGGAGTCTCAATCATCAAGCTCTTTCATTGGGCATGAGAACTTCACCCACATGGCAGAACATTCTGAAGATCTTTCAAAGAGGGTTGCTGAGCAAGACGCCATGCTCAAATCACAGCAGAAGACCCTCAATGAACTCCTAGACCTGTTGACTCAACTCGTCGCAGACAAGGCTAAATCTCAGAAGACAGATTCGCCACCTAGGCAAGAATCTTCCAGGAGAGAAAAAGCGTCTTGATCCCGACCTCACACAAGCAAAGGGAAGGAAAAAGTGGATGATGACACGGCTTCTGACCAAGAAGCCCACAACCTAGAATATTCCTATGATGAAGGAAGAGAGACGGAGAACGAACAGAATCTCCAGTCTGTCAAAATGGAAGAATTGGAAGCCCGCCTCAATGTTATTGCACCCAGAAGCGAGCTCCAAGACGAGGGAGTTATCAGACCCTATCCTGCCGAATGGGATGCAGCCCCTTATCCTCCAAAATTCGAAGTCCCGACGCTACAAACTTTTGACGGCACGGGATCACCGAACCAACATATCTATCATTTCAAGTCACAGACTGGGAATGTGATATAAAACGACGACATACTGGCTCGATTGTTCATTGGCACCCTAAAGGGAGTTGCATTTGAATGGTTCAGGAAACTACCTGCGGGATGTATTCCATACTCTTCTCGCCACTAAGCAGAAGAAGAGGGAGTCCGTCAAAGCCTTCGTCAAGAGGTTCCGAACCATGGCTCTCCGGTGTTCGTCAGGTATGACACAGTCTACCTTAGTAGAGACCTATCGACACAACTAATCTCTCAAGGCGAACAGGCTCAAAAGATTGTTGTCAGGATCAAACCTGAAGAACAAAGTAGGCAGGATCAGCCTGAGCAATCAGACCAAGCCCAATCTTCTCCTGAGCAATTAGACCAAGCTCACTCTTCCCAGTCAGAACCGGAAGATACCACGGCCACTGAAGCCAATCCTCTTCAGTAGGATGGCGGGTCCACCAAAACTATCACGTTAACCGTCACCTCTGATAGTCCTTTTCCTCTAAATTCCCCCACCAATCCTCTTCAAGTAGGATGGCGGGTTCATCAAAACTATCGCGTTAACCGTTACCTCTGATAGTCTAGTTTCTCCAAATTCCCCCACCAATCCTCCTCAATAGGATGGCGGGTCCATCAAAACTATCACGTTAACAGTTACCTCTGATAGTCTAGTTTCCTCCAAATTCCCCCACCAATCCTCTTCAAGTAGGATGGTGGGTCCACCAAAACTATCACGTTAACCGTCACCTCTGATAGTCCTTTTCCTCCAAATCCCCCCACCAATCCTCTTCAAGTAGGATGGCGGGTCCACAAAACTATCACGTTAACAGTTACCTCTGATAATCAAACTCATCAGATAATGGCCTACCAGGTGATGTACCTCTATTCCGACTTCATGAATAGTTCCCCACTAGGTGATGTGCCTTGTCTACCTCTTTTTATTCCCCTGCTAAGTCTTAATCAAGACTGGGGGTTGGTTACTTGGAATCCATTGGATTAAGAGTAATAAATCTTTCACATCATCAAGTTAACATTACACTCTTGGAATCCATTGGATTAAGAGTAATAAATCTTTCACATCATCAAGTTAACATTACACTTCTGACGATTATCACCCCCATGGAGTATGAATTCAGTTTGCATCACTCCCAACTTGTCACGTTAACACCATACCTCTGAAAATCTACTTATCAATCCTCGTTAATAGGATGATAAGTCCACAAAGTTGCTCCAATCGCAACACATTCTCTTGTCACGTTAACATCATACCTCTGACAAACCCACTTATCAATCCTCGTTAATAGGATGATAAGTCCACAAATTTGCTCCAATCGTAACATATTCTCTTGTCACGTTAACATCATACCTCTGACAAACCTACTTATCAATCCTCGTTAATAGGATGATAAGTCCACAAAGTTGCTCCAATCGCAACACATTCTCTTGTCATGTTAACACCATACCTCTGACAATCTACTTATCAATCCTCGCCAATAGGATGATAAGTCCACAAAGTTGCTCCGATCGTAACAAATTCCCGTCATGTTAACATCACACCTCTGACAAAAACCCACTTATCAATCCTTATCAATAGGATGATAAGTCCACAAAGTTGCTCCAATCGCAACACAATCTTGTCACGTTAATCACTAAACCTCTGACAAAACATACTTATCAATCATCTTCAATCGGATGATAAGTCCACAAAGTTGCTCCAATCGCAACACAAATCCTGTCACATCAAACACCTCTGACAAAATCAACTTATCGACTCTTGTCAATAGAGCGATAGGTCCTCAAAGTTGCTCCGATCGCAACATTTTCTACTTATCGACTCTCATCAACGGAGCGATAGGTCCATAAAAATACTGTTAGGTTAACATCACACCTTTAACAGTCAAACCCCCCAATGAACTTGTTAATCCTTTTTCAACAAGAATAGCAAGTTGTCATTATAAAATCCCCAGTGGATTAAAGATTTTCTAAAATTATCCCAGTGATAATAAAGAAAGCTTCTGAATTTCACTCTAAGTGAAAATTCATGCCAAGTTAATATTACACCTCTGGCGCTTCCAACCTTCTTTCAGTGTTTCAAGTAACACAGGAAGAAATAACGACAATCTACGTATTCAACATCGTAGCACCAAAATCCATGCCTTTTACGCATGGGGGACTTTATCTCGATCCTTAATTAGAGATGAGCCTACGCCTAACACGCGTTGTTGGTTAGTCGTTTTCCGTGAAAATGACAAAGTCTATGTATTCAAAATCATAGCATCAAGTCTAAGAGAGTTTATTCTCTTAGCACAACGTTACATGTGGAACGGACTTAGACAATCCACATGCTAGCCCGACTCAAACGGTAGTCAGTAAAGGCTTATCAAATCCGTTGATGGCTGAGGGTTTGCCAAAAATCCTATGAATGTTGTCTCAAAGACTTAGTCAAAAATGCACGGAAGCCACTTCCATGTCTTAAGTCAAAACGTTGAGGTCAGACCCGCGATGCAAAAATCGAACGCCGAGGTCACACTCGTGTTCCAAGTTCAAAATGCAGGGTTCACCCCCACATTCCAGAAGCAGGATTATGGTGCATACCTTCACACAGGTCCTACGTGGCAAATCCCTTCAACCAAGATGCCTTCGAAGCAAGTGCAGAGAACAAATCCTTTACAACAAGGAATCAACAGCTCCAAGATCAGAGTTGAAATCCAAAGTATTCCGAAAATTCGACCCAGTCAACCGCGAACTTTCAAAAACTTTGGAGGGGGTTCTGTAGGCTGTCAAAAAATCATAATAGATAGCTGATCCTCATCAAAACACCGATGATGGAAGTTACAATCTGACGACTTCCAGAAGGTTACAATTTGAAGACTTTCACGTAGATCGCTGAAGGTTACAATCTGACGACCTTCATGACAACCGATGAGAGCTCTAGTTTAACAGGCTTCACAATCAACATCGAGAGTTATAATCTGACGACTCTTGCATATCAAAGAGATAAAGCAAAGATTACAAAATGACGATCTTTGCAACGCTTCGACAGAAAGAGACCACAAATCGACGGTCTCTTCAAATCAAGACGTGGAAGTCCTCCCCGCGTACCAGCATCAAGATGCGCCGCATTCATAGCCACGAACGCAGCTCAAACGCAGCTCTAAAAGTTGCAAACGCAGCTCCAAAGCTGCAAACGCAGCTCAGATTTGGCCGCAAACGCAGCTCTATTCGCTGCCCGACGCAGCTCAACATCGCTGCCCGACGCAGCTCAATATCGCTGCACAACGTAACTCAACATCACTGTCCAACGCAGCTCCAAGCGCTGCCAGACGCAGCTCCAACCGCTGCCCAACGCAGCTCCAAGCGCTGCCCAACGCAGCTCTATACCGCTGCCCAACGCAGCTCTATACCGCTGCTCAACGCAGTTCCAACCGCTGCCCAACGCAGCTCCAAGCGCTGCCAGACGCAACTTTATACCGCTACCAAACGCAGCTACCATCCGCTGCCAAACGCAGCTTCCAAGCCACCAAACGCCGCTTCCAACAAGATGCCAACGCAGTTTCCAGCCGCTGTGTCCGAGCTTTCAGACACTGCGTTCAATCCTCCAAACACTGCGTTTGAACGTAGAATTCGCATCAGAACATGGATTTTGCGTTTGACTCGTTCAAACACGAGCTGAACGGTTCCAAAACCGTTTCACACGATCTGAGGGGATCACAACTCCACTCAGGAGTGATTTAAGGGGCTGTTACATCCCATTAGCCCCACTTAGGAGCGAATTAAGGAGGTGGTTACACCCCTTAATCCCCTATAAATAATTAAAAATCAATTCAGTTCAAGGAGGCGGTCGGTTGGAACTTCTTGGCAGCGAAAAGAGGATCATTCATCCTTCGGTTGGAGCTTTGGAGATCGGCAACAAGATCTTCTTCATCCTTGGCTTATAACCGACTTTCGATTAAATGAACTCTTTCATAGAGTTTTAAACTCGTTCAGAGTTCTCCACAACGTCAAATCGTGAGGAGAAGACCATGTTCCAGTGAAACAAGACATCGGATCGTTAACGAGAAGCAAACTCGACGCGATCATTCGAGGGAGGCATCTCATCGCCACCGTGAAGAACCCAGAATTAAACAAAGGGGAGAATCCAGATCATTCTCCTCTCTTTTGTAATCAAGAAATCCAATTGTAACTGAGATTAAAGGAATACAAGTCAATTCTCCTTTATTGTCTTTTTACTGCAAATTTTCCCACAAACAGGTATAAATGGACAAATATTGTGGGTTATAGCTCACGAAATCATGATATTTTACTCCGCCGAGTCATTTGTCATCAGACGAAACCATCGAAGTTGGGGAAAATCGTTGCCTATAGCTAACGAACTTGTGAAATTCGAACAATTGGTCATATCCCATGAAATCATGCTTGAGTTGAAACAAACTATAAGGGTCGGAAAACCATGGGTTATAACCCACAAAATCGTGATATTTGAACTCCACCTAATTAATTTTTGCCAGCCCAAAATGCACGAGATGGGTCAATAATCACGTGTTATAGCTCGTGAAATCATCGATTTTGAATTTTGTAAAGCTGTTTTTACACGGGACGTCAAACAAACCAAAATGGTTAGAAATCGTATGGACGATATCTCATAAAATCATCGGTTTTGACATTTCAGACACCCGGATGAAACAGAAGAAAGTGGTCAAAATTCATGGGTTACAACTCATGAAATCGTCGGTATTGAATTCGGTAAAGATTTCTGGCGTCGAGTCAAAACGGACCGAAACTGACGAAATGTGTCAGAAACCATGGGTTATAGCTCTCAAATAGCGAAATATGCACTCCTTCTAATTGTTTGTGCCAGGTCGAAAAGGGGTGGAAATGGACAAATTTGTTGGGTTATAGCTCACGAAATCATGAAACTCCGCCGAGCCATTTGTCATCGGACAAAACCATCAAAGTTGGGGAAAATCACTGCCTATAGCTCACGAACTCGTGAAATTCAAACAATAGGTTATATCCCATGAAATCACACAAGGGTTGAAACGGATAGATGCGGTCGAAAAACCAAGGGTTATATAACCCATGAAATCTTGATATTTGAACTCCACCTAATTATTTGTTGTTAGGCCCAAACGCACGAGATGGGTCAATAATCACATGTTATAGCTCATGAAATCATCGGTTTTGAATTCGGTAAAGATATTTTTACATGGGGCGTCGAACAGACCAATATGGTCAAAAATCATACGGACAATAACTTAAGAAATCGTTGATTTCAACATTTCTGACACCCAGCCAAAACAGAAAAAAATGGCCAAAATTCACGAGTTACAGCTCATGAAATCATTAGTTTTGAATTCAGCAAAGATTTCTAGCGTCAGGTTGAAACAAATCGAAACTGTCAAAATGTGTCAGAAACCATAGGTTAGCTCACGAAATCTCAAAATATGCACTCCAGCTAATTGTTATCATTGGGCCGAAAAGAGGTGTAAATAGACAAATTTTGTGGGTTATAGCTCACGAAATTGTGAAATTTTACTCCGCTGAGTCATTTGCTATCGGATGAAACTATCAAAGTTGGGGAAATCATTGCCTGTAGCTCAGGAACTCGTGAAATTTAAACAATGGGTTATAACCCATGAAATTGCTCCCTGGTCGAAACTGACAGAAGTGATCAGAAAAACCATGGATTATAATCCACAAAATCGTGATATTTGAACTCTGCCTAGTCATTTGCTGTCGGGACCAAATGCACGAGATGGGTCAATAATCACGTGTTATAGCTCGTGAAATCATCGATTTTGAATTTGGTAATGATATTTTGACACGTGGTGTCAAACAGACCAAAATGATCAGAAATTGTACAGAAAACAGCTCATGAAAGCGTCGATTTTGATATTTCTAACACCCGGCCGAAACAAAAGAAAATGGTCAAAATTTATGGGTTACAGATCATGAAATCATCGGTGTTGAATTCGACAAAGATTCCTGGCCTCGAGTCGAAACGGATTGAAACTGGCGAAATGTGTCAAGAACTAGAGGGTTATAGCTTACAAAATCACAAAATATGCACTCCGCCTAATTGTTTGCACCAGGACGAAAAAAGGGTGGAAATGGACAAATTTTGTGGGTATAGGTCGTGAAATCGTGAAACTCTGGCGAGTCATTTGCCGTTGAACGAAACCGTCGAAGTTGGGGAAAAATCATTGCTTATAGCTCACGAACTCGTGAAATTTGAACAATGAGTTATAACACGTGAAATCACGCCTGGGTTGAAACGAACCGAAGTGGTCGGAAAACCATGGGTTATAACCCATGGAATCATGATATTTTAACTCCACCTAATTATTTGTTGTCGGGCCCAAACGCACGAGATGGGTCAATAATCACGTATTATAGCTCATGAAATCATCGGTTTTGAAATCGGCAAAGTTATTTTTATACGGGGCGTCGAACATACCAAAATGGTCAGAAATCGTTAGGACAACAACTAATGAAATCGTCTGTTTTGACATTTCTGACACCCGACCGAAACAAATGAAAATGGTCAAAATTCATGGGTCGCTCATGAAATCATCAGTTTTGGATTCAGCAAAGATTTCTGGTGCCGAGTCAAAACAAACCGAAACTAACAAAATGTGTCAGAAACCATGGGTTATAGCTCACCAAACTGTTTCCATCGGGCCAAAAAAGGGTGTAAACGGACAAATTATGTGGGTTATAGCACACGAAATCATGAAATTTTACTCCGCCGAGTCATTTGCCGTTCGAAAAAGCTGTCAAAGTTGGGGAAAAATTGTTGCCTGTAGCTCATGAACTTTTAAAATTCGAACAATGGGTTATATCCCATGAAATCACGCCCGGGTTGAAACAGACCGAAATGGTCGGAAAACCATGGGTTATAACCCACGAAATCACGATATTTGAAATCTGCCTAATTATTTTCTGCCAGACCCAAATGCACGAGATGAGTCAATAATCAGGTGTATTAGCTCGTGAAATCATCGGTTTTGTATTCGACAAAGCTATTTTTACACGGGGCGTCGAACAGACCAAAATGATCAGAAATTATACGGACAATATATCATAAAATTGTCGGTTTCAACATTTCGGACACCTGGCTGAAATGGAAGAAAATGGTCAAAATTCACGGGTTACAACTCATGAAATCGTCGGTATTGAATTCGGCAAAGATTTCTGGCGCCGAGTCAAAACAGACCGAAATAGACGAAATGTGACAGAAACCATGGGTTATAGCTAACAAAATTTCAAAATATGCACTCCGCCTAATTGTTTGTACTGGGCCGAAAAGGGATGGAAATGGACAAATTTTGTGGGTTATATCATACATAATCGTGAAACTCCAACGAGTCATTTGCCATCGGACGAAACCGTCGAAATTGGGGAAACTCGTTGCCTATAGATCACGAACTCGTGAAATTCGAACAATAGGTTATAATACATGAAATAACATTAGGGTTAAAATGGACCGAAGCGGTCGGAAAACCGTAGGTCATAACCCATGAAATCCCGATATTTGAACTCCGCCAAATTATTTGTTATTGGGCTCAAATGCACGAGATGGGTAAATAATCATCGGTTTTGAATTCGACATAGATAGTTTTACATGGGGTGTCAAACAGACCAAAATGGTAAGAAATCGTACGGACAATAGCTTATGAAATCGTGATTTTGACATTTTCAACACCCGGCTAAAACAGAAGAAAATAGTCAAAATTCACGGGTTACAGCTCATGAAATCGTCGGTTTTGAATTGAGCAAAGATTTTTGGCGCCGGGTTGGAACAAATCGGAACTGACCTCATGAAATCGTCGGTTTTGAATTGAGCAAAGATTTTTGGCGCCGGGTTGGAACAAATCGGAACTGACAAAATGTGTCAGAAACCATGGGTTATAGCTCACGAAATCGTGAAATATTCACTACGGCTAATTGTTTTCATCGGGCCAAAAAGGGGTGTAAATGGACAAATCTCATGGGTTATAGCTTATAAAATTGTGAAATTTTACTCTACCGAGTCATTTGCTGTCCGATAAAACCGTCGAAGTTAGGGAAAAATTACTCCCTAGTCAAAACGGACAGAAGTGATCAGAAAACCATGGGTTATAACCCATGAAATCGCGATATTTGAACTCCGCCTAATTATTTGTTGTCGGGACCAAATGCAAGAGATGGGTCAATAATCATGTGTTATAGCTCGTGAAATCATCGGTTTTGAATTTGGCAAAGACATTTTGACACGAGGTGTCGAACAGACCAAAATGGTCAGAAATCGTATGGAAAATTGCTCATGAAATTGCTGGTTTTGATATTTCTGACACCCAGCTGAAACAGAAGAAAATGGCCAAAATGCACGGGTTACAGCTCATGAAATCATCGGTATTGAATTCGCAAAGATTTTTGGTGCTGAGTTGAAACGGACCGAAACTAACAAAACGTGTCAGAAACCATTGGTTATAGCTCACGAAATCACGAAATATGCACTCCGCCTAATTGTTTACAGCAGGCCAAAAAAGGGGTGGAAATGGACAAATTTCGTGGGTTATAGCCCACTAAATCGTGAAACTCCGCCGAGTCATTTGCCATTGGACGAAACCGTCGAAGTTGGGAAAATCGTTACCTATAGCTCACAAACTCGTGAAATTTGAACAATAGGATATAACACGTGAAATCACGCCTGGGTTGAAATGGACCGAAACGGTCGTAAAAACCATGGGTTATAACCTATGAAATCACGATATTTGAACTCCGCTTAAATATTTGTTGTGGGCCCAAATGCACAAGATGGGTCAATAATCACGTGTTATAGCTCATGAAATCATCGGTTTAGAATTCGGCAAAGATATTTTTACATGGGGCGTCGAACAGACCAAAATGGTCAGAAATCGTATGGACAACAACTCATGAAATCGTCTGTTTCAACAATTTCGACACCCGCCGAAACAAAAGAAAATGGAAAAAATTCTTGTGTTACAGCTCATGAAATTGTCGGTCTTGGATTCGGCAAAGATTTCTGGCGTTGGGTCAAAACAAACCGAAACTGAAAAAATGTGTCAGAAACCATGGGCTATAGCTCACAAAACTACGAAATGTGCACTCCGCCTAATTGTTTCCATCGGGCTAAAAAGGGGTGTAAATGGACAAATTTTGTGGGTTATATAGCGCACGAAATTTTGAAATTTCACTCCAGCGAGTTATTTGCCATCGGTCAAAACCGTCGAAGTTGGGGAAGAATCGTTGCCTATATAGCTCACGAACTCGTAAAATTCGAACAATGAGTTATAACCCATGAAATCATGCCCGGGTTGAAATAGACTGAAACGGTCGGAAAACCATGGGTTATAACCCATGAAATCATGATATTTGAACTCCGCCTAATTATTTTCTACCGACCCAAAATGCACGAGATGGGTCAATAATCATGTGTTATTGCCCCCTAGTCACAACGGATAGAAGCGATCAGAAAACAATGGGTTATAACCCATGAAATTGCGATATTTGAACTCCGCCTAATTATTTGCGGTCGGGACCAAATGCACGAGATGGGTCAATAATCATGCATTATAGCTCGTGAAATCATCGATTTAGAATTCGACAAAGATATTTTGACACGAGGTGTCGAACAGACCAAAATGGTTAGAAATCATTAGGACAATAGCTCATGAAATCGTCGGTTTTGACATTTCTTACACGCGGCCGAAACAGAAGAAAATAGTCAAAATTCACGAGTTATAGCTCATGAAATCGTCAGTATTAAATTTAGCAAAGATTTCTGGCGCCAAGTCGAAATGGACCAAATTTGACGAAATGTGTCAGAAACCAAGGGTTATAGCTCACAAAATCATGAAATATGCACCCCGCCTAATTGTTTGCACCTGGTCGAAAAAGGATGGAAATGGACAAATTTCGTGGGTTATAACTCACGAAATCGTGAAACTCCGTCGAGTCATTTGCCGATGGACGAAACCGTTGAAGTTGGGAAAAATCGTTGCCTATAGCTTATGAACTCATGAAATTCTAACAATGGGTTATAACACGTGAAATCACGCCTGGGTTGAAACAGACCGAAGCGGTCGGAAAACCATGGGTTATAACCCATCAAATCGCGATATTTGAACTCCACCTAATTATTTGTTGTTGGGCCCAAACGCACGAGATGAGTCAATAATCACCTGCTATAGCTCGTGAAATCATCGGTTTTGAATTATGCGAATATATTTTTTACACTGGGTATTGAACAGACCAAATTGGTCAGAAATCAACATACAACAGCTCATGAAATCGTTGGTTTCGACATTCCAGACACCCAGCTGAAATAGAAATAAATGATCAAAATTCATAGGTTACAGCTCATGAAATTGTCGGTTTTGAATACAATAAAGATTTCTAGCACCTGGCCGAAAAGGGGTAGAAATGGACAAATTTTGTTGGTTATAACTCACGAAATCATGAAACTCCACCGAGTCATTTGCCGTTGGACGAAACCGTCGAAGTTGGGGAAAAATCATTGCCTATAGCTCACAAACTCGTGAAATTCGAACAATGGGTTATAACACATGAAATCACACCTGGGTTGAAAAAGACCGAAGCCGTCGGAAAACAATGGGTTATAACCCAAGAAATCGTGATATTTGAACTCCGCCTAATTATTTTTTGTTAGGCCCAAACGCATGAGATGGGTTAATAATCACGTGTTATAGCTCATGAAATCATCAGTTTTGAATTCGGCAAAGATATTTTTACACGGGACGTCGAACAGACTAAAATGGTTAGAAGTCGTATGGACAACAACTCACGAAATCGTCTGTTTTGACATTTCCGACACCCGGCCAAAACAGATGAAAATGGTCAAAATTTGTGGGTTACAGCTCATGAAATTGTTGATTTTGGATTCAGCAAAGATTTCTGGCGCCTGGTCAAAAACAACCGAAACTGACAAAATGTGTCAGAAACCATGGGTTATACCTCACAAAATTACAAAATATGCATTCCGCCTAATTGTTTCCATTGGGCCGAAAATGGGTATAAATGGATAAATTTTGTGGGTTATAGCTCCCGAAATCATTAAAGTTGGGTCGAGTCATTTGCCGTCGTTTGCCGAAAAGGGGTATAAATGGACAAATTTTGTGGGTATATATGTTTCCATTTTCTTCCAATGGGCCGAGTCATTTGGCGTCGGATGAAACCGTCGAAGTTGAGGAAAATCATTGCCTATAGCTCACGAACTTGTGAAATTCGAACAATGGGTCATATCCCATGAAATCACGACCGGGTTGAAACAGACCATAACGGTTGGAAAACAATGGGTTATAACCCATGAAATCACAATATTTGAACTCCGCCTAATTATTTTTTGCCGGCCCTAAACACACGAGATGGGTCAATAATCACGTGTTATATTTCGTGAAATCATCAGTTTTGAATTTGACAAAGTTATTTCTACACGGGGCGTCGAACAGACCAAAATGGTTAGAAATCGTACAGACAATAGCTCATAAAATCACCGGTTTTGACAATTTGGACACCCGTCTGAAATAGAAGAAAATGGTTAAAATTCATGGGTTACAAATCATGAAATCGTCGGTATTAAATTCGGCAATGATTTTTGGCGTTGAGTCGAAACGGACCGAAATTGACGAAATGTGTCAGAAAGCATGGGTTATAGCTCATGAAATTGAAAAATAGTCGAAACGGACCGAAATTGACGAAATGTGTCAGAAAGCATGGGTTATAGCTCATGAAATTGAAAAATATGCACTCCGCCTAATTGTTTGTACCGGGCCAAAAAGGGGTGGAAAACGACAAACTTCGTGGGTTATAGCTCACGAAATCGTTAAACTCCGCCGAGTCATTTACCGTCGGACAAAACCGTCGAAGTTAGGGGAAAACGTTGCCTATAGCTCACGAACTCGTGAAATTCAAACAATGGGTTATAATACATGAAATCACGTCAGGGTTGAATTGGACTAAAGCGGTCGGAAAACCATGGGTTATAACCCATGAAATCGTGATATTTGAACTCCGCCTAATTTAGTTGTTGTCGGGCCCAAACACAAGAGATGGATCAATAATCACCGTGTTATAGCTTATGAAATCATCAGTTTTGAATTTGCCAAAGATATTTTTTAATGGGGCGTCAAGCAGGTCAAAATGGTTAGAATCGTATGGGTAATAGCTTATAAAATCGTCGGTTTTGACATTTCCAACACCCGACCGAAACAGAAGAAAATGGCCAAAATTCACAGGTTACAGCTCATGAAATCGTCGGTTTTGAATTCAACAAATATTTTTGGCACTGGGTTGAAACAAATCGAAACTGACAAAATGTGTCAGAAACCATGGGTTATAACTCACGGAATCGAAAAATACGCACTCCGCCTAATTGTTTCCATTTGGTCGAAAATGGGTGTATATGGACAAATTTCGTTGGTCACAGCTCATGAAATTGTGAAATTTTACTACGCCAAGTCATTTGCCGTCGGATGAAACTGTCAAAGTTGGGTAAAAATCATTCCTTACAGCTCAGGAACTCGTGAAATTTGAACAATGGGTTATAACCCATGAAATTGCTCCCTGGTCGAAATGGAAAGAAGCGATCAGAAAATCATGGGTTATAACCCATTAAATCACGATATTTGAACTCCGCCTAATTTTTTGATGTCGGGACCAAATGCACGAGATGGGTCAATAATCACGTGTTATAGCTTGTGAAACCATCGGTTTTGGATTTAGCAAAGATATTTTGACACGGGGTGTCGAACAGACCAAAATGGTCTGAAATCGTACGGACAACATCTCATGAAATCGTCAGTTTTGACATTTCTGACACCTGGCCAAAACAGAAGAAAATGGTTAAAATTCACGGGTTACAGCTCATGAAATCGTCAGTATTAAATTCGGCAAAGATTTCTGGCGCCGAATCGAAACGGACCAAAACTGATGAAATGTGTCAGAAACCATGGGTTATAGCTCACGAAATTGCAAAATATACACTCCGCCTAATTGTTTGTACCAGGATGAAAAGGGGTGGAAATCGACAAATTTTGTGGGTGATAGCTCACGAAATCGTGAAACTCCGCCGAGTCATTTACGATCGAACGAAACCGTCGAAGTTGGGGAAAATCGCTGCCTATAGATCACAAACTCGTGAAATTAGAACAATGGGTTATAATACATAAAATCACGCCTGAGTTGAAACGGACCAAAGCGGTCCGAAAACCATGGGTTATAACCCATGAAATCGTGATATTTGACCTCCACCTAATTATTTGTTGTTAGGCCCAAATGCACGACATTGTTCAATAATCACCTGTTATAGCTTGTGAAATCATCGGTTTTGAAGTCGGCAAAGATATTTTTTACACATGGTATCAAACAGATCAAAATGGTCAGAAATCATATAGACAACAACTCATGAAATCGTCTGTTTTGACATTTTCGACACCCGGCCGAAACAAAAAAATGGTCAAAATTCATGGATTATAGCTCATGAAATCTTCGGTTTTAGATTCGGCAAATATTTCTGGCACCGGGTCAAAACAAACTAAAACTGACAAAATGTGTCAGAAACCATGGATTATAGCTTAGAAAATTGCGAAATATGCACCCCACCTAATTGTTTCCATCAGGCCGAAAAGCGGTATAAATGGACAAATTTCGTAGGTTATAGCTCACGGAATCATGAAATTTTACTCCGTCGAGTCATTTGTCGTCGGACGAAAACATCGAAGTTGGTGAAAAATCGTTGTCTATAGCTCACGAACTCGTGAAATTCAAAAAATGGGTTATAATACATGAAATCACGCCAGGGTTGAAATAGACCAAAGAGGTCGGAAAACTATGGGTAAAAATGGGTTATAATACATGAAATCACGCCAGGGTTGAAATAGACCAAAGAGGTCGGAAAACTATGGGTTATAACCTATGAAATCGTGATATTTGAACTAAATAGACCAAAGAGGTCGGAAAACTATGGGTTATAACCTATGAAATCGTGATATTTGAACTCCACCTATTTATTTGTTGTAGGGCCCAAATGCACGAGATAGGTCAATAATCACGTGTTATAGCTCATGAAATAATCGGTTTTAAATTCTGTAAAGTTGTTTTTAAACAGGGCGTCAAACAGACCAAAATGGTCAGAAATCGTTTAGATAATAGTTTATGAAATCGTCGGTTTTAACATTTCCGACACTCGGCCGAAACAGAAGAAAATGGTCAAAATTCTTGGGTTATAATTCATGAAATCGTCGGTTTTGAATTCAGCAAAGATTTCTGGCTCCGGGTTGAAACAAATCGGGTTATAATTCATGAAATCGTCGGTTTTGAATTCAGCAAAGATTTCTGGCTCCGGGTTGAAACAAATCGAAACTGACAAAATGTGTCAGAAACCATGGGCTATAGCAAAGATTTCTGGCTCCGGGTTGAAACAAATCGAAACTGACAAAATGTGTCAGAAACCATGGGCTATGGCTCACGAAATCGCGTAATATGCACTCCGCCTAATTGTTTCAATCAGGCCAAAAAGGGTTGTAAATGGACAAATTTTGTGGGTTATAGCTTACGGAATTATGAAATTATACTCCGCCGAGTCATTTGCCGTCGGATGAAACCGTCAAAGTTAGGGAAAATCGTTGGCTATAGCTCAAGAACTCGTGAAATTTGAACAATAGGAAATAACTCATGAAATTGATCCATGGTCAAAACGGACAAAAGTGATCAAAAAACCATGAGTTATAACCCATGAAATCACAATATTTGAACTCTACCTACTTATTTGTTGTCGGGACCAAATGCACGAGATGGGTTAATAATCACGCGTTATAGCTCGTAAAATCATCGGTTTTGAATTCGGCAAAGATATTTTAACACGGGGTGTCGAACAGACCAAAATGGTCAGAAATCATACATCTGATGAAATTGTTGGTTTTGACATTTCCAACACCCGGCCGAAACAGAAGAAAATGGCCAAAATTCACGGGTTACATCTCATAAAATCGTAGGTATTGAAAATGGCCAAAATTCATAGATCGAAACTAACAAAATGTGTCATAAACCATAGGTTATAGCTCATGAAATCGAGAAAAATGCACTCCGCCTAATTATTTGCACCAGGCCGAAAAAGGGGTGGAAATGGACAAATTTCGTGGGTTATAGCTCACGAAATCGTGAAACTCCATCGAGTCATTTGCCGTTGGACGAAATTGTCGAAGTTAGGGAAAAATTGTTGCCTATAGCTCACGAACTCGAGAAATTCAAACAATGTGTTATAACACATGAAATCATGCCTGGGTTGAAACGGACCGAAGCGGTTGGAAAACCATGGGTTATAACCCTTGAAATCGAGATATTTTAACTCCGCCTAATTATTTGTTGTTGGACCCAAACACACGAGATGGGTCAATAATCACGTGTTATATCTCATGAAATCATCCGTTTTGAATTTGGCAAAGATATTTTTACACGAGGTGTCGAACAGACCAAAATGGTCAGAAATCATACGGATAATGGCTCATTAAATCATCATGTTCGACATTTAAGACACCTGAACAAAACAAAAGAAAATGGTCAAAATTCATAGGTTACAGCTCATGAAATCGACGGTTTTGGATTCGGCAATGATTTCTGGCACCAAGTCAAAACAAACCAAAACTGACAAAACATGTCAGAAATCGTGGGTTATAGCTCACAAAATTACAAAATATGCACTCCGCCAAATTGTTTCCATCAGGCCGAACAGGGCTGTAAATGGAAAATTTTTGTGGGTTATAGCTCACTAAATCATGAAATTTTACTCCGTCGAGTCATTTGCCGTTGAACGAAACCGTCGAAGTTGGGGAAAAATCGTTGCCTATCGCTCACAAACTTGTGAAATTCGAATAATGGATTATATCACATGAAATCACACCTAGGTTGAAATGGATCCTAGAGGTCGAAAAACCATGGGTTATAACCCATGAAATCGTGATATTTGAACTCTGCCTAATTATTTGTTGTTAGGTTCAAACGCACGAGATGGGTCAATAATCACATGTCATAGCTCGTGAAATCATCTGTTTTGAATTCGGCAAAGATATTTTTTACACGGGGTGTCAAATTGACCAAAATGGTAAGAAATTGTACCGGTTACAGCTCATGAAAGCGTTGGTTTTGAATTTAGCAAAGAATTATAGCACCGGGTTAAAACAAATCTAAAC
Source organism: Asparagus officinalis (assembly GCF_001876935.1). Lineage (NCBI taxonomy): Eukaryota > Viridiplantae > Streptophyta > Magnoliopsida > Asparagales > Asparagaceae > Asparagus > Asparagus officinalis. The sequence goes on along the minus strand of NC_033797.1, from coordinate 146,467,906 downwards.
AGACAAAATGTGTCAGAAACCAATCTCACGAAATCGCAAAATATGTAATCCGCCTAATTGTTTGCATCAGACCAAAAAGGGGTGTAAATGGACAAATTTCGTGGGTTAAAGCTCACAAAATTATGAAATTTTACTCCACCGAGTCATTTGCCGTCGGATGAAACCGTCGAAGTTGGGGAAAAATCGTTTCCTATAGCTCATGAGCTCAAGAAATTTGAACAATGGGTTATAACACATGAAATTGCTCCCTGATCGAAACGAACAGAAGCGATCAGAAAACCATGGGTTATAACCCATGAAATCGCGATATTTGAACTCTGCCTAATTATTTACTGTCAGGACCAAATGCACGAGATGGGTTAATAATCACGTGTTATAGCTCGTGAAATCATCGGTTTTGAATTCAGCAAAGATATTATTACACGAGGCGTCGATCAAACCAAAATGGTCAGAAATTGTATGGACAACAACTAATGAAATCGTCTGTTTTGACATTTTCGATACCCGGCTGAACAGAAGAAAATGGTAAAAATTCAAGGGTTACAGCTCATGAAATCGTCGGTTTTAGATTCGGCAAAGATTTTTGGTGCCGGGTAAAAACAAATGAAAACTGACAAAATGTATCAGAAACCATGGGTTATAGCTCAAAAAATTGTGAAATATGCACTCCGACTAATTTTTTCCATCGGGCCGTAAAGGGTTGTAAATGGACAATTTTTTTGGGTAATAGCTCATGAAATCGTGAAATTTTACTCCACCGAGTCATTTACCATGGGACGAAACCGTCGAAGTTGGGGAACAATCGTTACCAATATAGCTCATGAACTCGTGAAATTTGAACAATGGGTTATAACCCATGAAATTGCTCCCTAGGTTGAAACAGACAGAAGTGATCAGAAAACCATGAGTTATAACCCATGAAATCGTGATATTTGAACTCCGCCTAATTATTTCCTGTCAGGACCAAATGCACGAGATGGGTCAATAATCCTGTGTTTTGGCTAGTGAAATCATCGATTTTGAATTTGCAAAGATATTTTTTACACGGGGTGTTGAACAGACCAAAATCTTCAGAAATCGTACGAACAACAGCTCATGAAATCGTCGGTTTCGACATTTTCGACACCCGGCTGAAATAGAAGAAAATCGTCGGTTTTGAATTCAGCAAAAATTTCCGGCGCTGCGTTGAAACAAATTGAAACTGATAAAATGTGTCAGAAACCGCGGGTTATAGCTTGCGAAATCCTGAAATATGCACTCCGCCTAATTGTTTGCATCAGGACAAAAAGGGGTGTAGATGGACAAATTTTGTGGGTTGAAATATGCACTCCGCCTAATTGTTTGCATCAGGACAAAAAGGGGTGTAGATGGACAAATTTTGTGGGTTATAGCTCACAAAATTGTGAAATTTTACTCCACCAAGTCATTTGCCATCGGATGAAACCATTGAAGTTAGGGAAAATTAGTTCCTAAAGCTCATGAACTCATGAAATTTGAACAATGGGTTATAATCCACGAAATTGCTCCCTGGTCGTAACGGATAGAAGCGATCAAAAAACCACGGGTTATAAACCATTAAATCATGATATTTTAACTCCGCCTAATTATTTGTTGTCGGGACCAAATGCATGAGATGGATCAATAATCACGTGTTATAGCTCGTGAAATCATTGGTTTTGAATTTGGCAAAGATATTTTGATATGGGGTGTCGAACAGACCAAAATGATGAGAATCATACGGACAACAGCTCATGAAATCCCCGGTTTTAACATTTCTAACACCCGGGTGAAAAATAAGAAAATGGTCAAAATTCACTGATTACACCTCACAAAATCATCAGCATTGGATTCGGCAAAGATTTCTAGAGCCGAGTTGAAACAGACCGAAAATGACGAAATGTGTCAGAAACCATGGGTTATAGCTCATGAAATCGTGAAATATGCACTCCACCTAATTGTTTGCACCAGGACGAAAAGCGGTGGAAATGGACAAATTTCGTGGGTTATAGCTCACGATATCGTGAAACTCCGCCGATTCATTTGTCGTTGGAAGAAACCATCAAAGTTGGGGAAAAATCATTGCCTATAGCTCACGAACGCGTGAAATTCGAACAATGGGTTATAACACATGAAATCACGACTGGGTTGAAATGGACAGAAGCGGTCGGAAAACCATGGGTTATAACCCATGAAATCGCGATATTTAAACTCCGCCTAATTATTTGTTATTAGGCCCAAATGCACGACATGGGTCAATAATCCCCTGTTGCTTCTTCTTTCGTGTCCTCTCAGTTGGAACATAGGATGGCACAGTGGCGTGATCTGAGATCTTCCATCAGGTGTGAGCTTCAGTCACATGAGAGCTCCATTGCGCAGCTAATGGCTAACGTGGCGAGGAAAGATACGGAGAGAATTAGGCCCAAATGCACGACATGGGTCAATAATCCCCTGTTATAGCTTGTGAAATCATCAGTTTTAAATTTGGCAAAGATATTTTTTACACAGAGTATCGAACAGACCAAAAAGGACAAAAATCGTATGGACAAAAACTCATGAAATCGTCTGTTTCAACATTTTCAACACTCAGCCAAAACATTAAAAAAGGTCAAAATTCATGGATTACAGCTCATGAAATCTTCGGTTTTAGATTCGGCAAAGATTTCTAGCACCGGGTCAAAAAAAATCGAAACTAACAAATTGTGTCAGATACCATGGATTATAGCTTAGAAAATTATGAAATATGGGGACTTGAGCGGAGTTATGTAGATAGACTTTTTAGCTTAAAGTCTCATATTCTCAGCCGCCAGCTGCCTTCGGGCTAATGAGCTTTTTGTTGTATGCTTTTGACTCGGTCTATTAATAGAAACTCCGCATCTGCTTCTTTCTTGATTTTTTATTTATTTATTCTGAATGACAGATTTATGGGATTTTTGGCAAACCCCCAGCCCTCAACGGGTTTGATATGTCTATGAAATCTTCGGTTTTAGATTCGGCAAAGATTTCTAGCACCGGGTCAAAAAAAATCGAAACTAACAAATTGTGTCAGATACCATGGATTATAGCTTAGAAAATTATGAAATATGCACTCTGCCAAATTGTTTCCATCGGGCCGAAAAGAGGCATAAATGGACAAATTTCGTCGGTTATAGCTCACGAAATCGTGAAATTTTACTCTGATGAGTCATTTGTCGTCGGACAAAAACGTTGAAGTTGGTGAAAAATCGTTGCCTATAGCTCACGAACTCGTGAAATTCAAAAAATGGGTTATAATACATGAAATCACGGCAGGGTTGAAATAGACCAAAGAGGTCGGAAAACTATGGGTTATAACCTATGAAATCGTGATATTTGAACTGATTACCGTTTGAAATCGGACTAGCATGTGAATTATTAAACCCGTCTCACATGTAACGTTATGCTAAGAGGGTAAAGTCTCTGAGGCTTTGTGCTATGATTTTGAATACATAGGCTTCGTCTTTCTCCCGGGAATAGACTACCCGGAAACGCGTGTTAGGCGTTGACTTATCCCTACTTAGGCTTCGGGATGAAATTGAAATAGACCAAAGAGGTCGGAAAACTATGGGTTATAACCTATGAAATCGTGATATTTGAACTCCACCTAATTATTTGTTGTAGGGCCCAAACGCACGAGATAGGTCAATAATCATGTGTTATAGCTCATGAAATCATCGGTTTTAAATTCTACAAAGATATTTTTATAACAGGGCGTCGAATAGACCACAATGGTCAAATATCGTACATATAATAGTTTATGAAATCGTCGGTTTTGACATTTCTGACATTCGACCAAAACAGAAGAAAATGGTAAAAATTCACGGGTTACAGTTCATGAAATCATCGGTTTTGAATTCAGCAAAGATTTCTGGCTCCAGGTTGAAACAAATAAAAACTGTCAAAATGTGTTAGAACCTATGGGCTATAGCTCACGAAATCGCGTAATATGCACTCAGCTTAATTGTTTCCATCGGGCCAAAAAGGGGTGTAAATGGACAAATTTTGTGGGTTATAGCTCACGACATTGTGAAATTTTACTCCGTCGAGTCATTTGTCGTCAGATAAAACCATCAAAGTTGGGGAAAATCATTGCCTATAGCTCAGGAACTCGTGAAATTTAAACAATGAGTTATAACCCATGAAATTGCTCCCTGGTCGAAACGGACAAAAGCGATCAGAAAACCATGGGTTATAACCCATGAAATCACGATATTTGAACTCCACCTAATTATTTGTTGTCGGGATCAAATGCACGAGATGGGTCAATCATCACATGTTAAAGCTCATGAAATCATTGGTTTTGAATTCGGGAAAGATATTTTGACACGGGGTGTCGAACAGACAAAAATGGTCAGAAATCATATGGACAACATCTCATGAAATCGTCGGTTTTGACATTTCTAACACCTAGCTGAAACAGAAGAAAATAACCAAAATTTTTTGTTACATCTCATAAATCATCGGTATTGAAAATGGCCAAAATTCACGGATCAAAACTGACAAAATGTGTCATAAACCATAGGTTGTAGCTCACGAAATCGAGAAATATGCACTCCGCCTAATTGTTTGCACCAGGCCGAAAGGGGTGGAAATGGAAAGTTTTCATGGGTTATAGCTCACGAAATCGTGAAATTCCATCGAGTCATTTCCCATTGGATGAAGACATCGAAGTTGGGGGGAAATCGTTTCCTATAGCTCACGAAGTCGAGAAATTCGAACAATGCGTCATAACACATGAAATCACGCGTGCGTTGAAACAGACCTAAGCGGTCGGAAAACCATGGGTTATAACGCTTGAAATCAAGATATTTGAACTCTGCCTAATTATTTGTTGTTGGACCCAAACGTACGTGATGGGTCAATAATCATGTGTTATAGCTCATGAAATCATCCGTTTTGAATTCGACAAAGATATTTTTACACGGGGCATCAAACAGACCAAAATGGTCAGAAATCATACGGACAGCAACTCATTAAATCGTTGGTTTTGACATATAAGACACCCGAACAAAATAGAAGAAAATGGTCAAAATTTATGGGTTACAGCTCATGAAATCGACGGTTTGGGATTAGGCAAAGATTTCTAGCACCAGGTCAAAACAAACCGAAACTGACAAAATGTATCAGAAACCTTGGGTTATAGCTCTCAAAATTACAAAATATGAACTCCGCCAAATTGTTTCCATCGGGCCGAAAAGGGCTCGTGAAATCATCGGTTTTGAATTCTGCAAAGATATTTTGATACGGGGTGTCGAACAAACCAAAATGGTGAGAAATCATACGTACAACAGCTCATGAAATCGCCGGTTTTAACATTTCTAACACCCGACCAAAACATAATAAAATGGTCAAAATTCGTGGGTTACGGCTCTCAAAATCATCAGTATTGGATTTAGAAAAGATTTCTAGAGCCGAGTTGAAACTGGACGAAACTGACGAAATGTGTCAGAAACCATGGGTTATAGCTCATGAAATCGTGAAATATGCACTCCACCTAATTGTTTGCACCAGGACGAAAAGGGGTGGAAAGGGACAAATTTCGTGGGTTATAGCTCATGATATCATGAAACTTCGTTGATTCAATTGCCGTTGGAAGAAACCGTCAAAGTTGGGGAAAAATCGTTGCCTATAGCTTATGAACTCGTGAAATTTGACTGGGTTGAAACGGACCGAAGCGGTCAGAAAACATGGGTTATAACCCATAAAATCACGATATTTAAACTCCACCTAATTATTTGTTGTTGGGCCCAAACACACGAGATGGATCAATAATCACGTGTTATAGCTCATGAAATCATCGGTTTAGATTTCGGCAAAGATATTTTTACACGGAGCATCGAACAGACCAAAATTGTCAGAAATCATATGGACAAAACCTCATGAAATCATCTGTTTTTACATTTCGGACAACCGACTGAAAACAAAAGAAAATGGTCAAAATTCATGGGTTACAACTCATGAAATCGTCAGTTTTAGATTCGGCAAAGATTTCTGCCGCCGGGTCAAAACAAACCGAAACTGACAAAATGTGTCAGAAATAATGGGTCATAGCTCACAATATTGTGACATATGCACTTCGCCTAATTGTTTCCATCGGGTCAAAAAGGGGTGTAGATGGACAAATTTTGTGGGTTATAGCACACGAAATCGTGAAATTTTACTCCACCGAGTCATTTGCTATCGGACGAAACCGTCAAAGTTGGGGAAAATTTGTTGCCTATAGCTCGCAAACTTGTCAAATTCAAACAATGGGTTATAACCCATGAAATCACACCCGGGTTGAAACAGACCGAAACAGTCGGAAAACCATGGGTTATAACCCACGAAATCACGATAGTTGAACTCCACCTAATTATTTTCTGCCATCCCCAAACGCAAGAGATGGGTCAATAATCACGTGTTATAGCTTGTGAAATCATCGGTTTTGAATTCGGCAAAGCTATTTTTACAAGAGGCGTCGAACAGACCAAAATGGTCAGAAATCGTACGGACAATATCTCATAAAATCGCGGGTTTCGACATTTCGGACACCCAACTAAAAAAAATAAAATGGACAAAATTAACGGGTTACAACTCATAAAATCGTAGATATTGGATTCGGCAAAGATCATTGGCGCCAAGTTGAAACGGACCGAAATTGACGCCAGGGTAATAATACACGCCAGGGTTACAACTCATGAAATTCGAACAATGGGTTATAATACATGAAATCACGCCAGGGTTGAAACGGACCGAAACGGATGGAAAACCATGGGTTATAATCCATGAGATTGTGATATTTGAACTCCGCCTAATTATTTGTTGTCAGGCCCAAACACATGAGATGGATGAATAATCACTATGTTATAGCTTATGAAATCATCAGTTTTGAATTCGGCAAAGATATTTTTTAACGGGGCGTTGAACTGACCAAAATGGTCAGAATCGTACGGATAATAGCTTATGAAATCGTCGATTTTGACATTTCCAACACCTGACCGAAACAGAAGAAAATGGCCAAAATTCACAGGTTACAGCTCATGAAATCGTCGGTTTTGAATTCAACAAAGATTTTTTGCACCGGGTTGAAACAAATCGAAACTAACAAAATATGTCAGAAACCATGGGTTATAGCTCATGAAATCGTGAAATATGCATTCCGCCTAATTGTTTCCATTTGGTCAAAAAGGGTGTAAATGGACAAATTTCGTGGGTTATTGCTCACGAAATTGTGAAATTTTACTCCACTGAGTCATTTTCCATCGGATGAAACCATCCAAGTTTGGGAAAAATCATTGCGTATAGCTCAGGAACTCGTGAAATTTAAACAATGGGTTATATAACCCATGAAATTACTCCCTAGTCGAAACGAACAAAAGCAATCAGAAAACCATGGGTTATAACCCATGAAATCGTGATATTTAAACTTCGCTTAATAATTTGGTATCGGGACCAAGTACATGAGATGGGCTAATAATCACATGTTATAGCTCATGAAATCAACGGTTTTGCTTTCGGCAAAGATATTTTGACACAGGGTGTCGAACAGACCAAAATGGTCAGAAATTGTATGGACAATAGCTTTTGATATTGTCTATTTTGACATTTCTGACACTCGGCCGAAACAGAAGAAATTTTTCAAAATTCACGGGTTAAAGCTCATGAAATCATCGGTATTGAATTCGGCAAAGATTTCTGGTGCCGAGTCAAAACAGACCGAAACTGACGAAATGTGTCAAAAACCATGGGTTATAGCTCACGAAATCGCGAAATATGCATTCCGCCTAATTGTTTGCACCTAGCCGAAAAGGGGTGGAAATGGACAAATTTCGTGGATTATAACTCATGAAATCGTGAAACTCCGCTGAGTCATTTGCCGTTAGACAAAGCCATCGAAGTTGGGGAAAAATCGTTGCATATAGCTCACGAACTCGTGAAATTCGAACAATGGGTTATAACACATGAAATCACGCGTGGGTTATAACTCACGAAATCGCGAAATATGCACTCCGCCTAATTGTTTGCACCTAGCCGAAAAGGGGTGGAAATGGACAAATTTCGTGGATTATAACTCACGAAATCGTGAAACTCCACTGAGTCATTTGCCGTTAGACAAAGCCATCGAAGTTGGGGAAAAATCGTTGCCTATAGCTCACGAACTCGTGAAATTCGAACAATGGGTTATAACACATGAAATCACGTGTGGGTTGAAACGAACCAAAGCGGTCGGAAAACCTTGGGTTATAATCCAAGAAATCGCGATATTTGAACTCCGCCTAATTATTTGTTGTTGGGCCCAAACACACGATATGGGTCAATAATCACGTGTTATAGCTCATGAAATCATCAGTTTTGAATTCGGCAAAGATATTTTTACACGTGGTGTTGAAAAGACCAAAATAGTCAGAAATTGTATGGACAACAACTCATGAAATCGTCTGTTTCGACATTTCTGCCACCCTGCCGAAACAGAAGAAAATGTTCAAATTTTGTGGGTTACAGCTCACTAAATCGTCGGTTTTGGATTCAGCAAAGATTTCTGGCGTCGGGTCAAAACAAACCGAAACTGACAAAATGTGTCAGAAACCATGGGTTATAGCTCACAAAATTGCAAAATATGCAGTCCGCCTAATTGTTTCCATCGGGCCGAAAAGGGTTATAAATGGATGAATTTTGTGGGTTATAGCTCACAAAATCATGAAAATTTACTCCGCCGAGTCATTTGCCGTCGGACGAAACCGTCGAAGTTGGGGAAAATTATTGCCTATAGCTCACGAACTTGTGAAATTCGAACAATGGGTTATAACCCATGAAATCTCGTCCGGGTTGAAACAGACCCAAACGGTCGGAAAACCATGGGTTATAACCCATGAAATCATGATATTTGAACGCCACCTAATTATTTTTTACCAGCCCCAAATACACGAGATGGGTCAATAATCACGTGTTATAGCTAGTGAAATCATCAGTTTTGAATTTGACAAAGCTGTTTTTACAGGGAGCGTCGAACAGACCAAAATGGTCAGAAATCGTACGTCTCACGAAAATGGTTAAAATCGACGATTTTGACATTTCGGACACCCGACTGAAACAGAAATAAATGGTTAAAATTCACGGGTTATAACTCATAAAATCATCAGTATTAAATACGGCAAAGATTTTTAGCATCGGGTTAAAACAAATCAAAACTGACAAAATGTGTCAGAAACCATGGGTTATAGCTCACAAAATTGCGAAATATGCACTCCGCCTAATTATTTCCATCAGGCCGAAAAGGGGTGTAAATGGACAAATTTCGTGGGTTACAGCTCACGAAATTGTAAAATTTTAATCTGCTGAGTCATTTACCGTCGGATGAAACCATCAAAGTTGGGCAAAAATCATTGCCTATAGCTCAAGAACTCGTGAAATTTGAACAATGGGTTATAACCCATGAAATTGCTCCCTGGTCGAAATGGACAGAAGCGATTAGAAAACCATGGGTAATAACCCGTTAAATTGCGATATTTGAACTCCGTCTAATTATTTGCTGTCAGGACCAATAGCACGAGATGGGTCAATAATCACGTGTTATAGCTCGTGAAATGATTGGTTTTCAATTCGATAAAGATATTTTGACACGATTTTGACATTTCTGAAATCATCTAAAACCATACGGACAACAGCTCATGAAATCGTTGGTTTTGACATTTCTGACACCTGGCCAAAATAGAAGAAAATGGTTAAAATTCACGGGTTACAGCTCATGAAATCATCGGTATTGAATTCGGTAAAGATTTCTAGCACCGAGTCGATATGGACCAAAACTGACGAAATGTGTCAGAAACCTTGGGTTATAGCTCACGAAATGGCAAAATATGTACTCCACCTAATTGTTTGCACCTGGCCGAAAAAGGGTGGAAATGGACAATTTCGTGGGTTATAACTCATGAAATGGTGAAACTCTGCCAACTCATTTGCTGTTGGACGAAATCGTCAAAGTTGGGGAAAAATTATTGCCTACAGCTTACGAACTCGTGAAATTCGAACAATCGGTTATAACACATGAAATCATGCCTGGGTTGAAACGGACCGAAGCTGTCGGAAAACCATGGGTTATAACCCATGAAATCGTGATATTTAAACTCCGCCTAATTATTAGTTGTTGGCCCCAAGCGCACGAGATGGGTCAATAATCACGTGTTATAGCTCATGAAATAATTGATTTTGAATTTGGCAAAGATATTTTTAAACGTGGTGTTGAACAGAACAAAATCGTCAGAAATCATATGGACAACAACTCATGAAATCGTATGTTTTGACATTTCCGACACCAAGCCAAAATAGAAGAAAATGGTCAAAATTCATGGGTTACAGCTTATGTAATCGTTGGTATTAGATTCAAAAAAGATTTCTAGTACCGGGTCAAAACAAAAAGAAATTGACAAAATGTGTCAGAAACCATAGGTTATAGCTCACGAAATTACAAAATTTGCACTCCGCCTAATTGTTTCAATCGGGCCGAAAAGAGGTATAAATGGACAAATTTCGTGGGTTATAGCTGACGAAATCATGAAATTTTACTCCACCGAGACATTTGCCGTCGGATGAAATCGTCGAAGTTCGGGAAAAATCGTTACCTATAGCTCATGAACTCGTGAAATTCGAACAATGGGTTATACTATATGAAATCACGCCATGGTTGAAACGGACCAAAGCAGTCGGAAAACCGTGGGTTATAACCCAAGAAATCGCGATATTTTAACTCCGCCTAATTACTTGTTGTACGGCCCAAACGCACAAGATAGGTCAATAATCACATGTTATAGCTCACGAAATCATCAGTTTTGAATTCTGCAAAGATATTTTTAAACAGGGCATCAAACAGACCAAAATGGTCAGAAATCATATGGAAAATAGCTTATGAAATTTTCGGTTTTGACATTTCCGACACCCGGTCGAAACAGAAGAAAATAGTCAAAATTCACGGGTTATAGTTCATGAAATCGTCAGTTTTTAATTCAGCAAAGATTTTTGGCGCTGGGTTGAAACAAATCAAAACTGACAAAATGTGACAGAAACCATGGGTTATAGCTCACGAAATCGCGTAATATGCACTCCGCCTAATTATTTCCATCAGGCCAAAAGGGGTGTAAATGGACAAATTTTGTGGGTTATACCTCACGAAATTGTGAAATTTTACTCCGCCGAGTCATTTGCCATCGGATGAAACTGTCGAAGTTGGGTAAAATCTTTGCCTATAGCTCAGGAACTCATGAAATTTTAACAATGGGTTATAACCCGTGAAATTGCTCCCTGGACAAACGGACAAAAGGGAACAAAAAACCATGGGTTATAACCCATGAAATCGTGATATTTGAACTCCACCAAATTATTTGTTGTCGGGACCAAATTCACGAGATGGGTCAATAATCACATGTTAGCTCGTGAAATCATCAGTTTTGAATTCGGCAATGATATTTTGACATGGGGTGTCGAACAGACCAAAATGGTCAGAAATCGTAGGGACAACATCTCATGAAATCGTCGATTTTGAATGGGGTGTCGAACAGACCAAAATGGTCAGAAATCGTAGGGACAACATCTCATGAAATCGTCGATTTTGAATTTTAGACACTCGACCGAAACAAAAAAAGAAATCGTAGGGACAACATCTCATGAAATCGTCGATTTTGAATTTTAGACACTCGACCGAAACAAAAAATGGTCAAAATTCATGGGTTACAGCTCATGAAATCGTCGGTATTAATGTCGGCAAAGATTTCTTGCGCCGAGTCAAAACTGACGAAATGTGTCATAAACCATAGGTTATAGCTCACGAAATCGCAAAATATGCACTCCGCCTAATTGTTTGCACCAGGCCGAAATGTGGTGGATATGGACAAATTTCGTGGGTTATAGCTCATGAAATTGTGACACTCTACCGAGTCATTTCCTATTGGACGAAACCATCGAAGTTGAGGAAAAATTATTGCCTATAGCTGACAAACTCGAGAAATTTGAACAATGGGTTATAACACATAAAATCACGCCTGGGTTGAAATGGACCGAAGCGATCAGAAAACCAAGGGTTATAACCCATGAAATCGTGATATTTAAACTCCGCCTAATTACTTGTTATTTGACCCAAATGCATGAGATGGGTCAATAATCACGTGTTATAGCTCATAAAATTATCAGTTTTGAATTCAGCAAAGATATTTTTACACGGGGCGTCGGATAGACCAAAATAGTCAGAAATCATACGGACAATAGCTCATGAAATCGTCAGTTTTGACATTTTAGACACCAGAGTAAAATAGAAGAAAATGGTAAAAAATCATGGATTACAACTCATGAAGACGTCGGTTTTAGATTCGACAAAGATTTTTGGTACCAGGTCAAAACAAACCGAAACTGAAAAATGTGTTAGAAACCATGGGTTATAGCTCACATAATTGCGAAATATGCACTCCACTTAATTGTTTCCATTGGGCTCACGAAATCATGAAATTTTACTCCGTCGAGTCATTTGCCATCGGACAAAACCATAGAAGTTGGGGAAAAATCGTTGCCTATAGCTCACGAACTTGTGAATTCAAACAATAGGTTATAACATATGAAATCACGCCTGGGTTGAAACGGACCAAAGCGGTTAGAAAACCATGGTTTATAACCCACAAAATCGCGATATTTCAACTCCGCCTAATTATTTGCTGTTGGGCTCAAACGCACGAGATGGGTCAATAATGATGTGTTAAAGCTCATGAAATCATTGGTTTTGAGTTCGACAAAGCTATTTTTTACACGGGGTGTCGAACTGACCAAAATGGTCAGAAATCATAAAGACAACAGCTCATGAAATCGTCGGTTTCGACATTTAAGATACTCGGACGAAACAGAAGAAAATTGTTAAAATTCATAGGTTACAGCTCATGAAATCGTCTGTTTTTAATTCAGCAAAGTTTTTTGGCACCGGGTTGAAACAAATTAAAATTGACAAAATGTGTCAGAAACCATGGGTTATATAGCTCACGTAATCACAAAATATGCACTCCGCCTAATTGTTTACATCGGACCAAAAAGGTGTATAAATGGATAAATTTCGTGGGTTATAGCTCACAAAATTGTGAAAATTTACTTCGTCGAGTCATTTGCCATTGAATGAAACCGTCGAAGTTGGGGAAAAAAATCCTCATGAACTAATGAAATTTGAACAATGGGTTATAACCTACGAAATTGCTCCCTGTTCGAAACAAACAGAAGCGATCAGAAAACCATGGATTATAACCCATGAAATCGTGATATTTGAACTCCACCTAAGTATTTGCTGTCGGGACCAAATGCACGAGATGGGTCAATAATCACATGTTATAGCTCATGAAATCATCGGTTTTGAATTCAGTAAAGATATTTTTACACGAGGCATCGAACAAACCAAAATGGTCAGAAATCGTATGGACAACAACTAATGAAATCGTCTGTTTTGACATTTCCAACACCCGGCCGAACAGAATGAAATGGTCAAAATTTATGGGTTACAACTCATGGAATCGTCGGTTTTAGATTCGGTAAAGATTACTGGTGCCGGGTAAAAACAAACCGGAACTGACAAAATGTCTAAGAAACCATGGGTTATAGCTTACAAAATTGTGAAATATGCACTTTGTATAATTGTTTCCATCGGGCCGAAAAGAGATGTAAATGTACAAATTTTGTGGGTTATAGCTCATGAAATCGTGAAATTTTATTCCACCGAGTCATTTACAGTCGGACGAAACCATCAAAGTTGGGGAACAATCGTTACCCATATAGCTCACGAACTCGTGAAATTTGTACAATGGGTTATAACCCATGAAATTGCTCCCTGGTTGAAACGGACAGAAGTGATTAGAAAACGATGGGTTATAACCCATAAAATCGTGACATTTGAACTCCGCCTAATTATTTCCTGTCAGGACCAAATGCACGAGATGGGTCTATAATCATGTGTTTTAGCTAGAAAAATCATCGGTTTTGAATTCGCAAAGATAATTTTTACACGAGGTGTCGAACAGACCAAAATTGTCAGAAATCGTACGAACAACAGCTCATGAAATCGTCAGTTTTGACATTTTTGACACCCGACTGAAACAGAAGAAAATGGTCAAAATTAAAGGGTTACAACTCATGAAATCTTCGGTTTTGAATTCCGCAAAAATTTCTAGCACCCGGTTGAAACAAATCGAAACTAACAAACTGTGTCAGAAACCATGGGTTATTGCTTGGGAAATGGGGAAATATGCACTCCGCCTAATTGTTTGCATCAGGACAAAGAGGGGTGTAAATGGACAAATTTTGTGGGTTATAGCTCACAAAATTGTGAAATTTTACTCCACCAAGTCATTTGCCGTCGGATGAAACCATAAAAGTTGGGGAAAATTGGTTCCTACAGCTCATGAACTTATGAAATTTGAACAATTGGTTATAATCCACGAAATTGCTCCCTGGTCGTAACAGACAAGCGAAACCATTGGTTATAACCCATGAAATCGTGATATTTGAACTCCGCCTAATTATTTGTTGTCGGGACCAAATGCACGAGATGGGTCAATAATCACGTGTCACAGCTCATGAAATCATCGATTCTGAATTCGGCAAAGATATTTTGATATGGGGTGTCGAACAGACCAAAATGGTGAGAAATTATACGGACAATAACTCATGAAATCGCATGTTTTGACATTTCTGACACCCGGCCAAAACATAAGAAAATGATCAAAATTCATGGGTTACAGCTCACAAAGTCATCAGTATTGTATTCAGCAAACATTTCTAGAGACGAGTTGAAACGGGCCGAAACTTATGAAATATGTCAGAAACCATGGGGTTATAGCTCAAGAAATCGCGAAATATGCACTCAACCTAATTGTTTGCACCAAGACGAAAAGCGGTGGAATTGGACAAATTTCGTAGGTTCTAGCTCACGATGTCATGAAACTCCGCCGATTCATTTGCCGTTGGAAGAAACCGTCGAAGTTGGGGAAAAATCATTGCCTATAGCTCACGAACTCGTGAAATTCAAACAATGGGTTATAACACATGAAATCATAATTGGGTTGAAACAGTTAGAAGCGGTCGGAAAACCATGGGTTATAACCCATGAAATCGCGATATTTGAACTCCACCTAATTATTTGTTGTTAGGCCCAATTGCACAACATGGGTTAATAATCACCTGTTATAGCTTGTGAAATCATCGGTTTTAAATTCGGCAAAGATATCTTTTACACGGGGTATCGAACAGACCAAAATGGTCAGAAATCGTATGGACAATAACTCATGAAATCGTCTGTTTAAACACTTTCGACACCCGACTAAAATAGAAGAAAATGGTCAAAATTCATGGGTTACAGCTTATGAAATCGTCGGTTTTAGATTTGGCAAAGATTTCTGGCACCGGGTCAAAACAAACCGAAACTGACAAAATGTGTCAGAAACCGTGGATTATTGCTTAGAAAATTGTGAAATATGCACTACGCCTAATTGTTTCCATCGGGCCGAAAAGAGGTATAAATAGACAAATTTCTTAGGTTATAGCTTACGAAATCGTGAAATTTTACTCCGCTGAGTCATTTGCCGTCGGACGAAAACGTCGAAGTTGGTGAAAATTCGTTGCCTATAGCTCACGAACGTGTGAAATTCGAACAATGGGTTATAATACATGAAATCACGCCAGGGTTGAAAAGGACCAAAGCGGTCGGAAAACTATGGGTTATAACCCATGAAATCGTAATATTTGAACTCCGCCTAATTATTTGTTGTAGGGCCCAAACGCATGAGATAGGTCAATAATTACGTGTTATAGTTCATGAAATCAACGGTTTTAAATTCTGCAAAGATATTTTTAAACAGTGGATCGAACAGACCAAAATGGCCAAAAATCATACAAATAATAGTTTATGAAATCATCGGTTTTGACATTTCTAACACTCGGCCAAAACAGAAGAAAATGGTCAAAATTCACGGGTTACAGTTCATGAAATTATCATTTTTGAATTCAGCAAAGATTTTTGGCTCCAGGTTGAAACAAATCGAAACTGACAAAATGTGTTAGAAACCATGGGCTATAGCTCATGAAATCGTGCTATATGCACTCCACCTAATTGTTTCCATCGGACCAAAAAGGGGGGTAAATGGACAAATTTTGTGGGTTATAGCTCATGAAATTGTGAAATTTTACTCCACCGAGTCATTTGTCGTCGGATAAGGGACAGGTTCGAGCGATCCAGGAGATCTAGCAGAGACAGATGGTACCATTCACTACAGATGATGTAGAGCAGCAGACCGGTAGAGTGTATATAGTTGTTCCTCGCGATCATGGCGTGAACGGAGCTGTGGTGGAATGTACATTCTGTGTGAATTCCTTTCCAGAACGTATTCTTTTTTATTCTGGCGCTTCACATTCTTTTATCTCCTATGATTTTATGGTTAGGCTTCAGCTTGTAGCTTAGCCATTAGATTTTCCCTTATCTGTATCTACACCGCTGGGAGAGATAGGTTAGGCTTCAGCTTGTAGCTTAGCCATTAGATTTTCCCTTATCTGTATCTACACCGCTGGGAGAGATATCTCTGTTAGAAAGTGTTTGTAGCGCTGGGAGAGATATCTCTGTTAGAAAGTGTTTGTAGGAGATGCATCGTCAGCTTGGATGATTCTGAGTGCGCGATTGATTTGATCGTGATGCATATTTTTGAATTCGATGTGATTCTTGGTATGGATTGGCTATCTTCCTACCATGTGAGTATCGACTGTTTTGCAAAAATAGTCAGTTTGCGAGCATATAATGGATCAGAGTTAGTGATAGAAACCTCCAGAGGCATGCAACCAGTTTGCAGAGTCATTTCTAGCATGCGTAGAGGAGGAAATATCGCGAGATTGGGGCGTATATTTGAGTGAGATACGAGTAGTCTCAGAGTACGAGGATGTCTTCCAGCACATACCAGGATTACCTCCAGTGAGAGAGGTCGAGTTTTGCATATAGTTGTAGCCAGGCACCGCACCGATTTCCCGAGCTCCTTATCGTATGGAGCCTGCTGCGATGAGGGAGCTACAGATCCACATAGATGAGTTGTTGTCTCAGGGATTCATTCGATGGAGCCATTCTTCATGGGGAGCACCGGTCCTCTTTGTGAAGAAGAAAGACGGGAGTATGCGATTATGTATAGATTATTGCGAGTTGAACAAGGTCACTATCCGTAACAGGTACCCATTACCAAGGATCGATGACTTGTTCGACCAGTTGCAGGGAGTGTAGTGTTTCTCGAAGATAGATCTTTGTTCTGGTTATCATCAGTTGTGAGTTCGGGAGATGGATATTCCCAAGATAGCTTTTTTGACTCGATATGGGTCTTTCGAGTTTCTTGTCATGCTATTTGGGCTGACCAATGCACCCGTAGTATTCATGGATTTGATGAATCGGGTTTTTTGCCCTTATTTGGACCAATTCGTGATAGGTTTCATCGATGATATTCTTATCTATTCAAGGTCGGAGGCCGAGCACGAGCAGCATTTAAGGTTAGCATTGCAAGTATTGAGAGAGCACCAGTTGTATGCTAAATTTAGCAAGTGTTAATTCTGGTTATCAGATGTTAGATTTTTAGGCCATGTCATCAGCCGGGAGGGCATTGCAGTAGATACAGCTAAGGTAGAAGTCGTACTTGATTGGGAACCACCAAAGATAGTTATCGAGATTCGTAGCTTCTTAGGCCTGGCAGGCTATTACAGAAAATTCATTCAGGACTTCTCGAGGATTGCCACACCACTTACACACCTTACTAAGAAGGGTGTACAGTTTGTTTGGAGCATAGAGTGCCAGAAGGCATTTGAGACTTTGAAGACTAAGTTGACTTCAGCACCAGTTTTGGATATTCCTAGCAGTGATAAGACTTTTGTTGTCTACACTAATGCATCCTTATTGGGTCTTAGAGGTGTATTGATGTAGATCCAGAGAGTTGTAGCTTATGTTTCGAGGCAGTTGAGGACTCATGAGTGGAACTACCCCACGCATGACTTGGAGCTAGCAGCAGTGGTATTTGTACTGAAGGCGTGGAGACATTACTTGTACGGAGTACAGTTTAAGCTATTCACGGATCACCAAAATTTAAAATACCTATTTTCACAGAAAGAACTTAATCAGAGGCAGCATCGATGGATAGAATTTATTAAGGATTATGAATTTGCTATTCAGTACCATCCAGGAAAGGCGAATGCGGTAGCAGATGCATTAAGCAGGAAGCATCGTCGTGAACTAGCAGCTTTGAGGTATTCACTATATCGAGATCTTAATACCCTCAACCATTTTGATTTCAGGCCAGAGATTGGTGGGAGCCGTGGGTTCTTAGGAGTTTTATCTGTACAGCCATCTTAGAGAGATAGAGTGGTCGAAGCTCAGATAGAGGATTCTTGGATTCAAACCCGTAAGGGGGAGATTTCTAAAGAGTCCAATGATGATTGGACTATAGGGATAGATGGAGGCCTTCGGATGAAGGACAGAATTATTATGCCAAACAATCCACAGCTAAAGAGGGAACTTTTTGACAAGGCTCATCGCAGAAGATATATAGTGCACCCAGGCACGACGAAAATGTACAAGGATCTGAAGAGGCATTTCTGTTGGAGCGGTATGCGTAGAGAGATTTTAGAGTATGTGGCTAAGTATTTTACATGTCAACAGATCAAGGCAGAACATCAGAGAACTGCAGGAACCCTACAGCCTTTACCCATTCCCGAGTGGAAGTGGGCAGATATTTCCATGGATTTCATTGTGGGGTTGCCTAAATCAAAAAAATAAATGATTCTATTTGGGTTATAGTGGATAGATTGACTAAGTCCGCACATTTCTTACCTGTGAGGATGACTTATACGGCAGATATGTATGCGAGGATCTTCATTCGGGAGATTGTTAGATTGCATGGAGTTCCGGAGACGATTGTATCAGATCGGGGCTCAATCTTCACATCTTATTTTTGGAAAAGTTTCCAGGATGCTTTTGGCAGTCAGTTATCATTTAGTAGCATTTTTCACCCCTAGATAGATGGTCAGACCAAGAGGGTGAATCAGATCTTAGAGGACATGCTGAGAGCGTGCATTATGGATTTTCAGGATAGCTGGGAGGATCACATCCCACTAATTGAATTTGCATATAATAATAGTTATCAAGCTACCATCGGGATGGCATCGTATGAAGCTTTGTACGGGAGACCTTGCAGATTACCCATATAAGGGCAGAACCCGAGGATAGTTTATTGATTGGTCCGGAGCTAGTTAGATAGACCACAGAGAAGGTGGCATTGATTCGAGAGCACATTCTTACAGAGCAGAGTCGGCAGAAGAGCTATGCAGATCAGTGGAGACGACCTTTAGAGTTTCAGGTCGGAGACTTAGTTATGTTGAAGGTATCACCGATGAAGGATGTTTAGCGTTTCGGTAGACGAGGAAAGCTTGCCCCGAGATATGTTGGTCCTTTCAGGATCATCGAGCGCATTGGAGCTGTTTCTTACAGGTTAGACCTGCCAGCATCGATGTCGAGTGTACACGATGTTTTTCATATTTCGATGCTTAAGAAGCATTTGCGAGATGATGAGTAGCAGAGAGTGATTGATTCACCAGAGATTGAGATTCAAGATGACTTGACTACCATAGAGATTCCGGTATGCATACTTGATAGAGAGAATAAAAAGCTTAGGAATAAAGTTATTCCATTAGTGAAAGTTTAGTGGAACTGGCAAGGAGCCGAAGAGATTTCTTGGGAGGGCGAGAAAGATGTTCGTCGCGACTACCCGCACCTGTTTGGACAGGTATGATGTTGATGCTTTGATAGTTGTCATTACCTATGTTGTTTAGTCACATTTATATTTATCTTTAATACTAGAATGGGGATATTATCACCTGACCCTTAATCATTTGAAACATATGGTAGATACATGAGGGTTTCCTTGTTTGGATTATTTCGCTCGACGTACCAATTTTGTTTAGTTAGGGATTTAGTTGAGAATGTTTGCATTCTAAGTTGTTAACCTTAAATATCATTGTGCTAATTCTATGAGATATGTGCAGAAGGTTTTCCTTATATGAAATACACCTTCTTAATGTGTTTTCCTAGTTAGTAAGCTTTGTGATATGACTGCGGAATTTTGTGGACGAAATCCTCTTAAGGGGGGTGAATGTAAAACCCCGATAATTTTTGAATGGTATATTAATATGAGATTAATTATGATATATGGATATTTAGTATTATAAATATCATTAAATTGTATATAAGTATAATACCATGTGTTCTGAGTATGAACGAGTTCATACATGAGAGAGAAAAGAATCGAAACATGCACAATGGCCAAACTTATGAAAAACTAGAAAATCCCAGTCCGGTCGACCGCAGCCCCGTCGACCGCCGAAACGAGAGAGTTAATTGGTTTTGTATTTCTAAACCCTATTTGTCTTTCCCTGATATATCATATATATATATATATATAATATATATATATATATATATTATATGATAATATAATATATATATATATATATATATATATATTATATATATAATAATTATATATATAATATATATATATGGAGTTTTGTCACGTTTTTTCAAGTTTCCTAGGAACCCTAAACAGCAGCACAAAACCACCCAAACCTAGTTTGATTTCTAGAGAAGATTTGGGCCTTTCGAGCGGTCGATTTTTCTCGTGTTGGCTTTTGGAGCAAGAGATCTCTTTCAACCATTGCTTCTAAAACGTTTTTTTTTTTTTTGACAACCTCAGCGAGTATCATCTGCTGCAATCCCCTCCCAGTTTTTAAAGAGATTTAAACATGTTTTGTAGAGCCTAAACGACTAGATTATGAATAAAAGACAACTAGTTTGTATTATATGTATAAAGATTAGGTATTTTCATGCTAAAAAGGTTGAGAATGAATTTTACAAATGTATTTAAGATCTGAAGATGATTTTAAAACGTGGTTAATCTAAAGAAAGAAGTTTGATTCATCGTTTTGAGCTTTTATGCATGTTTTAGGGTTTTGAATATAAATATAATGCATAAAATCATGGTTATATATGTTGATTTTGTTTCCAGATATTTCTATCTGCTGTAACATGTTTGTATGCAAGATTTATGAAGTTTTTACCATATTTAAATCACAAAAACACGACATGAACACGACACATATTAAAAATCTGAGAAGCTGGAAATCTGGGTCATGGTCGACCGCCACAGTCGATCGCGTGTGTCCATGGTCGATCGCCACGGTCGACCGCGTGCAAGACATAGACTTAGGTAGTCTCTGGAGCCCGTCGCGGTCAACCGCCACGGTCGACCGTCAGTCTGATGATGGTCGTGCATGTTTCATTTGGATTTTTATTTGGTTTTTGAGCGATTCTCTCGACTTTGTGCTGATAGACTATAATGTTAAGAGTTGTTGAACACCTGGGATAATGGTGAACTTCATATGTGGACACGCACACCGAGATTTGTGCATGTATGCTTAGATTATGTTAGATTGACACACTTTTGACACAAGTTAAACTAATAAACACATATGAATAGTGTTGTTATATATGTACCCGGAAATAGGGAGATGAAACCTATGTGTCGCAGAACGATTGAGTAAGAGTATTATAATAGTATCGTTCATACATGTATCTGGAATAGGGAGATGATAAACCCTATTGCCGCAGAGCGATTAAGTAAGAACACTACAAGAGTATCTCTATAGCACAAGATGATGCACACATAGGTATTTGATCAGTTGTAAGTTTTACTTTCATGATAGATTAGCCGCGAGTGGGGTATTTCTTTTGAGATTTTTGCACACCCGTTATGGACGGCAGTTATATTCGTTTTGGTTTGGTTGACATCCTCTTATATTAGAGCAGGCTACTCGGATGTAATTCAAGATGATGTATTTATTCTTTATGTTAGAGATTTGAGTATGTTTCCTTGACTATTTGTTTTTCATAGAGAGCTATATGAATGATTTGATATATGTAAGTACTGACTCTATTTTCTTATATACTCCTACACCTTCCCCTAGGGAGAGGTAGTGATGATCTCGCTAGCGCTTTGACGCTCGTTGTTTCCCCTTCTTTCAGGCAGCGAGTCCTACGCACGGAGAGTCGTAGGTTGATGAGACTTCTTAGTTTTCCTTTAACTACTTATTATACTTTATAGTTATTACAGAACTCCACATGTAGTTGATTATTTTCAGATTCTAGATTGGTATTTTAGTTTAGAGTTGAGGGCTTTTGTCAGACTTTGTTTATTTGACTCCTTGTATTCGAGATCCAGTTTATACTCAGAGATATTTCTATTCTATTTCAGTTGGGCTCATATTTGACATTTCTTATGCTTCATCTGTGTATATCCAGTATTGCCTATTCTATTTTTGCCTGTCTGTACCCTCACCTATTTATTGTTTCCACTAGAGAGATAGTAGTTATGATGGTGAAACATGTCGTAGTATTAGTTGTGATGGTGAAACATGTCGTAGCATAGTGGTTGGTGTTTGGTAGGTTTAACAATCCGGGTTTCACCTAGAACTGCAGCCTTGTGTGAACCTTGGAGGGTCAAAAAACCGAAGCGATCGAAAAACCATGGGTTATAACCCATGAAATCGTGATATTTGAACTCCACCTAATTATTTGTTGTCGGACACAAACGAACGAGATAGGTCAATAATCACGTGTTATAGCTCATGAAATTATCAGTTTTTAATTCGGCAAAGTAGTTTTTACACGGGACGTCGAACAGACCAAAATGGTCAGAAATCATATAGACAACAACTAATGAAATCGTCTATTTTGACATTTCTAACACCCAGCTAAAACAGAAGAAAATGATCAAAATTCATGGATTATAGCTCACGAAATTGTCGGTTTTGGATTCGGCTAAGATTTCTGGCGCCGGGTCTGTAAAACCCCGAAAATTTGAATATAGTGTGATAAATAATTATAAATATGTTATATGGTGAAAATAATGTATTTTGATATTTGAGTATGATAGGAATTGATTTGAGATCAATTTAATGTATATTTGTGAATATATGAGTGTAAATAAACAAAACATGCACAAAGGCAAATAGTGACATGCACAAAGGCCAAGAGTGAAAATCTGGGAATTTTGACCAGTTGAGAGTTTCTATATTTTTCATACTGATTCATTAAGAACCTGGAAACATGTAAAATACCAAAGTTATAGGTCTCTTCAAGATCTTTCCAACAAATCTTAGATAACCTTATTCCGAGATCGTATGAGAAAGTTATAGCCATAATACCGAAGAGAATGTTCCTAGTCAGACTGAATTTCCAGTTTCGGGTTTCGGGTTTGCTGCTATATATATACATGTTATATCACGAAAATCACATCTTTTCTTCTGTTTTACAAACCCTAGCAGCCCCCCTCTTCTCTCCCAAACCCTAGATCCGTTCTTGGTGATTTTTGAGGAGTCTCGAAGGGTTTCAGCGGGATTTGGAGCGATTCTATCGAAGGAGGAGCATGCTCACGCGTGTTCAGGAGTTCTACAATACTCCCTCAGGCGAGTAACATCTCGCCCAATCCTCTCCCATGTTTTTAAAAGTTTACAAACATTTTTCATGAGTTTTATTGAGCCTAAGACTTATTTTCAAGTATAAATTAATGCTCTTATTAGGGTGAATGCTAGAAATCATGTGTTTCAGATTTGAAAACCTCACCAACGAGTTTTTGATAAAAACCCAGATCTGGAGTTTTATTTAAAGAATAAAAATATGAGTTTTATTTTGATTTAATGCTTTCTTTCATGTATAGGAGTTAAATATGAGTTTTAACCTACAAGAGAATCGTTTCTCATGATAAATATGTTTTTCTCACTGTATCATACTCTAGAATTGATAGCTATAAAGATGTAGATCAGTGTAATGGAAGGATGGATCGATTTGGCGAATTTAACTTGTGATATATGCAGATTTCAGCCTGTAAGTCGACACACGACTCATCACGAGTCGACTCATTAGGTTGAGTCGACCCATGACTGTCATGAGTCGACTCACGAAGTCCAGTTGTGTTGTCTTTTTACTTCTGCTGAGTCGACTCGTCAACATACGAGTCGACCCATAAGTCATGAGTCGACCCATGACTGTCATGAGTCGACTCACAAAGTCCTTTTCTGTTATCAAATGTGTTCTGTTGAGTCGACTCATATTTGAGCACGAGTCGACTCATCGCAGTACTTTCTTTCTGTTTCATTCGTGCTTCTGTTTAAATCATCTGTTGGGTATAAATAAGTATATATGCATATAGTGATTATGATTTCACCTGTACGTGTGAGATAACACTTCGAACACGAGTTTAAGTCCGTACAGTAGGGTATGTACGGGAATAACACATGCATACTTTTCTTATACGTAGTCCTCGTGTTGGACTATAATCCATTTAAGTCCTCGTGTTGGACTATAATCCATTAAAGTCCTCGTGTTGGACTATAATCCATTACAGTCATGTTTTAGACTTTTGATAAACCTTGAGCATGTTACTTATCCCAGTTGGGTTCACGACATATTGTATTAGGCTGGGGCATGATAGCTACTTAGGTTGTACATGACATCTATTGTAGCTTTGCCATGTTTACTTTTCATCGGTATAGATGGGTATGTATTCTTTTCTTTATTTGTTTCTTGTGACCAACCTCGGGTTTAATATTTAGGGATCTACAATTTGAGATACAAGGTATATACATGAGGGTTTCCTTGTTTGGATTATTTTGCTCGATGTACCTATGCTCGTGTTGTATTTCCCTAAGTACTAAAACCCATTAATGTTTGTGTAAATGATTTATATTATTATGTATTAATTGTATTTTTCATGTACAGCGAGCCCTATCCCTTGGGGTTGGTTGTGATGTTGCTCGCTAGCGCTTTGATCCTCGTTGTCCCTCCCCCTTTCAGGTAACGAGCCAGGAGCCCGGAGAATCGAAGGTTGATGGCGATGTACTTTAGCTTCAGCCGTCTATTTAGTTATATTTCCTTTTGAGCTCCACTGTAGATTTTTATATAGAAATGTGAGAATCTTATTCTAGAAGTTGTAAAGGCTGTGTGCCTTATTTCCTCTTGTCAGACATTATGTATTTGAGACTTATTGAGAACTCCAGTTCATATATTTCAGACATTTACTTGTATTCCAGTATTTTAGAATGTCAAAATATTAATTTGATCTCTATTACTTCATCAGTTAATTCTTGTATAATCTTTTACTTGCTTTGTACTACACCTGTTGTTGATTCCACTAGAGAGATAGTAATTGTGATGGTGAAACATGTTATTGCACGGTGTGGTGCATGGCAGGTTTGACATCTCTGGTTTCACCTCGGACTGCAGCCTTGTGTGAACCCAGGGGCGTCACAGTTGGTATCAAAGCTCTAGTTCCAGTATCCTTAGGATCATCCTGTGTCGAGTCGTGGAGCTAGGATAGAGTTTCTTAGGATTCATGTGTAGAGTTCGCTAAGGATTTCCTTGTATGAGTGAGGACGAACGCTGCGTATATCTCAAAATTTAAAAAAATTTTTTTTTATGACAACTTATATATATATATGTATGTATATTTGCTATCTCATTTACTGTGATAATTATGTTCTCCTTTTGGTATTATAAATATCGAAACGAGGATGTGGTCGAGGTAAAACTCGTACCTGGAGAGCTGGACATGCAGAGCCGAGCCGCAGCAGGTTTCATAGTATTTGATTGACTTTATGGCACTGTTAGCAACAAGATCTTACAACACTCGAGAATCTAGAAGTGTGTCCGTCACCGTCAGCAGTACTACTTTCAGGAGTTCCATCACCGGTTGTACCCGTCGTGAAAGTAAAGAAGCAATACTTATGAAGGCACCACCATCACAATCAGCTGTTGATAGAGCCGCAGAGCAGGAGGTTTAGTTCTGAAAGAATAAGAAAGATATCAGACAATGAGAACAACAGAGTTTCAAGGCGTAGTTAGATGTATGTAAAAATTTCTTGAAACATCAACTTAATACCAAGCAGAAGTTAGATGATTTCAGCATTGAGGACATCGCTGGAGAATCGCAACAACATCCAGATTTTTGACAGGGTAGCGATTATCACCAATTTGGGAGAATTCTAGCAGCGGGAGAATGATTTTAACCTAGCAACAATGACAATATAAGAAAGGAGCACAATATGATTCGAAAGCACCGAAGTAGCGCAGAATTTGGAGTATATGTTACAATCACAACAAGATCGAACAAAGAGCAAAAGAATTGTCGCAGTACACCAGCAGGGAGCCAGCAAGATAGAGGTCACGGACGATAGTCTCAGAGTCGTAATTACAGCCAGCAGTGGGGAAATAGAGGCATTACGTGTTAATCCGAGGATTAAGGGTCAGCAGGCTATATTTGCATTATCCAGGAGATTCTTGAAGGACAAATGGTCCCATATATGTTGCATCGCCAGCAGAGTTTATTCAGCAATACCGCGTGATTAGGGTACGGGTGGAGCTTTCTTCGTGATTTCTTTTTCAGCTCGGATCTAATTTAATTTAGAAAATTCAGTTATCTTCCATACCTCCGTGGGTAGGCTTCAGCTTGTAGCACATTCTTTAGATATTCCGTTATCAGTATCTACTCCTCTAGGGGAGGTGTCCACTCTATCTATAGGAGATATGTCATCAGATTAGATGAGTCAGAGTTTGTTGTCGATTTGATAGCGTTGTATATGTCCGGGTTCGATGTTATCCTTGGTAAGGTTTGGTTATCCTCCTACCAGGCTAGTATTGACTACTTTGTGAAGACAGTCAATTTGCGAGCGTCCGATGGGTCCGAGATTATTGTAGCAACCTCTCAGGGCTACCGTTTTGCGGAGTTGTTTCTGGCGTACATCGAGGAGGCAATGCGACGGGATCTGAGTATTGATTTATTGGAGACTAGAGTTGTCTCAGAGTATCAGGATGTCTTTCAGGACATACCTGAGTTACCTCCTGTGTGAGAGGTCGAGTTTTGTATTGAGTTACAGTCGGGCACAGCCCCGATATCCCACGCACCCTATCGTATGGCACCAGCTGAGCTGAGAGAGTTTCAGACCCATTTGGATGAGTTGTTAGCTTAGGGTTTTATTTGTAGGAGTTATTTCTTCGTGGGGCGCACCGGTCCTCTTCGTGAAGAAGGACGATAATATGAGATTGTGCATTGATTATAGAGAGCCGAACAAGGTCACTATCCGGAATAGGTACTCATTTCCCAGGATTGATGAATTGTTCGACTAGTTGCAGAGAGCGTAGTATTTCTCGAAGTTTGATCTTCATTCTGGTTATCATAGTTGCGGGTCCAGGAGATGGATTTTCCCCAAAGCCATTTTTCCTGATTCGATATGAACCTTTCGAGTTTCTGGTCATGCCATTTGGGTTGACTAATGCTCCTGTGGTATTCATGGATTTGATGAACGGGGTTTTTTCATCCCTTCTTGGACCAATTTGTAATTTTCTTTATTAATGATATTCTCATTAATTCGAGATCGGAGGCAGAACACAAGCAGCATCTACGGTTAGCTTTAAGGACTCTACAGGAGCATCAGTTTTATGCTAAATTCAGCAAGTGCGAGTTTTGGCTTTCAGGAGTCAGATTTTTTAACCACGTCATCAGCAGATAGGACATAGCAGTGGATCCGGCTAAGGTTATAGTAGTTCTTAATTTGGAACCACCGAAGATGATGACAAAGATTCGAAGCTTCTTGGGTTAGTCGGTTATTACAGGAAGTTCATCCTAGACTTCTTGAAGATTTCAGCGCCACTTACATGCCTTACGAAGAAGGGTGTATAGTTTATTTGGAACACGGAGTGCCAGAAGGCCTTTGATACTTTAAAGACTAAGTTGACTACAGCGCCGGTTTTGACTATTCCGAGCAGCGACAGGACATACGTTGTTTACACAGATGCATCATTAGCAGGTTTAGGAGGCATCTTGATGAAGACTCAGAGGATAGAAGCATATATCTCATGACAATTTAGGGTGCACGAGCAGAACTACCCCACTCGTGATTTGGTGTTAGCAGCAGTGATATTTGTACTGAAGTCATGAGACATTACTTGTATGGAGTGCAATTTGAGTTGTTCATCGACCACCAGAGTTTGAAGTATCTCTTCTCCCAGAAGGAACTCAACCAGAGACAACGGCAGTGGATTGAGTTTATTGAGGACTATGAATTCGCGATTCAGTACATCCAGGAACAACTAAGATGTACAAGGACTTAAAGAGACACTTTTGGTGGAGTGATAGGCGTAGGAAGATTCCAGAGTATATAGCTAAGTGTCGTACTTATCAGCAAGTGAAGGTGGAACATCAGAGACCGGTAGGAACACTTCGGTCTTTACCCATTTCGGAACAAAAGTGGCTGGGCATTTTTATGAACTTTATTGTAGGGTTGCCGAAGTCGAAGAAAAAAAAAATTTCTGTTTGGGTGATAATGGATAGACTAATAAAGTCAGCACATTTTATTCCAGTGAGGACTACTTATACCGCCGAGGCATATGCGAGGATATTTGTTGGGGAGATAGTTGACTTCATGAAGTTTCAGACACGATTGTATCGGATCGAGACGGATGGTCAGACGAAAAGAGTAAATCAGATGTTGGAGGACATGTTGCAGGCTTATGTCATTGACTTTCAAGGTAGATGGAAGGAATCATATTCTACTGATAGAGTTCAATTATAACAACAGTTATCAAGCGATAATTGGTGTGACCCCGTACGAAGCATCGTAGGGGAGGCATTGCAGATCGCCTGTATGTTGGATAGAGCCGGATGATAGTTTAATGCTTGGGCCAGAGCTTATGAGACAGATTACTGAGAAAGTAACTTTGAGCAGAGAACATATTCTAGCCGCTCAGAGTCAGCAAAAGAGCTATGCAGATAAGAGATGAGGACATTTAGAGTTTTAGATTTAAAGAGTTATTTATGCTGAAAGTATCGTTTATGAAAGACGTTCAGTGATTCGGAAGGCGAAGAAATCTTGAGTTGAGATATATTGGACCGTTTCGGATTTTGGAGCTTATTGGGGCTGTTTCATATAGACTAGACTTTCCAGCATTGATGTGTAGTGTACATAAAGTATTTCATATTTTAATGTTCAAGAAGTAATTACATGATGAAGAGCAGCAGTGAGTGTTGAACACATCAGAGATTTAGCTTTAGGATGATTTGATTACGATTGAAATCTCAGTTTGTATACTTGCTAGAGAAGACAAGAAATTTAGAAACAAGATATTTTTTCCCCTTGGTGAAAATTCAGTGGAGCCGGAAAGGAATTGAGGAGGTTTCTCGGCAGCGCGAGGAGGATATACATAACGACTACCCACAATTGTTTGATCAAGTAAATTAAATTTTTGTATGACTTGTTTATGACTTATGGTTACCTGTATGGTGATGGTTATACTTAACACTAAAATGAGGGTATTAACACTTATCTCATAAGTACTTGGAACATATGGTATATATATGAGGGGTTCCTTATTTGGATTTTTCGTTCGATGTACTGGTTCCATTTAATTAGGAGTTAAGTGGGGATATTTACATTTTTAATGGTTAAGTGTAGACATCGAAGATGATTTTTGGGAGCGCGAAGATGTTATGCCGCTCGACTTCCTACACCTGTTGAGGAAGTGGATTGATTTATGTGTGCGATTATTTGTGTGGTTATATTTAGATTTAACGCTAGAATGAGGATATTTTCGCTTAATTCTTAATCTTTTGGAACACATGATATATATATGGGAGGTTCCTTGTTTGGATTTTTCGCCCGACGTACTAGTTCTATTCGATTAAGGGTTGAGTGGGAATATAGTCATCCTAGACAGTTAAATATAAATATCCCTATGCTTATCAAGAGTAAATATTCCGAGATGTTTATGTTTATGGTTGCGGGTTGAATTAGACTCTCTACGTGCTTCTCTAGTATTATTAATTGCTTGAGTATAATTTCTGAACTTCGAGGACGAAATTCTTTTAAGGGGGGAAAAATGTAAAACCCCAAAAATTTGAATATAATGTGATAAATAATTATAAATATGTTATATGGTGAAAATAATGTATTTTGATATTTGAGTATGATAGGAATTGATTTGAGATCAATTTAATGTATATTTGTGAATATATGAGTGTAAATAAACAAAACATGCACAAAGGCCAAGAGTGAAAATCTGGGAATTTTGACCAATTGAGAGTTTCTATGTTTTTCATACTGATTCATTAAGAATCTGGAAATGTGTATAATAACAAAGTTGTATGTATCTTCAAGAGCTTTCCAAAAAATCTTAGATCACCATATTCCGAGATTGTATGAGAAAGTTATAGCCAAAATACCGAAGAGAATGTTCCTAGTCAGACTGAATTTCCAGTTTCGGGTTTCGGGTTTCGGGTTTCGGGTTTCGGGTTTGCTGCTATATATATACATGTTATATCATGAAAATCACCTCTTTTCTTCTGTTTTACAAACCCTAGCAGCCCCCCCTCTTATCTCCCAAACCCTAGATCCGTTCTTGGTGATTTTTGAGGAGTCTCGAAGGGTTTCAGCGGGATTTGGAGCGATTCTATATAAGCTCACGCGTGTTCAGGAGTTCTACAATACCCCCTCAGGCGAGTAACATCTCGTCCAATCCTCTCCCATGTTTTTAAAAGTTTACAAACGTTTTTCATGAGTTTTATTGAGCCTAAGACTTATTTTCAAGTATAAATTAATGCTCTTATTAGGGTGAATGCTAGAAATCATGTGTTTCAGATTTGAAAACCTCACCAACGAGTTTTTGATAAAAACCCAGATCTGGACTTTTATTTAAAGAATAAAAATATGAGTTTTATTTTGATTTAATTCTTTCTTTCATGTATAGGAGTTAAATATGAGTTTTAACCTACAAGAGAATCGTTTCTCATGATAAATATGTTTTTCTCACTGTATCATAGTCTAAAATTGATAGCTATAAAGATGTAGATCAGTGTAATGGAAGGATGGATCGATTTGGTGAATTTAACTTGTGATATATGCAGATTTCAGCCCGTAAGTTGACTCACGACTCATCACGAGTCGATTCATCAGGTTGAGTCGACCCATGACTGTCATGAGTCGACTCACGAAGTCCAGTTGTGTTGTCTTTTTACTTCTGCTGAGTCGACTCGTCAGCATACGAGTCGACCCATAAGTCATGAGTCGACTCATGACTGTCATGAGTCGACTCACAAAGTCCTTTTCTGTTATCAAATGTGTTCTGTTGAGTCGACTCATATTTGAGCACGAGTCGACTCATCGCAGTACTTTCTTTCTGTTTCATTCGTGCTTCTGTTTAAATCACCTGTTGGGTATAAATAAGTATATATGCATATAGTGATTATGATTTCACCTGTACGTGTGAGATGACACTTCGAACACGAGTTTAAGTCCGTACAGTAGGGTATGTACGGGAATAACACATGCATACTTTTCTTATACGCAGTCCTCGTGTTGGACTATAATCCATTAAAGTCCTCGTGTTGGACTATAATCCATTAAAGTCCTCGTGTTGGACTATAATCCATTACAGTCATGTTTTAGACTTTTGATAAACCTTGAGCATGTTACTTATCCCAGTTGGGTTCACGACATATTGTATTAGGCCGGGGCATGATAGCTACTTAGGTTGTACATGACATCTATTGTAGCTTTGTCATGTTTACTTTTCATTGGTATAGATGGGTATGTATTCTTTTCTTTATTTGTTTCTTGTGACCAACCTCGGGTTTAATATTTTGGGATCTACAATTTGAGATACAAGGTATATACATGAGGGTTTCCTTGTTTGGATTATTTTGCTCGACGTACCTATGCTCGTGTTGTATTTCCCTAAGTACTAAAACCCATTAATGTTTGTGTAAATGATTTATATTATTATGTATTAACTGTATTTTCATATACAACAAGCCCTATCCCTTGGGGTTGGTTGTGATGTTGCTCGCTAGCGCTTTGACGCTCGTTGTCCCTCCCCCTTTCAGGTAACGAGCCAGGAGCCCGGAGAGTCGCAGGTTGATGACGATGTACTTTAGCTTCAGCCGGCTATTTAGATATATTTTTCTTTTGAGCTCCACTGTAGATTTTAGATAGTAATTGTGATGGTGAAACATGTTATTACACGGTGTGGTGCATGGCAGGTTTGACATCTCTGGTTTTACCTCGGACTGCAGCCTTGTGTGAACCCAGGGGCCTCACAGGGTCAAAACAAACCGAAACTGACAAAATGTGTTAGAAACCATGGGTTATAGCTCACAAAATTGCAAAATATGCACTTCACCTAATTGTTTCCATTAGGCCGAAAAGGGGTGTAAATGAAAATTTTTTGTGGGTTATAGCTCACGAAATCGTGAAATTTTACTCTGTCGAGTCATTTGTAGTCGGAAAAAACTGTCGAAGTTGGGGAAAATTTGTTGCCTATTGCTCACGAACTTGTTTTCATCGGGCCGAAAAGGGGTGTAAATGGACAACTTTCGTGGGTTATTGCTCATGAAATTGTGAAATTTTACTCTGCCGAGTCATTTATCATCGGATGAAACCGTCCAAGTTTGGAAAAAATCATTGCCTATAGCTCAGGAACTCATGAAATTTGAACAATGGGTTATAACCCATGAAATTACCCCCTGGTCGAAACGGAAAGAAGTGATCAGAAAACCATGTGTTAGAACCTAAGAAATCGCAATATTTGAACTCCGCCTAATTATTTGCAGTCAGGACCAAATGCACGAGATGGATCAATAATCATGTCTTATAGCTCGTGAAATCACCAGTTTTGAATTTGGCAAAGATATTTTGACATGGGGTATCGAACAGACCAAAATGATTAGAAATCATACGGAAAACAGCTCATGAAATCGTCAGTTTTGATATTTCTGACACTCGTTCGAAAGTGAAGAAAATGATCAAAATTCATCGGTTAGAGCTCATGAAATCGTCGGTTTTGATATTTCTGACACTCGTCCAAAAGAGAAGAAAATGGTCAAAATTCACAGGTAACAGCTCATGAAATCGTTGGTATTAAATTCGGCAAAGATTTCTGGCGCCGAGTCAAAATGAACCGAAGCTGATGAAATGTGTCAGAAATCATACGTTATAACTCATGAAATCATGAAATATGCACTCCGCCTAATTGTTGGCACCAGGCCGACAAGGGGTGGAAATGGAGAAATTTAGTGTGTAATAGCTAACAAAATTGTGAAGCTCCACTGAGTCATTTGCCTTTGGACGAAACCATCAAAGTTAGGGAAAAATCATTGCTCATAACTCACTAACTCGTGAAATTTGAATTAATGGGTTATGACACATGAAATCACGCCTGGGTTGAAATGGACCGAAGCGGTCGGAAAACCATGAGTTATATAACCCATGAAATCACGATATTTGAACTCTGCCTAATTATTTGATGTCGGACCCAAACACACAAGATGGGTAAATAATTACGTGTTATAGCTCATGAAATCATCAGTTTTTAATTCGGCAAAGTTATTTTTACACGAGATGTCGAACAAACCAAAATGGTCAGAAATCATATGGACAACAACTAATGAAATCGTCTGTTTTGACATTTCTAACACCCGGCTAAAACAGAAGAAAATGGTCAAAATTCATGGGTTATAGCTCATGAAATAATCGGTTTTGGATTCGGCTAAGATTTCTAGCACCGGGTCAAAACAAACCGAAATTGACAAAATGTGTCAGAAAACATGGGTTATAGCTCACAAAATTACAAAATATGCACTTTGCCTAATTGTTTCCATCGGACCGAAAAGGGGTGTAAATGGACAAATTTTGTGTGTTATAGCTCAAGAAATCGTGAAATTTTACTCCGCCGAGTCATTTGTCGTCGGACGAAATCGTCGAAGTTGGGGAAAAATTATTACCTATAGCTCACGAACTTGTGAAATTTGAACAACGGGTTATAACACATGAAATCACGCCAGGGTTGAAACAGACCAAAACAGTCAGAAAACCATGGGTTATATAACCCACAAAATCGCGATATTTGAACTCCGCCTAATTATTTTCTGCCGACCCTGAACGCACGAGATGGGTCAATAATCACGTGTTATAGCTCGTGAAATCATCGGTTTTGAATTCGGCAAAGCTTTTTCTACATGGGGCGTCGAACAGACCAAAATGGTCAGAAATTGTACGGAAAATATCTCATAAAATCGTGGGTTTTAACATTTCAGACACCCGGCTAAAACAGAAGAAAATGGTCAAAATTCACGGGTTACAACTTATGAAATTGTCGGTATTGAATTCGGCAAAGATTTCTAGCGCCGAGTCGAAACAGACCGAAACTGACGCAATGTGTCAGAAACCATAGGTTATAGCTCATGAAATTACAAAATATGCACTCTGCCTAATTGTTTGTGCCGGGCCGAAAAGGGGTGGAAATGGACAAATTTCTTGGGTTATAGCTCACGAAATCGTGAAACTCCGCCGAGTCATTTGCCGTCGGACAAAACTGTCAAAGTTGGGGAAAATTATTGCCTATAACTCACAAACTCATGAAATTTGAACAATAGGTTATAATACATGAAATCACGCCAGGGTTGAAACTAAAGTGGTCGGAAAACCTTGGGTTATAACCCATGAAATGACGATATTTGAACTCCGCCTAATTGTTTGTTATTGGGACCAAACACACGAGATGGGTCAATAATCGCGAAATATGCACTCCGCCTAATTGTTTGCACTTGGCCGAAAAGCGGTGGAAATGGACAAATTTCGTTTGTTATAACTCACGAAATCGAGAAACTCTGCCGAGTCATTTGCCGTTAGACGAAACCGTCAAAGTTGGGGAAAAATCATTGCCTATAGCTCACGAACTCATGAAATTAGAATAATGGGTTATAACACATGAAATCATGCCTGGGTTGAAACGGACTGAAGCTGTTAAAAAACCTTAGGTTATAACCAAAGAAATCACGATATTTGAACTCCGCCTAATTATTTGTTGTTGGGCCCAAATGCACGAGATGGGTCAATAATCACGTGTTATAGCTCTTGAAATCATCAGTTTTGAATTTGGCAAAGATATTTTTACATGGGGCGTCGAACAGACCAAAATGGTCAGAAATCGTATGGAAAACAACTCATGAAATCACCTGTTTCCATAGGATTATAGCTCATAAAATTGTAAAATATGTAGTCCTCCTAATTGTTTCCATTGGGCCGAAAAGGGGTATAAATGGAAAAATTTTGTAGGTTATAGCTCACGAAATCATGAAATTTTACTCCGCCGAGTCATTTGTCGTCGGACGAAACCGTTGAAGTTGGAGAAAATCGTTGCTTATAGCTCACGAACTTGTGAAATCCGAACAATGGGTTATAACCCATGAAATCATGCTCGGGTTGAAGCAGATCGAAACGGTCGAAAAACTGTGGGCTATAACCCATGAAATCTCGATATTTGAACTCCGCCTAATTATTTTTTGCAGGCCCCAAACGCACGAGATGGGTTAATAATCACTTGTTATAGATCGTGAAATCGTCGGTTTTTAATTCGGCAAAGATATTTTGACACGGGGTGTCAAACTGACCAAAATGGTCTGAAATCATACAAACAATAGCTCATAAAATCATTGGTTTTGACATTTCTGACACCTGGCCGAAACAGAAGAAAATGGTCAAAATTAACGAGTTACACCTCATGAAATCATCGGTATTGAATTCGGCAAAGATTTCTAGTGCCGAGTCAAAACGGACCGAAACTGACAAAATGTGTCAGAAACCATGGGTTATAGCTCACGAAATCGTGAAATATGCGCTCCGCCTAATTGTTTGCACCTGGCCAAAAAGGGGTGGAAATGGACAATTTCGTGGGTTATAACTCACGAAATCGTGAAACTCCACCGACTCATTTGCCATTGGACAAAACCGTCGAAGTTGGGGAAAAATCGTTGCCTATAGCTCACGAACTCGTGAAATTCGAACAATCGGTTATAACACATGAAATCATGCCGGGGTTGGAATGGACTGAAGCTGTCGGAAAACTATGAGTTATAACCCATGAAATCACGATATTTGAACTCTGCCTAATTATTTATTTTTCGGCCCAAACACACGAGGTGGGTCAATAATCACGTGTTATAGCTCATGAAATAATTGATTTTGAATTCGGCAAAGATATTTTTACACGAGGCGTTGAACAGACTAAAATGGTCAGAAATCATATGGACAACAACTCATGAAATCGTCTATTTTGACATTTCCAACACCCAGCCAAAACTGAAGAAAATGGTCAAAATTCATAGGTTACAGCTCATGTAATCGTCGGTTTTAGATTCGGAAAGGATTTCTAGTACTGGGTCAAAACAAAACGAAACTGAAAAAATGTGTCAGAAACCATGGGTCATAGCTCACGAAATTGTAAAATCTGCACTCCGCCTAATTAGTTCCATCGGGTTGAAAAGAGGTATAAATGGACAAATTTCGTAGGTTATAGCTGATGAAATCCTAAAATTTTACTCCACCGAGCCATTTGCCGTCGGATGAAACCGTCGAAGTTCAGGAAAAATCGTTACCTATAGCTCACGAACTCGTGAAATTCGAACAAGATAGGTTATAATACATGAAATCACACCATGGTTGAAACGGACCAAAGCAGTCGGAATACCGTGGGTTATAACCCAAGAAATCGCGATATTTTAACTCTGCCTAATTATTTGTTGTGGGGCCCCAACGCACAAGATAGGTCAATAATCACATGTTATAGCTCACGAAAGCCTAATTATTTGTTGTGGGGCCCCAACGCACAAGATAGGTCAATAATCACATGTTATAGCTCACGAAATCATTAGTTTTGAATTCTGCAAAGATATTTTTAAATAGGGCATCGAATAGACCAAAATGGTCAGAAATCGATTAGATAATAGCTTACGAAATTATCGATTTTGACATTTCCGACACCCGGCCGAAACAGAAGAAAATAGTCAAAATTCACGGGTTATAGTTCATGAAATCGTCGGTTTTGGATTCAGCAAAGTTTTTTTGCGCCGGGTTGAAACAAATCGAAACTAACAAAATGTGACAGAAACCATGGGTTATAGCTCACGAAATCGCTTAATATGTGTTGGCCCTATAGTTTTGATGATGATTTGTCAAATAATTTATTGCTAATATGTTTTCTAGTCTTTGTTGTTTTGGTTTTTCTCCTTACAGGTAATTCAACACACGACAATCAAGAGTTAAAGATTCCAGTTCATGTGTGTGCATTCACCTAGGTATAATAGTAGTTTGCTTACATATATTGTATGTTTATATTTAAGCTCAATATGTAAAACACGACACAAATTTAACGTTTTATATCATATATATATTGTATGTTTATATTTAAGCTCAATATGTAAAACACGACACAAATTTAACGTTTTATATCATATAAATGATTTTTCATTAAACTTTGTCACGATATCTTTTATTTGACACAAATTTAACGTTTTATATCATATAAATGATTTTTCATTAAACTTTGTCACGATATCTTTTATTTTATGTTTACAGCTCATTCATACTTTATTATATATATATAATGTATGCATGATATATACATATACGTATTTACAAGTCATATCTCAATTTTCATGTTCGTGAAAAACTAGTTTTATGAACACTTTTAAAAAATAGTGTGTTTTCACAAACAAAAATTGCATTTCCAAAAATTCCTTTACAAACATGTTTATTTTATCATTTAGAAACTTTCCCCAAAGTTTTACTATTTTTGGAATTGATTTGGTATTTTTAACGTAATTTCAAAATCAGCCCAAAAACCTATCAATTGACAAGTATCAGTTTGCGGTCGAGGGACACGGTCAACCGCCAGCAGTAAATTTGATTACTATGGCTATTTGTTGTTCACGGTCGACCGTGACGGTCGACCGTGGCTCATCCAGACACTTTTGTAGTCAACCGTCGCGGTCGACCGCCAGCTTTTAAATTTGGCTTTCAGTGTTTTTATGCTTCGCGATCGACCGCAAGATTTCCACGGTCGACCGCCGAACTCATAATTACTTTCTCAACGGCTATATTCTGATTTGATTCTCTGGGGCTATTTTGGTCATTTCTAGTTGGTTTTGGCTGATATTTTGAGTGGGTATAAATACCCCATTGTTGTTCTCTCTCAATATCCAAGAGTTTGTTTTTACAATAAGTTTTAACAAGAGATTAAGAGTTGTTTAAGAGCTGTTTA